>NC_092588.1:100934090-101237121 GCF_047663525.1 Anas platyrhynchos
ATCTCTTCTCACAATAACTATTAATTGTATATGTTGCTTTCTTTATCCCGTGATGGGTTAATTTCTCTAGGAAATTTTAGTGAGGGTCTTTGTAAGTACTACTTGGAAAATTCAAGCTGACTATATCAATGTTATTCCTTGTTGACCACTTCAAGGAAATGTAACAGGTTTTCCATCAACAAAGCACACATTGACAGGTCCAGCATTTATCTTATTTTAACTTTTAACTCATTCTTAGCTATTATGGATTTTGTAGAGTACTCAAATTATTTTCTAATTTTCTGTATTGTGTTTGTATAATTAATTTGCTGGCGTTTCTATTGTTTTTTATTTTTCTCACTTAAATATGACTTTATCCTGCTGATCCACCACACTAGCTCTTCAGGTCTTTCTTTCAATACTGTGTCTCTAATACAGTATCCTGAAATAGTCTGCAAGCTGCTTTGAAATCCCTTTTAGCTCCTTGAAGTTTTCATAGAGTTTTACAGCTTCTCTTCCTGAAATCAGACTCTGCTGCAGTGGAGGTAGGTAGATAGGAAGATGGACAAGTATGTTGATTCTGTAACAGACATAGGTGTGGTATAGCTACAGTTTCAAAGTAATATTTTAGTAATAGATTCTTGAGCCAGGTTCTACATAGTAGTTTGCTGTTTCTCAAGTGGAGAAGCTGCTTGCTGAAGAGTTCCTTCGTGATAGCAAAAAATTTCATCTCTTCATCATGATCAGATGTGACAGTGACTGCACGGGAGTAACTGAAACCATCCCCATTAATATATTTCCCCTCCCTGCAGTCCCTCTGCTCTTCCCCAGGTGCTGCAGACCTTCTTGGTACCATGCTGAGTGGTTGGCAGGGCAGGTCTGGTGCTGGGGTTTTTTTTGGGGGCCTGGAGTTTCTTTTCATAGGGAATGTCTCTGAGTTGTTATAATTAACTTATCTGATTCCTCTCCTTCCTGCCCAGACGTGTGGGGGTGGTATAAAACTCCCGTGCTTGAGAATATTTTCTTAGGATATGGAAATGTGAATGGAGAAGTGAGGCTTGGAGTCTAAGCCTAGAGCCAATTTCTCCACAACAGCTGTGTGCAAATGACCAGGCTGTCCACTGAAAGCGTGAGAAAGGAGTAGGATTTGCACAAAAAGGTATGCATTTGAAAGCGTGACAAATTTGAACCTGATTCATACCAAGGTAATTTGCCAGTGCTGGGACAGGCCTGAATTGCTTCTGAAGGTTGGGTCATGTGTTAGAAATTAAAAAATAAAAAATAAAAAGAAATCATAGTTTGATTTGTCACTTATTTACCAGTCTGTCTGCCTGGACTTCAGATAGGTTAGTGGCATTCCGTGCATTCTCAGAGTGGTAAAAGGAATGAGTGTATGATGCCTGAATGTGGTGCCACATTTTCTTCCTGCATTGCCCTACTTCTGAGGCTGGCATGACCCCAGGAAGGGTGCTATCAGTGAAGTGGGAGACACACAGCTTATCTGAGAAGAGCTAAGTAGATTTAAACCTTAAAATGGGTTTCTTACATAGAAAGATCTAGTGCAACTACATTCTGTACGTAGAAAATTTTCTACCTCTAGCCCAATTTAGGTTATCTTTTTTTCAAAGTTATGCAACTCTGATTGCTCTCATACACGGCTCATTACAGTGTCCATGTCATCTCCATCTTACTCTTTGCACTATAAAAGTGATTTTACTCAGTGATTTTACTGAAACAATAGGACTTCATTTTACTTTCAGCTAAGCTGTCCAGGTCTGCAATACCCTGCTGACTTCATTAAGATCAAGACCAGGACTATAAACTGCATCCTAATGCAGCTATAAGAGGTATTCTTGTGTACACAAAACTTGTGGAGGAGCAGCCTGCTCAAAAGCCCCTCAAGGGACCTCTGCCCTGCCAACTTTCCTCTGAATGTTTTTCTTGTTTGAATAGAGCTGCTGTGTTGTTTTTGTCTGCTGTTATATGAAATTGTGGAGACCATAACTGTGGTGATATACATTTCTATCTTCTCAAAGTCAGAGAAACTTTCTCGTGCAGTAGAGACTGGATGATTCAGATGTGTAAAATAATTGTTATACTGCTTCCTGATGTGGTGTTGTAATGTGTACAATGAATTTGCCACTGCATCTGTAAACTGCAGTATTGCTATTCAAAGCCAAAATAACCCCATTCCCTCTCACAGCCCTCCTAAGGAAACGATGCATAGGTAGTGTCAACTCATGTGCAACTTCCTTCTAACCCTTCCACTTTAAGTGTTAGGGGAAAGGGAAGGGAAAGGGAAACCTTGCCATTCAGTTAAGTCTGTCCCACAGAGAGGATTTGGGATGCTCTAGCAGCTGAAGATTTTCTGCACTGTTTTTCCAGTCAGTGTAATTCCAACAAAGCTGATGAGTAGACAGTAGAAAGGTGATCAAATGGTGACAGTGTTTGAGATGACTAGATAACTCTTTTGAAACCAAGAAAGGCCCAGAGGTCATAGCAGCTGGGTGTCAGGTATCTGAAAGCCAGTGGATTTGATCACCATAGTGATAACAGTGCCATATTTCTATCAGCAACGTAAGACAGGATACTGAACCAGAGCCCTGGCAGTACTTTAAATCAGTCTGTGGTTGTATTTCAGGAAGACTACCAAAACACAGGCTTTGTTAGCCCTGTGACAAGCATGGAAAAACAATCATAAAATGCACTGAGACTCAGTGCACAGCAACTCAACAACCCAAGTAGCAACATGAAAATCTACCTCTAAGGTAGGAAATGCACACTGAGTAGACACTATCTGTGTATCTGTTTCATAAAATCATTTGGTGTTATCTGCCTTTGTCAGTATATTATTATCATGGTCTAATTTGTTTAGGGCAGGTTTTTTTGGCTTTAACAGATTGTTCAGCTCATGCAAAAGGCAGCTCTTAGCTCTCCACTGTTCTTTGAGCCGGGGCTTTTCAACAAGCCCATACAATAGCAACAGTTCTCAATAGCATTCTTAAACTAAAAAGAAAATCAAACAGCTGTGTAATGGAAAAAATCTGGATTACACCATCCAGTGTTGCACTTCATGTCATGCCAGAGAAAGGATAACTTCCCATTTTACACCTGAAGTGTAAGCTTCATTTTTAGCAGGTTAATAAGCTAGTGGTTTGAATCAAATAGGCCTCATGATTTTATTTTATTGCTAGTGCAACTTCCAAAGCCAGTTGGGTTTGTCCTTGATGGCAATAATAATAATAGTGATCATAACAAAGGAATGAAAGCAAATATTCAGTCATGTCTTAATTTTCTCTGAAACAAAAGCTTTCTGTAGTCATGATTGCACTGATTTATTGAAAACTTGTTCTCAGTTAGAGGAAAGCAACTCACTTCTTCAGACTTTGCAGAATGGCTTTCAATGTCTGATTATTAACAGGCATGCTAATAGCTGTGGTGGCCCATGCTTAAGCACCATGCAAGTAATCCATTTAAAGATCAACCTCAAGATTCTTGTTTCCTGATTCTCAGCCCACTGGAATATAGCAGGAGTCCATTTATCACCCTAAGAATGCAAAGACTGGTGAAAACCCCTCATAAGTATGCTTTAATTTCAAATATGAGAGTACTCAGATGATTTCTCACTGTGGCTGCCTGTGAACTGATTATAAATGAGTACATGTGAACTGACAATTTTGCAATTTTGTCTGGGTAATGCAAATTCTCTTTTTGTCAGGGTAAGCATCTGATTCTGGGTTATTCAAGGGAATTGTGGTTATGGTAGCTGAACACCTAACAGCCTGCGGGCAGAGGGGAGCTGACACGGGCTGTGGCATTGATACTGTCTCTGTTTCCTAAGAAGGGAACAACCTAAAATTGCATTACATGTAGGACTGTGAGTCTGAATGCAGAGTTAGGATGGTGACACCAAACAGAAAGGCATCGCACTGCTTGATCCAAAGAGGCACCCACGTTTCATCTCTGGTATTTTCTGGTATTTCCCCAGGTCCCATGTATTTCCCAACCAGGAATGCATATTAAGGGACGATTACACAATGCTTGGTGAAACTCCCTTTATTTATTTCACTTGTGTTGTTGCTGTTGTTGTATAAGAAAGAGCAAAATAACAAAAAGAACAAAGTAAAATAAAATAGTAGCTGACCCAAACATTTTTAACATGTTGAAATCCTCTTTCAAATGCAAAGATGCTTGCTTGCTTGCTTTCTGTCCTTTCTTTGCACTGATTTGTACAAGCAATTTCTCGGTGAGCCAAATACATCTCTGGTGTAACTTCACTGAAGTCACCAGACTTACACTAGAGGTGGTTTTGGTCCTCTGTCCTGGGTAAATACAGTAGGAATAAATTGGTCACGCAGGCAGGGTGTCTGGCAGTAAGTGCACTGAGTGGTCCTGGCAAACCAATAAGAAAGATCTAAAATAGAAATCCCAAACATGTCTTTTATTTAACACAGGGCCTAAAAATCTACCGGGAGCTGCTGAATACTGCCCACTAACTGTACAAAGTATAGGTAGCATGCCTTCCAAATATCAAAATACCAGACGGAATGCCGTGAAAATAAATAACTTCTAATATAAACAAATGAGAACATATCAAACTGTTACCTCTTTAAACATAATGTAAATAAAAAAAATACCAGTCCTTCTACACAATAAATATTAAGAAACCATTGACATAGTTGAAATGTACTCATATAAATTAACAACTTTAATTACATTAGCCAAACAGACATTGGTTAAAGCACTGCATGTAGTATGCAAAATAATAATAATAACAATAATAATAATAATATCAACAACAAAACACAAAATGATAAAAACAAAATAGGCTTCATAATATCTTGGCTTTCATAATTTATATATATATATATATGTATATACATATATATATAGTTGTGTGTGTATATATATTGTAGATATATATAATATGTATATATACATACATATATATATATATCTTCAACCCATCGTCAATGTATTGTTTCTGAAAGTATTTAAATATAAAGAAACTCATTGAGAATTAACACAGATTCACTGTATCTCAAAAAATAAATAGCTATATAACCCAGAAGTGTTGTTTGTTTCTGCCTATCAAAACATTGATTATAATTGTTCATGAAAGGACAAATGACAGTTTTCATTACTCTAACTGAAAACCTTTTTACTCCACATGTAATGCTGTGAGAGCAGATGGGGAGTAAAGTTCTTCAGTGTCAGAAAGTTAGCATCTGATTCTTATACTGATGCACAGCATTGACATGAGGTTTAACTTAAAGTAATTACTAATTTCCATCACCTCTCTTCTACCTACGCTCCAGAAATAGATTCTGCTCACTTTATTCATGATGACTGGTAACTTTCTAGGAAAGGAGACCCTCTGGAATCAACAGCATTGCTTACAGAGTAAGGCACTATACCATGAGTAACTATAGTCCATAAAAGTTCTCATTTTGCACATAGACATTACAGATGCCTGAACTTCTCTAATTCAGAGATATTGCTGCTAGCCTCTACATGGCCTTGTGATGTCACAGTTATATGAACCTGATGACTTGAATCTCAACTAAATACAAAAGAGTAGGTATTTATAACAGAGTCCTAGTTTGCAACAATGTGGTAAAAGGCTGTTTCTATTCAAGTCAATGACAAAACTCCCATTTCATTCAGTTCTGCAGTTTCAGGCCCTAGATCTGTATTCTGCTGTGACATATAAGTGCAGAATAATTATAAGCATCTGTTAGCATTTCCTTTTGCTAAACCCCAAGAATACAAATACATTCAGCCCTCCCAAAGAAACATCTTAATGTGCACTTCTGGCAGTTTCTTAGGCCATGGATACAGTGAACATCTGACTTGAAGAGGGGGAAAGACCACTGAATGTCATCAGCTCTGAAACAAGAAGATTGTGGACGTACTAAACAAGTACATTTCTGTGATCAAATATATACTGAAAATACATTTTCAATATAAAAAGGAAATGGGTTATACAGAAAGGAATGTGTTAGTAGTTAAAAGCTTTTTCTTTTTTTTTTTTCTTTTTGGTATAGTAGTACCTGAAGGGAGAAGTATTTTTTGAGACTGCATGTCCTTGAACAACTGTTTAAATATGGTAACAATTTCTAATGCTATTTTAAGTGCATGCAGATTTAATTAAACCAAATTATCAGGGGTGGGGTGTTTTACTGGAATCAGTCAGTCTTGATTAACATCCCGATTTCTTACTTTATTTTATCATATAGTTTTTCATTTCCCCCTGCTTTAAATAACTCTGACCACAAATCAAAACCCCATGACTGAATATAGAGATTGGAGGGAGAAACCTTTAAAATTTGTGAACAGTATAAACACACAAATGAAAGCTAAAAAGCAGGGCTTAGGAACAGTTACTTCTTGCTTTGAAAAACCTTCTTGTGTTTTTGATGTACCTATCATGCAACCCACTCACCACATGTAAAAATCCCCTTTTCTTTCCTCACTTGGAAATTCTCTCAGGCTAGTTTCACGTTTTCCAGGGCCAGCCCCTGTGCACCACATAAAAGTTGGTATCAAACTCAGTATCAGACTTCTTTTTAAAGGCTCTGCCAGCTTTGACCAGGAAAACCAGGAGCCTAAACTTACCCTACTTACAGTCAATGGGAGTTTTGCCATTGTCGCTTTTGGGAAGGTGCTGGGATTTCAGGACTCCAATGCTCTTAATTAATCACACATGAGAATAATTTTAGCCAACATGAGCCATCTCACCTGCTTCCCTTGCCACTACATTCTGAGACCAACCATGATACAAGCAGCCCGTTTTTGAACAATCAATTAAATTAAATATTGTTGGATATGGTGCCACTCATTCAAAATCTGTTCTCTCCCTTCACACTGCCTATAGCACAAGGAACCTGTGGTTCAGCCTGCCTTACCTTTAGTCATGTAAATAGTTTTACTACTCTTATAAGGAGATCTGTAGACATCAATGAGCCTGTGGACATAAGTAAGGGTAGATGGGCAATATGCATCTAATTTTAAGTCCAGGTCCAAAGTTCAGTGAAATAAAAGGTACTGTCTTTAGCTGTCACAGGCTATGTTCCTGCCACAGCAGTTCCAGAGCCTGGCCCTACTTCTAGAAAAATCAACAACAATTCTGCCACTTGCTTCAAATGAAGCAGGGTCAGGAACTTGATTTGTTTAAATTATAAAGATAGATTATTTGTGCATCTTCCCCCCCCCCCCCCCTCTCCCCCCCCCCACTACCATTTGGTATCCCTCCCTTTCCCCAGGAAGAAAATACTAAAAAAAAAAAATAAAATAAAATCTGCAATAATTTAAATCAGAAAGCCTTGATATTTTACAGAATACTTTAGTGACAAATTTAGTGTTCACCCAATTGTTACAATTTTTTAATCTTTTTTTTTTTTTTGCAAACTGCAAACAAGTCTGTAAAAATGCATTGTATAAAAAGTACATAAATGTATAACCCATTAGCTGTACTATGCAATCTAAATACTGTGAAATAAATTAGATAGAAAACTTAGCTATAAGCATGTATGTTGATATCTATTCAACGGACAAAAGGGCTTTTTTTTTCTTTTCTTTCTTTTTTCTTTTTTTCCTTTTTTTCTTTTTAAATCTCTATCGATACATACATATACAGACACGCTCCCATGCACACATACATCTACACACACACAGACACAGAGCAAACGCACACACACACACAAACAGTTTTGGCTGACAAAAAATGAAGGCCCTGATTACACTGCTTAAACATGGTTCTCGCCATGAAGGTGCTAACACGCTATCCCTAGCCAATGTGACTGGGTTAAATTGTGCTATCTTTTTTTTTTTTTTCTTTTTTTTTTCTTTTTTTAAACAGACTGTGCTCTCAGCAAGGTGGGGAGCCATGTTAGCGCTGCTTTCTGTGAGAGACATTTTGAAGCCCTTCCTGTCAGAAGGCAGCTAACAGGGGCTTGGTCCTGCAAACCTGTGAGAGTCTGAAGATTCAGGCTCAGGGTTATCAAACTCAGTGTAAACAGGGCCTAAAGGTTTCTCCCATACCTTCTTCTCATCTCCCCCTACCCAAAGACACACATTGTAACTTTAACATTCTTTTAAATACAACAGCGATAGAATTTTTTTTTAAACCTATCTACCTATGCCCTATGGGTTGGACCCTTCAGGTTAGGTGTTGACACTGAAAATTAGGTTTTACAGGTAACGCGCAAACCCATTAAGAGTTGTCGTGCTAGAGGGTGGTGGTTGAGATGGCCAGCCTTTTGTTTAAGATTGCGTTTCAAACAGAAATCCAACTGCCATTTTCTTTGTATTTGCAGGGGTGATGGTGGGCATGGCCCAAAGCTGCTTGCAATTTTACATCAATATTTTCTAAGTGTACACCAGCACTTTAGGTTCTTCTCACACAAATATCATTTTGAACGCTCATGCTTGTTAGTAACAAACAAGCTTTAAATATATTGTGCTTTGCACACAAACATTCATTGTTTTAAGAACATTAAAGTGAAGCCAGAAGTGCTTATACCTTGTGTATACATACATATATACATACAGAAATATATATACATATATATATGTATGTCCCTTGTATAAAGTTGTTTCCCAATGATGCACAGTTGCTGTGCATCAGGGATAAGTCTTGTGTTGTATATGCAAAACAAGTACAGTTATGGACCTTGGATTCAAGCACCTTGGATACACATCCCAGGGCTTTTGAGGGCTTTCTTCAAATTACAATTTTCTGTTTAGGGAAGAATTTGAATTTAACTGGTTAGCAGATATACTAGCCTGAATGTAATCAACCCACTGACCCTTAATTCAAACCATAACTTATTACAGGTGAATGGTACCAACCACAAACAGACTTTTTAGAGGCTCGCACAAGTGTCTTTGGTGTATGTGTCTATTCAGTTTAAGGTACAAAATAATAATAATAATTATAATAATAAAAATAGCTATTTTGTGTGCTGTAGCAGTTCTTGTATAGCTCACAATAAGTGCAGCTCTCAACCCCTCCCACACCCAACCACCCTCCCTTGCAAATGTTTGTTAAATAAGGATTAGACAGGTCAGACACCATTGTAGTGCAAATAGTAAACGATTAAAAATTTTTTTTTACAAAATATAGAAATGTTTGGCTCCAGTATCTGGACAAACATATTCCTTTCAAGTATCTCTCACTGAAGATTTTTTTTTAAACAAGTTACTTCCATTTAAAAAAAAGTCTTTCTTTTTTTTTTCTTTTTTTTTTCTTTCTCTTGCAGGTAAACAGTTTCAAACCAACTAGGTTGCATAGTTCTAACGTTGTAAGCACCTTTACAATATGTAACTTTTATTCTTTCATTCACTCTTTTTAACCATTTTTCTTCGTTTTTCTTTTCTTTTTTCTTTTTTCTTTTTTCTTTTTTTTTTTTTTTGTAAATGTAGTGCAGAAGATGAAGGTGTATACACCTGCACAATATTGTCTCTTTACCAATGTAAGTATATGTAAGTGTGTAGTGTCTGTATGTATAAAGGTATGTATATAAATACATAGCCGCATATATATCCACACAAACACTACACACCTACTCAGTTCGTTGGTAAATTTTTGGGGAAAGTGCCAGTGAATGTAGTGTTCATACACATGGCTTTTCAAGGAATTTCAATGACATTTTGGACTTTGTCCAAACTGCTGCAGGTTAGATGAGCTGCTACCATGGCTTGAACTGATGGGTAGCTAGGGGAGGGAACATATTTCCCCTAGTAATAGCTAATGCTTAACATACTATCTAATAAGATAAGGAGCATACTGAAAGGAAGGGGAAATCCCCAACCCATACCGTCATTCAAACGTATCTCATTCAAGCCTGGGATCGTGAAGCTTTCTTCCTCTTTATAGCTGTAGTCTTTTCTGATCCTCAATATGTCTTTTTCTATTTATTATTTTTACTGTCCCCTCTTTTTTTTTGTGTGTAGTTGTGTTTTTTTTTGTTGTTTGTTTTTTTTTTGTTGTTTGTTTGTTTGTTTTCATTTGCTTGTTCTTGTTTTTATTTCAGATGATTGTTTTGTTCAAAAAGGCTTTTATACCGTGTCAGGTCTTTCCTCTTCTTGGGCTTTTAAAACGTTCTCTTCTCAATATAAAAAGAAGAGTCTTGTGCACATACGTGTCTATGAACAGCCACACTCCTCCACAATCATATTCTGTATATCTTTCTTGATGATGTTCTGGCCATCGTCATAGTAGAGCATGGACATGGGCCGCAGCTTGGTGGGCACACAACATGACTTGAGGTTGGCAAAGGGGCTATGGCCCCGCATGCGGTAATGGTTGATGACAGTGGAGTGGAAAGATAATGACGAACCAGATGTGCCTGCTATATGGCTGGGGCACTCTCCTTCGCAGTAGTTGGCATGATAACCTGTAGGTGCAATGATCCAGTCACTCCATCCTATGTCTTTGAAGCTGACAAAGAACTGCTTCTTACAGCAGATGTTGACTTTGCCATCACACTCCAGGCCTCGTCTTCGCCGCCTGTGCTGACGGTCCTCTGAGTGCCGGGCAATCATCATCAGGAAGGGCCGGTGTGATTGCTCCTTCTCCTCTTCTCCTGGGACTTCTCCAGCATCCTTTTCTTTCCCCTCCCCGTCATCTTCCTTTTTCTTCTTCTTGCCCAGTAGCACCAGGCTTGCCCCAGTCTCTTGGCACAGGTCACAGGCAATCCGCACATCCAAAGAATTCTTGCCTTGGTCCAGGAGTCTCTGGACACTGCTGGAGACAGGAAAGATGTGCCAAGTGCTCTTTCGGGTGTCCACTGCCTTTTCTGAAATCAGAGTCTCACTCCTTTCACCTTTCAGCCCTCCATCCTCCATATCTTCTGCTCCTTCAGAGTTGCCTTTTGGCTGCCGCTGCTGTTGAAACAGGCGGATGGTGACTTTTGTCCTGCTCCGGTTGGCTTTGGAGACCTTCAGGAAGAGCCACACTTCAGCATGTTCCACCACTGATAACTCACTGCCTTCCTTGGAAATCTCAAAGTGCAATGTTTTCTTGGGTGTGCCTGATTTGGTAAATGAAAATAGACAGGAAGAGCTAGTTAGTATGTCAGTTTGCATTCTGTTAAAGAGACCTTATTGTCATTGCAGACATGGAGTTCCCTAGGTTTCCTATTTTGCTCTTTACATTCTTATGATTCTTCTGTTCTAACCTTTCTTCACCTAATCCCCTTCTCAGATGCTTTTGTGAAAATTCTTTAGAAAACTACTTGTTTGTCTGTTGCTTTCCAGTACCATATTTTAACACTGCCAGTAACGTATTATAAGCTTTTTGTTATAGCAATCATATCTTTATGTTCATTTATGCATTTATGCAATGCATGGCAAATAAGCATCAGTAGCTGCTAAGAGTTCACTTCCTAGAGTTGCCTTTGTGATCACTATTGACTGAAAGGCAGAAATGAGTTTGTGACGACAGTCCATGACTATGTGTATCATACACATTCAAATCTGAGCCTAATAGCTAAGGTTGGGGAGTGAGTTCTTTGGAAATGAGGTGGGAATGAGGTCTGTCCTTTCTCCCTCTGTAAAACACCATTCTTCATGTGCATTTTAAAATGAGTTGTAAATGTCAGTTGTCTCAAAAACAAAGAAATACTAACACATAAGCCTAAGCTTTCAGAGGGTTGCAGAGCTTTATTGTAAAGAATTGCAGAACTTCAGCAGGCAGACTTCATCCTGTGAGATGTTAGCTGTAAATCCTGTTCTTAATTTAACACACTGTACTCGCTGTGATTATAGTAATGGTGAATACACTGAAAAAATGTGCTAAAGAACTGTATAATTATGAGGATGGTTCTCTGGCATAATTGTATCAACTTGCTGAGATGTCATGATGATGATTATGATGGTGAGGGGGTGTTTCTCTGATACAGAGCTCATATCCCTGGCAGAAGTTGGAATGAATAATGAGGGCTGTTTAATGATTTGATCACTGGAGCATGAAAAAGTTAAGAGAGAATGAATTTGCTGTGGGGAAGGGGTATTATTTTTTAAAAGAGGTCCTTTTCTATTTTCTTGACAAACGAAAAGTCCCCACTGGCATCTTTTGTTCTTTCTCAGGATGGAGGCCAGGGGTCACAGATTTGAAATGCACAGATATCTGACCTTAGTTGACAGACACAATATTCATAATTACCAGTTTGTCACTGATATTATTTTTGAAGTACCCACAGCTGTTGACCTGGTTCTCTGTGCAATAGTTCTGCTTGTCAGGGAAGCAGAATTTTGCACCCTGAAAAGGGGGTGAGTGGTGAAGAAAACTGAAGTGGTAGGAAGCATACAGGAAAAACTGCTCTTGTGGTCGTCTCCTCCTTGCTTCCCATTGCCTCTGAACTCCACTTAACATGACTTCCCTGACTATCTTACCACTCCTGGTTTCTAAATTCTGTACACAGGCTGTATTGCCCTTTGAGCTACCTGTTGCTTTCCCCCTCTGTGAAGTCCTGGCACTGACATTCAGCTTTCCCTGGTGGCATTCCCAGGTCAAAGAGACAGACATGTCTGAATTAGTGTGGCCAAAGGGCGCAGTGTTTTGTTTTTGTTTTCCCTCTAAGTGAGAGTGTGAAATTGTAGACTTTAACTGTCACTGAGATAGGAAAACACATGGTTTGTGTTAACTGCTTCTCATAGACTTTGCTGATGCCTGTCTCCAAAGCGAGCTCCATTAATTTCTAAGAGAGCTATGTGAACCCATGGGACTGTACCTTAAAAAAGGAAGCGGATTATAGAAAAGACAGAGCAAACTGACCAGTACTGTGGGGAGTGGCAGAGTTACTGTTTTTCTAGTATTTTTTAAATGAGAGTCATTCAATAATGACTGAAGGTTAACACCAGTTTTTCCATTCTGGAAGTGAAACCCTGGCTAAGCTGCCAGCTATGTTGGAGCAGAGGGTAGTTGATAGGTATTAATCCCTCACTGGCCTGGGTTTCAGAGCATGAGGAGGTGTACAGTGACATTCTTCCAATCCGAAGGAAACCTGGTCCAAGAGGCTGGCTGCATACTATGTAGGGATGTTATAGAGACCGTGCTCTATCAGACTGGTTACTTCTAAGGCCTGTGAGGACCTCTGATACAGCCTGCACATTCAACCCCCTGACCCTGTCTCACAAACTTATACCATGTTCATGAGGTACTAGGCTGGACACAGACAGCAGTTCTGGTGCTAGGAGGGATCCTGTGAATGAGCAGATCAGCAGTGCTGGACATGGACATGGAAAACTGGCTCCATCATGTGCTCTGAAGAGAGCAGCTGGGGTGTGCAGCCCTGGCCTGACTGGGGAAGAAGCTGTGTGGCCCTTAAGACCAGAAAAGCTGGGCAGCTCTGTGTTACAGAATAACTTAAAGCTGTTAAGTGCTAATGCATGGTATTTCACATTCTGTTATTTCCATTCCAGTGGGAACTGGAAATAGTTATGAAGTGACATATCTCCAACAGTAAATATTCATATTACTTTATGCACTGGCCCGGAAGTGTACCCATGCAACCACTCTTTTTGACAGATATTACATGAAAGAAACAAGATCTCAAGAACTCTGATAATTGTTTTTTCATATGCTCCTGTATATGTGGAAGTTGATTTTTTCCTCATTACTAAAGATATGAGAAAGCAAAAGTACAGGAGCACATCTGTGTTGCTTTTTTTCACTGGAGAAAAGTGAGTTAGAGCAAGGTAGCATATGACCCATCCTTATGCAGCTATAACAGCTTCCCTGTAGGTTGTTATTGTACTGGATATTAATGTTAGCTACATTTTCACACACAAATGGTCAATTCAGCTTCTAAACAAGATGCAGGAAGCTTATATGAGACTAATATTCCTGCATGACACAAAATACTGAGTCCTCAAACTGACATAACTAATAAGAGGTTTTAAAACAATTTAAAAAATCATTCCCTTTCTCAGATCCTTTTTAGAAGGAAACTGGAATGGTGCAAGGCTGGGGATAAAAAGCATTCTTTTATATTAGGAAAAAAAATTAGCTTTTCTGAATTCTCTCCACATTCACAATTGGTGTGTTGTGATCATCCAGCACAAACGATATGAATGCTGCAATCTTTGCAAGGTTAATTATGCTCAGACCAGCTCATTTTGAAATTGGGTTTTGGCCTGGGCTAGAATTGAACTGCGATCTCTGGATCGGGCTTCTGATGATTACACATTCACTTTATAACAGGATCTTTATATTTCCAAAAAATTTCTGTGCTACGATAAAATACATTCTTCAGGTTTTCCGAGACAAAATTCTGCTGTATTTCATTTTCTCCATGTTTTGCTTAGGGATTTAGCAGTCTTTCCTTTCTGGTCTGAGTTAACAACCTCGTTCAAGCTCTTAGAAATACATGCTGTTCATCTAACTGAAATTATAAGAGGAGACATTCCTGCATGTTCGGGGTAATATCACTTCCATAATTACACTCCGTTGATCCCTTTGTCCTGACTTCTCATCTGCCACAACTGATTTGCAAGGGTCTTTTTTTCATTTCTAATCATCCTGCTCCTCCTGCCTGACTCCTGTGGAAAGACCCACAGCACAACAGTGGCAATGCCTTCATCACTTCAGTGCTCATATAAACGGCAACAGCAATAGGCTGGATTGTTATCGTGGCAGAAAGAGGCTGGGAAAGGAGACGAGGGATTACTTTGGCCCCCTTTGATTGGTTTTCCTCATCTCCCCTTCCAACAGCCTTGGAGAGGCCACTTCTCTGCTTTGCTGCTAGGCAGAAGTCCCTTCCAGGAAAAGGGCTGGGACGCCGAGAGAACCCTCTAGCAGCACTGGGACACGGCAAACGCCATGAAAAATGGTTAAAAATATAAGCCCTATAAAGTAGTGCATATATGGTAAAAAGTTTAATGGAGGGAGTTACTGAATGGAAAGAAAGCATAGCATCGGTATACACAGCACGAGAGTTTGCTCGTATCTGTTTTTCTCTTCAGTGGTGCTCGCACACGCTTTTAGGACAGAAACCTGAACCTGCCCACACAGGTGCCCTGCTCTCTGCCTCCAGAAGGGCTCATGCAAAGGATTCTGCCCACTGCCTGGTAAAGGAAAGCATGGAGGGCTGCCACGGCCCAGGCCCTGAGGCTCAGGGTCCCTCCGGGCTGCAGCTGCGCAGCCAAAGCTCATTGATTTGCAGTTTGAGGCCTGCTTCAAGATCAGGCCCCGTTAGTTCAAGCTATGTGCACATACCGGAGAGGGCTTAAGCTATGCAGTTAAGAGGATTTTTATTTACTTTTTTTAATAAAATGCTAACATACTTAAAATGACGTCCCTCCCCAACCATATGCTGTTAAACGATTAAGACTGATTTTTTTCAGAATGAAAGTGATTATGCTTCCTGACTTATCATGTGACTTATTCTTAATTTCTCTTAATACGCAGTATTTAAATTTTCCATTCAGAAATGCTCATTGAGTAAGAAGGTGCTGTTACTTTAAATTTCCATTCTTCACCACTGCTTAATTTTGAACCATTTTTACGTTATACTGTAAGTGAACTGTTTTTCCATACAAAGCAAGCTTTTTTTTCCTTTTTTAGTTGCTAACTTTACTACTGCCTATGTTTAGATTTGGGGGAATTTGTGCTGCGTGCCAATCTGTAATTACATTCAAAAGCATCCTTCTCTTCACTTCTCATTTCCGTTCCCCAGGAGACAGAAAAAAAAAATAGGTTACTAGAAAGGTTCCTCTAAAGAGAGCAAAGAGAAGAGCATGGTTATTGAGAGATAATTGCTCAAAATGTTTACTAATGAGTGACCACTAGAGTTAGATGAATTGTTCACAGGGCAGAATTTATTCAGTGAATTTAGCACTGTTATCGTCTGGCAATTATCCCCTGGGCAGACTGATTATTACAAATGTGTTATTACTGCGATTAGGCAGTGGCTATTTCTTTGAATACATTTCAGCTTATGGATCACTGACAAACAATTTATTCTAACTATTCACCACCCCACGTATGTAACTGGTCATCTGGGTTGCACAGTTTTGTTTCTGCTCCATGACTGGGTGACGGTTGCCTCTTGAAAAAGGAGGATGAATTATGACAGAAATAACAAACACCTTATCTCTATGTTCAAATCCCCTTTACTGCCAGCAAAATGGGATTTTTGTTGTGAGAGAAAAGAAAAAAAAATATATATTTCCCAAGCATTTGTAGGGGGGAAAAATAAAATAAAAAAGCAGCAACAAACTTATTTAAATACCTTTTCTTGAAAAATTAACCCAAAGGGGCACTGACAAGGTCACTCAGAATGTGAAATAATTCGGTTCTGGTGAACCTTGACTGTCCCCTGCCATTTTGTCAGGAGAGAAGCACTTTACATCCACAACCTAGAGTTCCTTCCAAATTGAAAGCCCTTCCCCCACATGGCCTTAAATATTTAGAAACAAAAAAGTGTTTGTTTGGATGTGTTTGTTGTTTTTTGTTTGTTTGTTTTTTGTTTTGTTTTGTTCTTTTTGTTACTTGAGTTTTGCATTCACATCTAAAATAGCTCAAGGAAAGCATAGGGTCACTTGCACCAATAGCATATTTCAAGATACAAATAATATCAAGTCTTTGTCTTTCACAAAAGAGATATTATTTTTTTAATATACTTTTAATACTTTAAGTTCTAAAATTAAGTGGATCAAAAGCTGTCACTGTTTTAATTACAATACTTGATTCCTGTGCAGTAAGGCCCAAATAGCAAGTATACTGAAATGAATAGCAAAACTTCCAATTACTTTCAGAAGACTGACGTTCAGTCCAAAATTACATCTTGCAAAACTCAGCTGCGTGACATGAGATTGCCTTTTCACACTCATATAGATAGAAGTGGATAGGACTGCCCAGCATGAATCTGTGCAGGAATGTACACATGAGCAGTGTAGGTATATCCTGCACACAAGAGGGCACATGAAGGCACATACTTACAAGCAAGAATCTATCCACATTACAATGTTGCAGGTACAGCTGCATGGGTCTATAAGCATGCCTCCTCTGGCATACCCATGTCTCTAGACATACATCCGCTTATACATGCATACAAACAAATGCATATCCATATATTTCCAGCTAGATTTGCATACCAAACTGAATGCATGACTACCCACAGAGGGACACATACAGTACTTTCTGTCCCTCTCTCTGTCTCTCAGGTATCTTTTTATAAACTGGTTCCCACCTTCTCAGATTCGTGTGTGCTTTCTCAAATTGTTCTCAAAGCAACCAATCTCCTTGAATTCTCACATTTTGTTACAAAGAAACAGATTAATTCAGAATGGCTTTCTTCTTCTGGAAGTAACTTGCTTTCATTTGCTAAACTTCATATCTTCGATAGAGTATGCCAAAGCCAAGGAGAAAGAAAAAGAAAGAAAAAAAAAAAAAAAGCAACACCAAAACCGGGGAGAAAGAGGCTTGTTTTCTGAAAGCCAAGGAGACTGCATTAGAAAAAAAGATGTGAGAAAATCAGCTCAGATGATGATTCATGGTCACATTTCTCAGTATCTTGTAAAAAATAATAATGATCATTTCTGATTCCAGATATCCAGAACTTCCAGCATCCATCAGTTTATCAGTTTTATGTTTTTCCCCTTTGCCTATTTCCTTCCACTGCATTTTTTTTAACTTGCAGTCTTCCACTCCAGTGAATCTCTGTCTTTTAAATGACCGAGAAGAGAGAAACAAGAGCTCCACTCAGAGAAGCTACAGATAAGCATAAAGATCTCTGGGATTCAGGATTCAATTAGGTAAAATAGAAGCTTGCAGGAAGGTTGCCTTGCACGGAGTAAAAAGCCTTTGGAGTGTGCCCTCTCGTGGCCATTCTTTATTCAGCACAGATATTCATACCATTAAATCCATTTCCTTTCAAAAGAAAATTGATGAAATGATTTAAAGAGTCATAAGTGGCCCATCCTTTTCCTCCTCCTGAGCTGCCAGACTGGCTATATAAGAGTAGGCATCATGCTAAGAAAAGGTGTGAGTGTGTACATACACATATCTGCTTATAAAAAAAGTTGGTATCACCTGATCAAGCCAGTTCACCTTGAATTCAGTAGGAAGGGAGGCAGAAAGGTAAAAGCAGTGTAAATAGCCGTGACACTTGTTGTGGTTTTGTGTGCATGTGTGTTGGTTGTGTTTTTTTGTGTGTGTTTTTTTTTTTTTGGTCTGTTTGTTTTTTCCCCTCTGACAATTCTCCTAATGATAAGCCTTTGGATTAGTATTTCTACCCAGAAATTCCCATTGCCTTCTTGGGTGCTGACGTTAGCAACCCATTTCATTGGTAGTTTAGTTGCCAGGATCAAATTCACTTGGAAAAATCCCAGATCTGCCTAATAAGCTATCTACTTAAAATAATGAACAAGTTAGTAGCCAAACATATTTTATGAGCAATCGCTATCTCAGTTACAGAACCTGTTGGATTTTCTCGTCATGAATCTATATGATCCCTCTCCTCAAAAGACAATTTTTAAGTCCTTGAAATAACCCACAGAGTTCTGGCACAGCTACCCTCCTAGCAGAACTAATCGAGGTTAGTAATCTTAGTTTGATATGCAAGTAGAAAATCACTTTCGTGTTTTACTTGTAAAACTGCCAAAGGACAGTAGGGTGCATTTGTAAACTTTTGCCCAATACTCATGGTCATTAGTTTTGCAAAGATTTGCCTGGATTTGTTAGCTGTGAAAACTAACTGCCAACTATTTTGCTGATTTCCTGGACGTAACTACACCTGTGCTTCAAACATATTCCCTGCATTTAGTTTCCCCTCTAACTGTCTGTAGCCTATGCTTGCTTGAATTTTGGTCTCTTATAAAAGAGCAGTCTCAAGCCAGAGCCACGTGCACAGGGCACTTGTTTGTTCATTCACTCCATTTCATTGTATGTCTGAGGATACGGCTGATGAAGGATGGAAATACTAGGTTTTTTTTATGAAGGCAAGTAGTAAATGTGGCTTCTGAAAGGTAAAGGGAATGGCTGGTTTATGTCAAGTCATACCCAAAGGAGCAAAAAGCCTGAAGTATTATTTCTCTTTCCATAGACATTTATTTGATACAATGTGAGATGTTTCCATTCATTTTCATTGATTTCCTATTCTCTTTTGAAACAGAGTGAGTTTCACATTAAAAGCAAAAAGAATATTAACCTGACTGTGAGAGTAACATGTTCGGTGCTTTAAACTTATCCATACTCCTCTCAGTTACTACAGACCAAACGCTGGGGACTGTCCATGTGGCTATATTCTGTTCCTGTCTTTTTTTTTTTTTTTTTTCCTTTTAATTCCTACCCAGCATGTCATTTGCCTTCTTTTTGCCTCAATTTCCTCAACAGGAAAAATAATATTGCTTTAATATTTGACACACAATACCGCTGGTGCAGGAGTGGAAGAGAGCCCAGGTGAAGTTTATTCATGTGTTGCAGCACTGGCACCTGTAAAGCATGGTGGATCCACCAGTGTTAGCATCTACGAGCGGCTCCAGGTGAAAAATATATGTATCAGCAGTTGGAAGTCCACAGACTGGAGTCAACGTTTCCGTTATAAGCCCAAATGCTGGAACACAGTTTCTCGGTTGCTGAGACATCCTCCCAAATAAAAACCTGGCAGATATGGGATGCAGGGCTGGAGTAATCCTCCTGCCTCAGTTTCCAGGATGGGCTTAGGTGGAGGAGAGAGCAGGGAAGAAATTGCACGAGTACACAGCTTGTGCCCAGTGCATGCGGCCCCGCAGCTCCATAGCATAAGTCTTCTTCAATTTGGCTAGCAGTGGTAGGACAACGCTATGTAAATCAAAGTAAGTGACGTGCTAGTATTGGGTATTTTATAGCGGCGGATCAGTGGCTGGACTATTGGCCAGTGTGTGGGCCATGGCACGATTTTCACTGCTCACGTGAGCCCAGGAGCCAATGGCTTCAGGAGTTGCCATTGGAGGGTGTCATACTGAGTAGGCATATATCAAATTCCAAATTCCTTTGTGTCAGAGCTCAGGAGAGACAATAATGTGTTTACAAATGATTGGGACTCACACAGTGAAGAGAAACCACTGTTCATGCCATATGTGTTTCACAGTGCTCAGAGCGAGCTGCTGAATACCAGGTGGGGAATCCGACTCGTAGATCGCCTAGGGATTTCATTGCATTTAAAAACTCATTTCTGAACTAAGGTTGATCCCCTCCTGCTTCTCAGGACCACTGGCATTGACATCTGCCTGCTTTCTGAAGTGGGGGTGGGATGAAAAAAAATGAAGAGCCCGCACTTGCATACTGAAGGGACTGATAATGTGTGTATTGACAATGACGCCAAAGGCAAGGGCTCCTTGTACAGTTGGAAATCGGACAGCTAGCAGGAATGTCTGCTCTTAAAAGCATGCACACTTCTTGTGCATGGCTTCCCTGCAAACAGAACATCTGAGTCAACAGGTTTTCAGGACTGGAAACTCTGAGTGTTGTCTTAATTGTTTATACTGCTGCAGCAAACTTTTAAACAAAAATGCTTGGTGTTCCTTTGCATACTTTGCCTACCATATGCTGTACCAAACAAAACAATGACATTCTTTTAAAACCGTCTTGGCAACAGGAAAAATGCTTTGGCTAGACAGCATCATAAAAAGTTGCTGTTAGTTAGATGATAGAGTTATTGCAAGATATTGACATTGTTGCATATATAAATATACTCGCACATACAAACAGATATATATGCACATACATATACATTGAATTACAGTGAGTTCTGGTCCTATTCATGTAGGAACAAGACAGTAAAGTACAACTTTAGAGTGGTTTCCTATAGGCAGTTGATGTGAGCCTGAAGCTATTAGTTAGAAAATATCAATATTCTTAGCTCTTACTACATAACAGTTAGGGAAAACAGTGCTTTAAGAGTTCAAAATGCAACCTTGATAGGGTGCATTTTTTTTGGCAGGAGAGGTTTAGGAGCAGAATCTTTTTTCCAGTATGCAGAAGCCTGCATTACAAATTGGATCAGCTACAGCAACTTGTCCAGTTCTATTGAAGTCATCTGACAGTCCCTGCAACTCTTTACTGCCGAAGATGCTGTGTTAAATTAGAAAACAAAAATGCCCTCTCGCTTCTAAAAGTTAAAGCTGCTTCCGCAGATTTTATAACTTCCACTATATTTTTTACAAGAAAGGGCAGTTTCTCAAGTAGTTTGCAGATCACTTTCTGTCTTTAGAAAGTCCCCAAAAGGCTTCAGCCCTTTTTGTTTCACCATCAGCCCTGCGATCCACTACTTTAGTGCAAGTACTCTGGCTTCACAAGCAGTTTGGAGGACCCCTTTGCAGCCTGACTTTCTGCTAGAGATTGGTTAAAGAGCTTCCTCCCTGTGTGGCTGCCTGTGCTTAGCAAGTGTAATCTGTAGCCAAGACTAAGTCAGAGAAATCAAATTCCTTCTGAGACCCCCCCCCCCCAACCCATTCCTCCTTCTCCCTTCCCCCAGGTCTCATCCCACAACCTTGGAGAAAACAGTACTGCTGAGGAGAAGAAAAGAAGTTAATTGCAGTTCTGGCAAGCAGGCTATTTTACTGTTTTGTTTTTAAGTACTCACCTGATTCCGCAAAAGTGATGATTTCTGAGGTTTGCTCCACAACTTCATTCATTTCAGCTCTTCTTCCAACATCATCCTCTATTTCCACATAGCCATCCTCTCCCACCTTCCCCACGTGGAGTTTCTTGATGGCATTTAAAAGTGCTGCCTTGGGCACCGGCTGGGTGATATTAGGTCTGTCCCTCAAGTGCAACATGTTCAGTATGTGCTTCTTTACTGCTTCCACCATCTCAGGCTGTGAGCTGGGCACATCCTTCGAGAGCGTGGCAAGGGCACATGATGGACAGTCAGTGACTGAACTGTGCCCCTCGGATCCTGGGGTTGGGGAACTCCTCACTATAATCCAGCAAAGCACCAACAAAAATCCTCTCTTCCAAAGCAAAGGCATCCTGGCAGCAAAAGTTGTTGTGATTCCCTTTTTAAAAGGCCCTGCTTTTCCTCCCCCTTCACGCACAGTTTTTTTGGGGCTGGTTTGGTTTGTTTGTTTGTTTGTTTGTTTTTCCTTCTCTTCAGCAAATTCTCTGGAACAAGAACCAAAAGTTTTCTGTGAAGTTTTGTTTGCAGGTTCCCTCTCTGAATGCAATAAGTGCTGTAGATGTTTGTGGCTGTCAGGGAGAAGAGTTCTGACTCTGTCTCAGAGTAGGAGAGAGACACAGAGAGAGGGAGAGAGAGGGAGAGGACGGATTGGCCTAAAGTGAGTGAGTGAATGGGAGAGGGAGGGAGTTCTGTCTGTGAGTAAAGGCTATGATTAGGAAGGGGGAGGAACAGGCAGGCTGGCTTCCTTATGCTCATTGCTCCCCTAACACACACCTCTCTTCAAATATCACTACTCGGGTTTTCTGCCCTCCCCCCTTTCTAAAATCTCTTTTAATTCCTGTAAATTCACTCTCTTTTTTTTACAGTTTGACCCTCCTGTCTCCCTCCTGGCCGTCATCTTCCCCCCCACCCCCACCCTTTTTTCTTTCTTTCTTTTTTTTTTTTTTTTTTTGTTTGTTTTATTCCTTCAACAGTATCACTGGCTTAACTAAACAGAGGAAACATGAATGAATGGAAAGAGTGAAACCTTTTATTAATGAGCACCTTGCTCTTGTCCTGTCTGGTATTGTTAGGGATAGCAGGAGATCTTAAATAGCTTGCGAACAAGAGGGCACTGAGGGCAGGGGCTGAGAGTCTGTTGGGCAGAATGTTATTCTGCTTTGAGTAGAAGAGAAAAGATCTTTTCTACTCACTTGTAAATGCTGGAGGTTATCAACACTGGCAAGAGATCTGACAGGAGCAAAATAACACTGTTGTTTGGAGGGCTATATAATACATGATCCGCTCTCCAGCTGCAGTACATGGTCAGGCACTGAGAACCTAAGCCGGAGTTGGTACGGCACATATCTGTGACATGCTAAGGTACTGCCCTGGCACCAGAAATATCCTTGCTTCTATGCTAGTCTGTGCCTAGAAGTTCTCAGGCAGATATATTTAGGTTTGGGGTTAATCAAGTAATGTCTGAAAAATGCTTTGAAGATGGAAAGTGTTACATGTCATCTGGCCAAATCATACTTGCTCCTGACTCAGGCAAATCCCTCATCGATGCCAATAATAATTCTGTCTGAGTGAAGGCTGAGTAAGATCTTCTACATTTGGCCCATTGTTATTAGAAGTCACTTTTTGTTTCATTCATTTAAATGACACAATCATAATATTAGAATAAGACATCACGAATAAAACATAGTTGAAAAAACAGTTTCAGCCACTGTTGGTAGATCCTTGGTATTTTATACTGACAAGGGTTTTGCCCAGCAGTAGAAAGGCATTTGCTATGTTACTGTCATGACTTCGTATCACCTTTATGTTCTGCAGCATCTCTGTTCTGTTCCTTACCTAGCAAGGGTGAAGCTAGCAAACTCCCTCATGTTTGGATGTGGTAACAGAAAATGAGAACGCTAAAAGCTGATGGAGTTTAACTTGAGGTTTTTCTGCACCAGACTAACTTTTGCTAATTTTCTTAGAGCCTTTTTTAGTAATAGCCCTCTTTCTTTTCCTTCCTTTCATACTCTCTCTCTCACGCACTTCTGCCTTCTTCTCAGGTGTGGTTACCTCCTACCCAGCAAATATTCCACTTTCACTATATTACCGTCAACCATTGTATTTTAGTGGAAAGGAGTAATTTATAAATATAAGCATTGTAAGGTCTCTAGTTTCCATGAGATGATTACAGACACATGGGCTGAGAGACAGGCATGGGATTATAGTTAAATGAAACATACAGAAGTAACTGAACAATCAACCAAAGTTTTACAAATGTTATATATTGCAAGTCCTTTTCAATTAAGGTCTTTTATAAGTCTTTCACTGTTATAAGGCATCCACAGTACACCCTCATCTGTGTTTTACTGACCTCAGTTGCTATACTGTTATATACTGTTACACTTACGGGTCTGTCAGCATTATAAACCCTGCAGCCATTCTTATAAACACATCTTTGTAACACAAACCTCGCTATAATACATCTAAATTTCTTGGATCTCATGAACAGCCCAAAGTCTGTTGTAATTATATGAAGTCTGAAAGTCAGCTTGAAATAGAACTAAAAGTTTAATTGGATGAAAAAATAATTTCAGTTGAAAATATGCATTCATGATTAGATATACTAACAGATGACATAATTAAAGGGGTTATTTATAGTTCTAATATAGCACCTATCCCAACAGTGTCTGATGAAAAGTAAGGGATAGGCATATTTCAGTTTAAAAGACAGATAAGTATGTTTGGGTTCTTGTTGTGAGGTGTACATTGCTTGCCATATATAACAGGTACACTTATCACAGACAATCTATTACATATAAGTATAGCATATTATACTTGCATGCCATGGTGATGACAGATTTAACATTAAAGCATAACTTTTCAAAAAGCATTGTTTTCTAAAAGCGAGTCTGCTAGTACCACAGATAGATAGTTCATTAGTACTTACATACATACCTATATATATATATATATATATATATGTTCATGTCTAAAAATACATAGTGTTTGGATAAATATAAAAATGATGGTTCAGATTCTTTTCATAAAATTACCTGAGCTGCAAAGCTCTGTATATACATTCATTCAATATATCCGTAACAATATGCAACAGCATGCACATGAATTAAAAGTTTTAGTTTTAAAAGAAAAAAGCTGGTTTAAAGTTTTACCTCTCTAGTCCTCACTCTCAGAAGGAGACTGCTGTATTGTGCATTAAGAACTGCTGAAGTTCCTCTTTGTGGTACTTATAATGCGAAGCTTTATACTGTACTTCTCATGTGTACACTCACATATAGTGTCTGTCAAAAGTAAGTGGGCCGGATCAGTGTGCTGGATTGGTTAATCCTGTTACATCAGCAATTGACTGTTTTTCCTGTATGAGACATACTTCTGGTAATTATCTAATGGAAACTCCTAATTGTCTAGCATGACAAAATATCGTGAATTCAACTTGTAGTGGTGATCTCTGTATCCATTTAAAGAATAGAACCTAGAATGAGACTGAAAGCAAACATTATGAGTCAGGAAGACACACTCCAACTTGTTTTATTGCATAGCTAGATATAGATATTATTAGATGTAGATATCACTGATTTAGTTCAAATACAGTATTTGCCAGATACTTAATTAATAGTTAGCAAATCGTTTTAGTCTTCTATCATGCTGAGGATTTATCAGATAATCTATCTACAAATTTGGATTACTTTCAAATTCAGGAAAATGCATTTGATTAAGAATCCTTTTGCAGAGGATATAATTTTTAGCTCAATCTTTGTATAAATTTATCCTTCTGTTAACTTAGGGATAGTTTTAAAGCTCTCCAAAACTGAGCTATATTGCTCATGTCCGAGTCTCAGAGCTCCTTGACATGCAGATTGTGTCACTATTAAAAACTATTTAGACACATAAAAATAAGTTACAATGAATGACAGTTTTTCTTTTTTTTTTTCTTTTTTTTTTTCTTAGGTATGACTTTAACTCCCGTGAAATAAAATCAACTTGCATTTTCGTTTCAGTTTATAGTAGTGAAACTTAAAAATAACTATGGCTATTAGGTAGTACGTAATTAATATATATATAAGGTCAAAAGTAAAGCCAAAATCAATCTCTTTTCTTAAACACACATAATAGCTAGCTTTATGTGGTACCGTTTATGACAAATGGCATGATCATGCAGTCTTTACTCATTCAAAACACCCACTGATTACCAGAAAATCCCCATCCTTCAGATTTTTTTTTTTGGCCTGAATCGTACTTATAATTGTATTTTTATGTCCTGTTGGTAATGTAAATTTAATCTGTCTTGGAATATGGCTGCATCAGGCAAGAAAGATTTAAAATTTTCAACTTACAGTGATACCAGGGAGTCCTTAGAGCAGCACTGATTCAGACTGAAGTATGTGCAGTATTCACACAACAGCTTTGGTAGAATGAGCAAAAAATCAGGAGTTAATGGGAAACATATGACCAGATAGGTTGTTTTGTTTCCTAGGTTTAATATGCATATAATAAGTTTTCAGGCTTTAACGTGCTGTGGATTGAAGCCTCTTGAAACAGGTTTCAGTAGCTTTCCTGCAGCCTGACATTGGTGGTTCCAGTTGTTACAAAGAACATTTTATTTTTATTTTTTCCCTTCAAGGACAGAGAGAGAGGCATGCTTGAAGAAACAAATAGTGAGTGTGTGTGCACATACCTACTTATTTATAGGGCAATATCTTTAATGGGGATCCTAAAACCAAGTTGTGGCAGAGGACTTTTCCAGCACAGAACTGTGTTTTTTTCAGGACCAAACTGAATTTGGTTTTAGCTGGCATCCTAAGCCCCTTTGAAATTAGTTACATACTGGTAGCGCAGTGACTGTTGTGATTTGGCAGCCGACAAGCGCTCAGCAAGAGATCTTGTACTGCACTGGTTTTACAGAGAGTGGAAAAACTGCCCTGCCAGTACCAGAGTTACCTTCTGCTGGGACACAGGACGGCACAGGGCCCACTTGCAGCAGCAGCAGTTGGTGCTGGTGCTGGTGCCAGTCCCACCAAGCATCTCACCCTGCTGCGGTTCCAGCCCCTGCGGGGGCTTCTCCCCAGACTGCCGCCAGTCGGGGGCTCCCAGGGAGAAAGCGTGTGGTCCAGGACAAAAAGAGAATGCTACTGAGCAAAGCACAGCAAACGTGCACATGATTTATAGCACGGGATAACTTCTGAAAGGAGATTAGGAGAAGTGAAAAGCATTATTCATTTCAGAGCATGCTCCTTATTGCCTCGGGGAATTCGCGTATAGCTTTACCAAAGGCCTAATGAAAGCTTTACTCAGTGACTAATTTTTTTTCACACCTATTTCTCTCTTTATAAATATTTTTCTCCCCACCCCTCCACTTCTTCTCATTTTGTTGAACACAGCAACACCTGCTGGCAGTGGTCCGGGAGTACTGCTGGAAAGGCCCACTGATCTAACTCTTCAGACCAGCTGCCATTAAGCACTGCCAAGCCATATTAATGAGCTGCCTCTATTTTTACCCCTTCCTTCCAGAAAGGGCAGAAAGGGATTTTGGGAAAAACTGTAGCTGTATTTCTTTTATTTTTCAGTTCTTTTTTTTTTTTTTCCTGATTTTTTTTTTTCTGGCAGCTTCAGAATCCAGATAATCATTGTTCATTTAGTGAAGTTAGGATTTCTAACACCAATTCCAATGCCATGAATTGAGACCAGATAAAAGAGTGATGCTGAGCCTATCTAGATGGCTTACAGACATATTTAATTTCCCTGCTGGATCAGAAATAACTAAAAGAGTGGGACTGGGAGAGAAAAGTTAGTATATCAGCAACCTGCCTCTTTTTTCCTGATTGTGGATTTTATCTTACAAGATTTTGAAGAGCAGTCACTAGAAAACATGCTGGCACAGATTTCATTGCAAATCACAAGGAATCTCACTTTTTTGTACCTATCTTACTGTAATAGCAACAAAAGATATGCCAGAAACTTATATTTAGAAGTTTTATGTTTCTAGTTCTATATAAAAGGACCAATTAAGGCCAGTCTTCTTGTTGCTGTGAACACTAATACTTATGTGCTGTTTAGAGGGGCCAGTGTTTTCAATCATCATTAGTGAGCTGGTCAAAAAATAAAGTTCATCTGAGGATAAGAACTCAGTCTAGAGGGTGGGGTAAAGAATAGCTTTCAACTTCTTGCCTTTTTTTGTACTAATGGATGATACTTTTCTCAGGGGGGCAGGATAAGTATAAATGTTCTGTTTTAAGAGGTTCTCATATAAAATCAGTCTGGCTAACAAAAGCAAGTATGTTTGCTTTCTTTCTGAACTATACCTGTGTTCTCTGCTGTGCTAGTCATTGATCTTTTTGCTTTCCAAATCACTGAACAGTGAGTTGTTTCTTTAAAAGGGATACTTTTACATCCATGTTATTTTAGCATAAGTGATGTCATTCACACTTAAAAATAAAAATCAGGAGATATGAATACATAAACCAGGTGACACTGATGATGATATTAGTGTGAGATGATATGACACAAAATATATATATGCGCATGTTCTGTGATTGGTGTTTGTTTGAAGCATTGCACATGGGGTAAAATCTATTTATAAAGAGAATTTTTCTGAGCCTATAGAGACTATGGAGTTGAACTACGTATAAATGAAGCTGTTCATACAACCTAGTGTCCTGCCTTGTTGACTTGATAGGCTGATTTTCTGCATATTACTGGAACAATTGTCTTTTTTTTTTTTTTGAGAAACAGCTTTGTAATGTGTAAAATACCTTGAGTGATGCTGTCTTCAAATATATTATATTTCCAGAGGTTATGATTGGAGTTACACCAATGATTTAAACCCCACAGGGAGGGAGCCCCAGATGACAGATCTGGTTTGGTTCCAAGTTGGGTGAAAAATTTATGGCTAAAGTTGGAGCAGCATTTAACATTTATAGGTGAGTTGAAGCTATTATTGAAAAATAGATTGTATAAAATTAAGTTGTATGCTGTTTTAAAACTTGCAGAAATAATACCTCAAAATCATTCCTAATGCAATTGTACTTAGGCCAGTGGAGTTTTATCAAGAATACATTTGGGCCAGCTGCAGAATAATGGGTAATGGCTGTATTTCTCTTACAAATCCCAAATTCTCTGTTCTGTGTTTCTTTTACTACACTTAATCACAGCATACACAATGTTGTATGTACAGACTCTTGCTATCTTTTAGCTGTTAGAGCCAAATCTCAATGCCACTGAAGTTAACACTGTCTGTGGGACCAGAAGTCATTTGAATGGGGCTTTGATACTGAAGATTAATATTAACCTTTAGTAGATGGAAAGAGAAACTAAAAATCAAGTCTTAGACAAAAGTTGTTCAGCCGATGTGCTTCCCAAGGTAAAATTGTGTGTGGATTTTAGAAAGACTTATAACTGTGTTTGCAAGAGGAGGGCTGGATGTTAATATGCTTCATTAGTGTAAACTGGAATACCTCCCCTGATTTCAGAGACTGAGTTACGTCAGCAGAAAATCTGATCTAAAGTCTATCTTTTTTTTTTTTTTTTTAATTTCCATGTATGAGTATATATTATTTGGCTTGTCCTCATAAAAATAGTCCCAGTTCTTGTATTGTACAAAGGTCCAATTTCATCTTGCTTTAGCTCCCTCTATGATGGGGATACATTTTGTTCTGTTTTGAGTAATTCTAAATCTGCTGACATGTGGGAGGGAATTGAATGAAGTTCATAAGCTGGCCATTTTCTTTGAGCTGAACTCAACAAGATGTTATGCCGGCAGGTAGTCAGTCAAGGTAGTCATCATGCACAGGCCATTAGGAAAAGCTGCAGTGTCCCACATCAGCAGATATTCCCTCTGTGACAGTGACCAGCAGAAAACCAGCATAAGTGAAACAATGAGGACACCAACAAGGGGCTTAAAGAGAATATGTTGATCTTTTGCATTACTGCTGCTTTGTCCATTGTGAATCCCCTGTGAAACAAATCACTGTGGAAAAGTAAATACATCCTGTGGTGAAAATGGTAAGGGGAAGCGTGACTGCTTACAGCTCTTCTCTGAGTAGAGTATTAGATGGGAACTTAGCAAGTCTGGATTATTTGGGTCTGCCCTTGATTTCTGCGTAAGAGGACAAGTCCCTCATTTCTCCATCTTTAAAACTGAAATAATTCAACTGACAGGGAGTTCTGAGATCCGTAGACCAGAAATACCAAACAAGTCATTGCTGTTGTTTGATTTGGGATCTGAATGAAAAGCCATAAGTGGAGGCAGGGTGCGTGTGAGTGCAGAGGCTCAGCTGAGCTCATCAGGTTGTCAGTTCTCCCAGTGTGTTCTGCCTTTCCTTGGTGCTTTTGGAGTATCCACCAGTTCTGCTTTCTGAGGCGCTAGTGATCTTCTAGGAGAGGCAGTTTTGAGCTTCTGTCAGATGGGAGGGCTTGCTGGGGCTCTAACAGGAATAAGTACTCACAAATACCTGTGTCTTTGCTGAGAATCTCGATCCAACATTTTTGCCGTTAACCATGAAATTCGGAAGCTCCCTCACTAGACATGATGTCCAGCTAAGGCATGTAATATGCAGTGAGCAACATCATGCTGTGTTCTTATCACTAGCACCAGTTTTAATTTTGGTTATTTATAATCACCTTCAGACTCATGACCAACAGAGGCACACATTACCTGTGAGGGATGAGATGGGGTTCTGTCTGTGATTATTTTTGGGGAAACTCGGGAAATTTCTGAGAGCACTTCATGTAAGGGGAGGTGAAATATGGCAAGTAAATGGGGAGTAAAATAACATCATCGTTTGTTTATGTAATTAAGTTGTCCCCCCTTTGCTGTACACACACACACTTTTTAACAAGCACCAGAGATGATGCAGAGTTCCCAGGTTCAAATGAAAAACCTGCCCAAGTTCTGATAATTTATCTCAGATTTTTCCCCAAATCAGGGGGTTATAACACTTGAGATTTGACTTGGTAGCACTGAGGCTAAGTGTTTGGAATAGATATTGGGTCCTCAAATCTGGATTTAATTCAGTAATCCACTTCCGCTAACTTTTCTCATGTGACTTCACGTTTTGTGGTTGAAATATTATGCTTGTAGTTCAGTGCAGGTGGGAGGTAGAGTATGTGGACACTTCAATGTCTATTTGCCTGACGTTTTTGCCTACTGATTACAACGTGATTGAACAACACAGTGCAAGCATATTTATCAAACAGCCAAAAATTGTACCTGCAAAGCTCAGAGGTCTCACAGAAGTGCTTTTAGAATGAGTGTTAAAATCACCCTGTAACAGTTGGGGGAACAGAGGGTTGACATGCAGCAGTGATGGCCAGTTGCCTAGAATATCAGTTCCTCTTCAATAACTTTCATATGCCAACTATGAACTTATAAACAGTTATTTTCTTTATTCATTGTCTGCTTATTGGTGTTGTGCCCTCGTGATGACTCCTGCTAAAAGGGGTGACATAAGGTAGCCCAGAATAAAGTTTTTGTGTGCAAACAGGGCTTGTCTGTGTGTCCATGCACACATTTTTTAATTGCTCCTTTGAAGCTGTCCATTCAGAGACAGTAACCAAGCATCTAGGAAGTATATAAACAACAAAGAAGTGTTCAGATATTTCTCGTGAAGCAGATTTTTTTGGGATTAGTTCTCATTCTTTTTTTTCCCCCTTAAACTGAATTTAGCTCCTCTGATCAGAGCCAAATTGACAGCTTTGAATATTAATGTAATCTACTTGCTCACAGGAGAGGTACAGCAGGGAGAGCCACAGGACAGCCTTCCTCAGCCACTTTCTTGGGTTTGCAGAGGGTAGTTCATCCTCTCAGTCCAACAAATGCTTGGGACGCTCGGCAAAGCTGCCTGCTGCTGTGGTCTTGCTCTGAGTGGGAGCTGGTCTGAGAAAATGTAATCCTTTCATACAAATCATCACATAGCCAATCTGGAAGTGACATTCAGGGAAGTATTTCTGAGGAGTATCTGCACCCTAGGGAGAGAGGGTTCTCCAAAATTATCAACTTAATGATAAGTGGCAGTGCAAACAGCTAACAAAATGTGTGCTGTTGTCAGGAAGGGTGTTGAGAGCAAGACAGAAGACATCATTTTGCTGATATATAAAGCCTTGGTGCATCTCCAAGGTGGGTGTTGTGTGCAGCTCTGGTCTCCGCATCTCAAGAAGTAGAGTTAGAGAAGAGCCACTAAAATAACTGCGGTTGTGGAGCAGCTGCCTAATCAAAAGAAACTAAAAGACAGAAACTCTTTGGTTTGGAGAGGTGAAGGCTGAGGGAAGGTATGCTTGGGGTTTAGAAAAGTCATGAAGATGGCAGATAAGGTGAATGCGGAACTGTTATCCACCAAATCCTGCAGTACTAGAACCAGGGGGAACTCGTTGAAACTAGTAGGAGAAGATTTAAAACAGATACAGTGCTTACACAATGGAGACTGAACTTCTGGGATTTGTTGCCACAGGAGGCTGTGGGGGCAGACAGTATCAGCAGGCTCAAAAAGGTCCATAAATAACTACCAGAGGGAATAGGCAGGGACATATCCTTTAACATCCTTAATACAACAATTGCAGATGCTGGGGAGTTTGAAGGGAAAGGCCCACAGAAAGTGGCCAGGCTCACATTTTCTCTCCAAACAACATCTGCTGTTGCCACTGTTGGCGTGAGAAAAGGGGGTTAGATGGACCACCGGCAGGACCCTGCAGGGAGTTTCTCATTTCCTTATGTGGCAGTGAGGTTCCTGCCTCCATGCCATGGAGAGAAGAAAACTCCTGAAGGTGATTCAGAGCAAGACCTAACTGTTCCTGTCCTGAATCATCCACCAGAAAAGCCTATCTCTCAACATCAGTTTCAAAGGAAATCTACCCTAGACAAAAGTTAGTTCTTTGAATAACCACATTAGTCAGAACTGACACAGGTTGGGTTTGAACTGAAGAAAAAAAAGAAAAAAAAAAGACACTTACAAAACCCCAATCCTTCCTTTCCCTACCTCCAGTCATATTGTTTAGGGTTTTTATGAGGAAAATCAGTATCAGAGCTCAGTATTATTGTAGTGATTATTGGTTAACTCTGATCACAGGCAATTGGAAACATTTCCTCAGCCAGTGATGCTGAAGCAGTACGTCAAGCTCTGGTTAAGATGAAAAGTTAAGAAAACATCTTTTGTATATGTTAGACTGCTTTCTCATAGTCTCAAAGCTGAATCACTGGGAAAGACTGCCTCTGCTGTCTAGCTGTGAAGCTGTTCTGAATTGGCCAGGTATGGCTGGATGTCCCAACGTTTATGGGAATGCCTGCTGCATGTCACCGTCTGGAAACAGAAACGGGTGGTGAGGCTGGAATTGCAGAATGACATCTGAATCAGAAAGAAGGGTGGAAGTCAGGAGGTGATTCTTTCATATAAAGCTACCCTAGTAGCTTCCTGTGAGCACTCCAGCTCACAGAAATGAAATAACTTGCTTGTATAAGTGATAGCTTGGTATTTCATTACCAGATCTCCACATAGAATTAGCTATTTAGACGTACTGATACAAACATTGTTACTGGAGTTACAGATGTTGTGAGACATTTTAGGCATCTGGTGAAAATCTGATACCTCCGGGGGGAGGGGGGGGGGGGAAGGGAGGGGGAAAGAAGCATTTCCAAACACATTCTGAGATTCAAGAATAAGGTAAAATACAGTAAGAACTGCACAAAATCTAAATTTGTCTCTTAAGTGTGTTCTGACTGTGAAGTATAAGGGATAAAATGACTGATCGCTAGCAGCACAAATACCTAGTATTCAGACAATACATGAGACAGGTAAAAATCTTTTTGGAAATCAACTGATTAATCTCCATTGTAGGTATGTGTTTTCTTATGATATGAGGTGGGAGTCTGCTCACAGTGCTTGCCTTTTTGTCCAGGGCTACCAAAGTCCATAGTCAGGATGGAAATGGAAGATGGAAACCTGCCATTGTTCCCAAGCTTTTCTGTTTGCTGGCTAAAATGTGTTCCTACCTACTTAGGGCTTGTAAAACCACTCCAAGCTGTTAAAAACCTCCAAAAGAAAAAGTTTATGATACGGTTAACTGGTCTGTGATGGAACATTTCATTATCTGTATTACTCCTCATCTCATCTTCTGGCTGAGCTTGCAGATAGTACCATTGGGACCATTATTCACTGATTCGGTTTAGAAAATTCCTTTGTTTCCCTCACAAGATGTCTTTGTGAAAATGAGAAGCACAGTGTTATTAGTGTTTGGACAAGCAAACGGTTAGCTTGTACACTCTATCTTTTGTTTAATTAATGTTCAGAAAGGAACATCTGAATAGTATCAGCCCACAGAACTTTTAGCAATGTGATGTCAAAGTTCTGCAGCTCCCATTTGGAACTGTTTCCTTAGTGCTTGCAGGACAGGAGTTGAAATTGTTGTCATGCCCTTTTTATTGTCAGTACAAATGCTGTCCACCTCACATAAAAAAGTTAACTTGATAGAGTCCAAAGTATCTGACCTTCTCTCAGGGCACCTCATGGTTACACTCAGGGCTGCACAATGCAAGTGCCATTACTCTACAGCGGTAAGAATTCCATTTACACTGGCAGTGCTTTCACAAGAGCATTTCAGTTCAATGGGTAAATATTTCCAGGTGGCCAGGTCTAATTTTAGGGAGGGCAAATTTGAAAAGGTTAAATAGCAGGCAGGATTTCTATAAGTCTCTATCAGTTTGGATAAAGAAAATGTAATTAAACACAGCATTCTCCCCAAGATTAACGGTAGGCTCAGCATTCTACATTGTGTCTTGTTTCTTTGTGTCACTGCTATTAAAATCCATACTCCAAAGACACATGCATTACAAAGATATTCCAGAACAAGCAATGAAGAAAAAAGTTTTATGTCAACAGATGAGGCAGAAAATGGAGACCATGTAGCTTTATGTTGAAAAGGCAGTGGGGCATTTTTTGGCTGGTTTTGAGTTTGCATGCGTGTGTCCAGGTCATGAGCAAAGGTAAGAGCTAGCTGTAGGCTAACTGAAACACCTTTCAACTGTGAAATGAAGCAGAAGAGTAAAATGGTGGCTGTTATTCAAAAGTTCCGCCAGAAGCATCCTTGCAGTTTCAAGGGCCCTTTGTACTGTCAGATGCTTGTCCCTTGTTAGTCATTGCTAGTGAAAAAAAAATCGACGACACACAACTAAGTTTGGTCAGTTTGCTCAGCTGCTGTTGATGTCAGTCCTTGCCCACTAAGAGTAAGTTACTGTAGTAATCCTCCCTGTTTATTAATCATAACTCCGGAGAAAGCAAAAATTGGGTGACATCACTGTTCAGGAGGACTGGCTAACTCATGTTCAGCTTTAGTCAGCTCTGCTATAACATCTCTCGCATGCCATATGAAAATAATTACCACCCCACAGTTTCCATGTCTGACCAATCATCCTTTTTTTTTTTCCCTCTTTTATTAGGCTACAGGTCTCTGCCTATTTTGAACACCTGTTGAAGGTGTAATCTATTTAGAGATGAAAGAGAATGTCTTTAACTGGAAGCAGGGACATTCCAGGGGATCCTCATAGGATGAAGTCATTTGCAATAAAATATATATATATATAAAATATTATAATTTTATAAATTATATAAATTAGTGATATTTATTATAGTGAAAACGTCAACTTCCATAGTAAAACATATTCAAATGCTTCAGACATAGGCTATCATCATAGGATGATTTTAGCACTGGTACATTCCACTAGGTATTTTCTACTCAGCTTTTGTTTTGGATAGCATAAATATTTGTCTGCCTGTCCACCTATCTATAAAATAAAAAAGGCTGATAAACCCAATTTCAAGGGTGTTTCCATTTCAATGTTTTCATTGTTGTTTTTTTTCTGAAGGATATTTAACTAGTGATTTGCTAAGAAACCAATGTCTTTATAGTCTTGCTGGCCTTGCTGTATACCGCCTAAGACCAAGGAAGAGATAGAGTCTACCCTTCACTTTTAACTCCACATTTCAGCGATTTTTGAGGCCAAAATATACCTTCTTCAAGAAAAGTTCAGTTGGGAAGAAGTTCTTAGCCAGAAAGGGAGAGCTATTTCACTAGAGCAAGTGACTCTTTTACATCAAGGAAAGAAATACAGATGGGACATCAAGTTAAACAGCTGTCATCTGTTATGGGTCAGGGGAAAGGGAAAAGAAGTGAGGGGGGGAGAAGGGGGGAGCAGTCATTTCTATCTCAACAGTCACTTCTCTCTCTTCAACTTCATATCTTCAACTTTGCAGTGTTTCATCTTATGTGTAATAACAGTGATGGTCTGTGTTGCTTTCTAAGTGCACTGAGGGGTTCCTTAAGGAAACATCACAACATGATATAATTGCAGAAGAATAGATTTAACCTCATATGATCCAATTCCATCTCCTACATGATAAAAGATGTAGAATTTCACTCACTAGTACCTGTGTTCCCATCTCTCCAACGTGTCTTTTGCAAATATGTCTATTCTTGATCATGAGGATCATAAGGACCGGGTTCAACAACCTAAAAAGTTCCTAAATTCTCAGCGAGGTTAGTTGTTGAATCTGAATCAAATAAAATGGACAATCAGATAGTGTTCTTGATAAATTACTTGAGTGAATAATTGCCATTATTCGTAGGCAAATGCATTTTAGGTCCAGTTTAAATTTATCTAATATCAGCTTCCAGCCACTCTGTTTTCATGGATTTGTCTGCTAGTTAGAGGTGCCATTACTGTACGATATCTATTCTTCTTATAGGGATTTTGAAACTGTCATTAAAATTGCATCTTAATATTATTTTTGGAATATTAATTGTTTGAGCTTCTTCAGTTTATCACTGATGAAAAGTCACTCTTGTTTTTACCTGAAACCTTTCTTTTCTTTTGCTCTTGCTTCAAAAGAGCCTTGCTCATTTCATTTATTTACTGTAATCTCTTAATTTATTTACTCTGGAGTAAAATGCCACATCCTGTGAATGTGGCATGTATTCTTTGTTGAAAGATGTATGGCAATTCTCTCCACAATACTAAGACACCTGTTATTGTGCTTGAACAGAACTTAGGAAGCTGGGTCAGCATGTAAGACAGGTCACCTTTAGAGATCACTGTCAGCTGTGAGCACTCTGCTTAAGAGCTGATTTATCTGAATCTTTAAGAAGCATGCAGTATGCAATGAATCTTTTTTTTCTTCCTATTTATCTGAATTCTCTCTTTATTTTATAAATATTAAAAGTTAACACTAAGGTGATAAATGAGCATGGGAGCCAACACCTTTAAAATTGCTTGGAAAAAAATATGCATTTGACCTGAGAATGGTTAACACAAATAGATTATGGAGAACAACTTCTGTAGTTATTGCTGAAACAGAAAGTAATCCATTATAAAATATGCACACAGTCTCCCATTTTCCTTTTTACAGAAAAATACAGAACAGAAATATTTATCATATACATTTGCCCTTTTACTGTCATTATTGCTGACAGAAAATTTCTGAATAGAATTTGAACTGATGTATTACAGGTGTTCCTTTTCTGCCTGATTTATATACTGGTTGGGACAAGAAGTATTTATTTTTGCTCTTAATGTCTATTGATCATGGAGTTTCATTAACATTTTTAGCTTCCTTTATCAATTATTTGCATTCCTCTGTGTCTAGTTTATATTCACAGAAATAGCATGCTGTTCAATTTTTCAGCAGAATCTATGGTTTTAATAGGTAATAAAGGGTTTTGGAGAAAAAAAAAAAAATCATATCACTAACGAACACCTATAAAAAAAGGTGATTTAGAAGAATACACATTACTATAGATAAGGACCACTTAACATCATGACAGCTGATCATGCTTAATCTTATAGTCCACTTAGGTTAACCACAAGCTGACATAATGTTTAAATTTCAGTCCTTCTCAAGGCTGTCTGAATGATATTTAACATCATGTTATTTGTCATATATATATAATTTTGCCTAAGTTTCTAGTTCAATCTGTCTTAAACTATTCTACAACCCTTAAAAAGTTGTCCATGTCAAGTTTGGACCGTGTTACTAGAAGAATGCAGCAAAATTGCACTGCTTCTGCCCATAATGTACACTGCTCTGCACATATAGGGGACTTTGGTCTCCAGGCCATTATTCTGGCACCTTTCATGAATGTTAAATTCACAGCCAGAAAAGTTCTACCTAAGAAATACAGAATCCTATATCCATTTCAATTCTCAGGGAACGTATAGGCAGACAGAAGTTAATTGTCCAGTTTAGAATTTGGCTGTAACGTCTTAACATGCTTGTTCATAAAAATTCAGTGTCCCTAGCCCCTGTATGAACCTAGCTTGCCCCTGTATGAACCCATTCCAGTATTTGCATTCTTGAACATGATGATGTAATTGAATGCATGTTAGCATCATGTTGCAAAATACAATGGGTCACCAAAGAACGTTATATAACTTAAATTGTTTTTTTGTTTGTTTGTTTGTTTTTAAAAAAGTACATTTTTCTAGTATTTGTATCTAATATTTTCTAGTATTTGTATCTAATATAATCTTTGTTTGTGAAGTGCTGTATAGTTAGAGAAATGAGGTATAATTTTCAAGCATGTGTCTACATGGATCTTCCTGTGAGTTTTGGGGTGGTATGTCAATTTATGCTAATTAAACACAGTTTCTTTGTCTTGTGTATGCACTGCAGATGCTGTATCTTATTCCATCACACCAATGAGCAAGGGCAGAGTTGGTGAGTCTGCCCCAGTAACACTGCATCTTCGTAATGGTTGTAATAAAAGAGAAGAGCAGTAAGCAGAGAAACACTGCAAGGAAAGTTAACATCCCAGCCAGACACAGTATACTAGGTTGGAAGAGACCTCCAAGATCATCTAGTCCAACCTCTGACCTAACACTACCAAGTCCTCCACTAAACCGTATCACTAAGCTCTAAATCTAAACATCTTTTAAAGACGTCCAGGGATGGTGACTCCACCACTTCCCTGGGCAGCCCATTCCAATGCCTAACTTGTATAGTCATAGATAACTAAGACTGCTTTTTTCATATTAAGGTGCCTGGCTACTACAGCTTGTCAAGGGCTATGTGTCTTCTGTTGGCTTAAGCCTCTGACATTCATTTTGGAACGGTTTTGAGAAAGTAGCCCTTGTGGTGTGTCCTGAGACTGTTCTTTGAAAACAGATTGCTGCTCTTCTTGAAACTGGTTGAGGGATTGCTCTTCAAAGTTTATCAGAGGCATTGGTGCTAAGCACAGTTGTCACTATGGGTCTGTGAGATCCACCATCTCTGGTTGCACTTCCCATACTTCCATTTCAGTGTTTGTGTGCTCAGTGCTGTCAGATGTGAAATGCTTGCTCCTGTGTAAGAGATAGATGACTCCTCCATCTGCTAAACTGACCGTTTCAGTCCCTTCTCTTTCAGGGCAGAGTTCTATAACTCCATGCATTTATAATGCTTGATGAGCTGGTTATTAGTCCTCATCTGCATCTTTGTTCTTGAATATTTATTTTTTGTTTGTAACATCTAAAGTTTCTTCTGATGACAGATCAGATTGCCAGTAATAGAAATATAATAGTAAATATAATTTCTGGCCTCTGTAGCTGTCTTTTAAATGATTTTTTTTTCTAGTTTCTAATATCTTTTGTTAGTCCTAACTATTCACAGATTCCATTTTCAACCATCTTTGTATCATAGTCTCCTGGAGTTCCTGAAGACTCTCATTTAAATGTCTTATTCTCCATCTTTTGTTCCTGAGAAAAGAAGTTCTACTCATCTCAGAGGATAAGATTTGGAAATATCAGAAGTTCCCCATACCTTGTTCTGGGACATCACTGATCATTAGGACACACTTCCTCTTAAAGTTCCTAGTAATTTCTGTTGTAGCCTCATAACAAATGTTTCACTGAAACACAGACTGTCTTACTCTGCTAGTAAATTGGTGTTAATAGGAAGGAAAGATGTGTGTATTCTAGCACAAAGTACCTCTGATGAAACCCTGTGCACTTCTTACCTGTTTTCTACACAATGGTATGTAGCTGTATATTCTCAATTATTCCTTTCTTCAAACTACTCCTGAGATCAGTCAAATGCCCTTTTTTGCCTGAATCACACTTCCCTCAGTTATATCTCACTGCCACGTTCAAAATTTGCCAGTAATTCTGTGCTCCCACAGCTTGACAGATTTACTAACAGATTGGTACCAGGCTTACTGTTTAATAGGCCAATTCTTTAAAAAAAAAAAAATGGAGTGGCAGATACCTTCTGATTTGAGCATGCTTAGATCTTTCAGTTTTGTTTTGACTTCATATATGTCCATTCCATTTCAAAATTTTCCTTTGCATTCACTCTGCAACCTTTCTCTTTACACTCAACTGCTGCATTTTTACTGAAAACTAAAGCAACACATTCAGTTCATTTTGGGGGTTATATCTCAAGTTCTATCCTGCCTATTCTGCACAAAAATAATCATTGTTATTTGCTTATTTTTGTTGAACAAAGGACCCTTTGCTCTTTGCTTTAAGAAAAAAAACATAAAGTCTGTGTGACTCAGTCTAACTTTTGACAATTTTCTCTCTTCTTGACTTCGAAAATGCAGTCTTATTCATGTGTATTTAGATTCTTTTTAATAGAAGAATCTCTACATAATGCAAGTTTTCTTCTGGTATCCTTGTCTGCCCAGTAATATCTGGAGCTTTTTACAGATTTTGTCTGTTTGTCACAAGTCTGCGGTTGAAAAGTATGTTCTGTGTCCATGGGAGACCTCAGGTTTGAAAGGAAAAGGAAAGGAATGAAAGCTGTTAGATTTTTTTTTTTTAATTCCCAAGCTACAAAGAATAATAATAATATTAAAAAAAAAAAAAAAAAAAAGACTAGAAGTTCAAATATATATGTACATACATGTATATGGATAAAACATACAGTTTACGGCATTTTCTACCTACTTCAATCATTTTTATTTAATCTAAATGTTCATAATATTATTATATGAGAATGTCATTTTTAAAGTGTTTCAAATCTCATTTCTGAATCACCAGCACTTTTACCAAGACAGAAATTGCAGGGACTTTTCCTGGGTTTCTTTTCCAGTAAAGAAATTCACAAAGCTGCCCTTTGCTAATAAGCTCCAGTTTGGAAAAATAAACACTTTTTACTGGAGAAAAGAAAAACTTGCCTGTGATCAAAAATTTTCCATCCAAATAATTTCTCCTGAGTTTTATTCCCCAGAGCTGCATTATAATGCAGTGTCATAATAAGCCACTACCTTCTGTCACTTGGCTGTCCTCTTCATTTGACATAATGCAAGTTCATTATACACTGTAGTGTTCAGGTTCTGAGGGATTTAATCATATAAACAAAGGTATAATAAGTGTAGCAACTTGGCTTCTGGCAGCCCCACCATTCTATATTCTATCCAGTTAAAGTGATGTGGATGTGTCAGTGTTAAATGAGAGGTATCTGTGTAAATGGAGAAGGCTGGAGAAAAATAGGTTCTTTCTCTTGAGGGGTCATGTACAAGTATATATCAGATGCTGACAGGATTAATACTGGGATAGATGGAATGTCTTTGGAAGATAAGCAAGACCAAGTTTCTAGCCAGTTGCTGTCATTAAGGTTCCCAGCTCATAGACACTTTCTACAAATGATCCTCTTCAGTCTTTGACCAGTCCTAAAGCAGCAGTTACATCCCACTGACCTAACTTTCCATCACATTTCTACCTGCAAGGTACCTTTGCCAAAGCCTTTCTGCACAGCAAAGATGTGATTTTTAGAAGTCATCGTCCTTTGCTTCTGAGCTAATTATACCCAACTAGAGTGAAAAAGGTTGTTCAGTTAGTGACATGCATAATGCTCAGTTTCACTTCTGGTTGTAGAAGCTTCAAAATAGTCTTAATAACTTTGTGTATGATTTCATAATGTCTAATTTCAGTGCACGTATTTTCCAACACTTGTCTGCTCAGTCTCTCCTTTTTTCACTGTAGGCAAAAAAAAGAATGTGGAACTCCAAGTGAAATTTATAACATGTCCATTCTTTCCATGCTCCATAGAACAGGTGATAACACAGTACAGAAGTTCTCACATCATATGGAGTCAATGTGCTTTACTGATGGTGAACCAAGCACATTTTGAAATGTAAGGTTCTTCTTCCAGACCTTCTCAGTGGAAGCTGTAAGTCTCATGAGAACAGTGACTTAGCAGAAAGAGTACCCTTATTTTTACCATTGTTCAGCTCCTAAATAAAATAAGCTGATAGCTCTTGCTTCCTGACAGATAGTAATTTATGTGTTGAAACTTAAGACCAATAACTCATAATCTGTACCACTCGACCATTTCTGGTCAAGAAAGTCTGAAGTGCGAATTCACATGGAGGCTGAATTATCTCTGGCCCCATGAGAAATAGTCCCTCCAGGTCATGGTTGAGGTCATTGTTGGAGTGTTTTCTAAAAGCTTGTCAGTATTCAGAGCTTATTGTTTGCTTGTTCTTGGGGGATTTAACCCTGCAAAGTGCTGAGCACTTCTGATAGATACTGAGCACTGTCAACTTTCATTTGGATTAAGATAAAACTGAGGACACTCAATCTGTCTTGAAAAATGTTTAGCATTTTGTAAAATTGAACCTTGACTGACTTTCTTTTTCCCCTTTATAGTCCCTAAAGACTCTTAAATTTAATTACAAAAATTCTGTTAAAGCTCAGGCAGAATGGACACTAGTACATGCCAATGGTATTTAAAACTGTCTGTCAATGGAATATTGAATTGCTCAATCTAGATTTTAATAGCTTTTTCTGAATCAGTAAAAATAAATTATTTAAATCCCATGTAATGTAAATGTAATTAAAATGTACTTTACATGCAAGAAAGTGCATGCAGAAATTGTTGGATATCTGTCCTGTACTTAGGGGGGAAAAAGACGTTGGGCTTAGGAGTTCTTTTAAAAAGTCTAGCAAGGGCTTAACATTTCTCTATGCACTCCTTGAAATCAGAGATAACCAAATACTGAGATAAGTGGATAGCTCCTTTTTGTTGTTGTTTTTAATTCAGTGAAGGCCTCCCAGTGCATATTCCTGTTGGGGTTGACGAATAGCTCCTTTGGGATGCTGTAGGCTCTGCTCAATGTACTTATGGAATACCTTCCATTTACACAGGCCACATTTTTCTTGATCAGCCCATGAGGATCAGGGGAAAGTCAAAGAAGCAGCAATTGTCAAAATCGTCAAAAGTTAGACTGAGTCACACAGACTTTATGTCTTTTTTTTTTTTTTTTCTTTTTCACTTAAGCACAGTTGTTTTATGCTCTGTTTTATGATTGTGGCTAACTGAACTCCCTGGGATTCAGCCTGGCCTTAACCCTAGAAGATAACAACCCCCCAAACCCTAAAGCCATCCAATAAAAGGGTCCATTAACCATTAACCATTACCTTTCCTTTTTAGATGAGGCAGTCACACTCCTTATGGAAGACTTACTACAAATTAATAGGAAGAAAGGTGGTCTTCCAGCCTAGCCCACAAAACAGCAGCATTTTTGATGCACTTTTTCATCTCTAGTTTTAACATAGCCTCCAATGCTTTTTGTTTTCTTTACAAGACCATTGGCAGCAGACCAGTGCACTGCAATGACAGCCCTAAATCTTTGTAGCACATACTCAGATCATGTGAGTTAGCCTGGAGTTGTACTTCTCCCACATGGACATCTATTTTTTCAGACCTATCTGATGACTGAAAAACAGTGGCTGTGTGGTGAAAGTCACCTACAACTGGTGAGAAAGGGATGTAGGCTAGACTTGCTAAACTGAAGGTGCCTTTCATTATGCTCCCTTCACCTTCTCCACTGACAGTACTATTCCCCTGGGTGACTGCAAATCACCGCAGGACAAATGACCACTGGGACCTGATTTTGTAGATCTTCATAGACTTGCTGCATACAGAAAGACATCTCTCTGGAAAGCATCAAAAGATGAAACTACGTAGCACTTACTATTTGTAAAGTCAGAGGGGAAGGGAAAAGATTGTCTGTTTCTCACTTAATAGGTATTCAGTAAACTGTAATAACACTGAGGATCAAGACACATTTCCTGTAAAAATGAACCTATTTCTGAGCATAAAAGATTCAGTTTCTTAACTCAGATTGTCTACATATGTTCTGACTTTGCATGTTGTAAATAAAACAGTATTATACTGCAGACTATCCCAAGTGTTATTCCTGCTGTTTTACATCAGTTATCTGCTGGCTAAATTTGGGGTTCTTTCATGACTGCCTTAGAAAATAGATCTCCTGACATTTCTGGGTATCTGGAGGCCAAGTCAAGTGGCCAAATTCTGTCCTCAGCCACTGTCACAACACTGCATTGTCTCCAAAGGACTTGCACAGGAGCAGTGCAATTTCTGTCCAAAGTGTAAGACAGTGGCTTTTGCCTGTCCCTGACCATCTGTCAAAACTTATTCATAATGAACTATGATTCAAAGTAATCTGTAAACTGTATCCCTCCCATGATATAGATGTAGATTAACAGTGGCATCCCTGTTTTACAGTTGGAGGTCTGTATTCATTGTAAGAGAGTGAGATAACCAAGTGCATGCAAGTCACCAGTACATATTATTAAGGGTCAGAACTTCAAATAATGTAGCTCAGCTTAGAGTAACAGTACTATATAGTACTAATAGTTATAGAGGAAAAATGAAAAGGAGATGAATGCACATTTCCTTCCTGAACTCCTTTCCAGTGAGTGGGAGGTTCACATAGTCCATGATAAATGGCTTGCAAGGTTTGAGGTAAGGAAGAGTCAGACTCAGTCAGAGTGGCTGAGGCTGTTTTTTTGTTTGTTCTTGCCTTCTTGCAGCAAAATTCATGCTTTATTTCTTAAAATCACTCTACCTTAAAACAATGATATTCCCCTGTTCTCAGAAGCTGATAATGCTTGATGCTGTGTTCTTTCTATGGCACATTACAGTTCTGGATGCTTATTATTAATCATCATCTTTCTTAATTGTGTTACATAGGAACTGTTTGATGACCTGTGGCAAGTGGAGTAGATGTTCTACGCACTGTTTGCGATTAAACATCTAATTCATAGTAGCCCACAGTGTGAGGAACAGCTCACAGATGGTTCCAGATGGTCCTTTCCAGTTCTGTGTCTTATTATGGTTGATGGGTACCAACAGCAAAAGGTAACTGGCAATCTCTGTAACATTTCTTCTGTTGAACAACAAACCTCTTTGATCTCCTTTGAAAGAAAGAAGGAAAATTATGTTATTTGAAATCAAATGCATAAATAAAGAGTGAAATAGAAGGTTAAAAAGAAATAGTATGAAAAGGAATGAAAATATTGTTATAGTTGGTTAGAAGGTTCTTACTACTGTATTTTTATTATCTTGTGTTGAATAGCAGTGTTTTGCTCTGGCTACCAAACCAAGAGCTCACCAAAGGTTTTCATTCTTCAAGCAATATCTAAAAAATGTATTAACTTTTTTCCGGTATTAGATTTAAATTGCAGCACCCCATGAATAGGAAAGTGTTAACATTTTCCAAAACCATACACATGTGAATCTATATCTGTATCTTCACTGATATCTATGTCTTGTTAATGACTTGCATATGAAACACTGCATATCTTGCAAAATAAACATGACGTTTTTGCTGCTGCTTAAATACGCCACACTTACGTTCCTACGTGCTTTACATACCATGTGAGTGCACTCTGACGCAGAGGAGTGAAGCAACCTGGTAGGGGGAAGCTTCAGACCAAAGGGGCTCACTGAAATGCAGAAGTGAGAGGACACCAGATCTCCTCCAGGAAAGATCACAGGCAACTTCTTTGCAACAAGTAACTTGTGCATAATAACAACACTAATTAATTATTCCAAGTGTACCGCTCATCCATGTTGGGCAGGGACATGCAAAATATAACCTGGTTAATAAGGCTAAGGTAGAATTGAAGAGCTCATTTTCCACATAGTGTGTAAAAGTGTTTCATGCTCCTTTAGTTATTAGTTACGGGGATAAGGATCCAATTAAGCCCATATATGCTTGGGCTTTAGCTTAGGGAAGCTAATTTGTCTTCGGTTTCTGTGACTGTAGTTGTATTAAGCTTGGGGCTGAGCAAAACTCTAACCCCAGAATTAGGGAGATGTGTTTGGACTTTGAATTCAGACCAGAATTTTGTGGCTCAGGCCCATCTCTGCAGTAAGAGGTTGCATGGCTATGGGTGAATGGTGGTGAGTATGTTGGTGCATGTGACTGCATATTTAAGAGTTTGAAACAAGAGCGGAGGAAGGAAACAAGACCAATCTAGTGCTTTTGCCAGATCAGAATTTCCTTTCAATAAAAACTCTCTACTAGTGTCACTCCAGAATATTTAAAGAAAATAATTTCCTGTGTGCCAGCACTTACAAGGAAAATCTCTAGCCAGTGGGTTAGAAACTAGTATCAAGCTTGTAATTTATCAGTTTCATCTAGTCCAGTGTCTCAGAACTGGAAAAGAAAGGGCAAATCATGACAGAGTTGTCTCCTGGCACTCTGAAAACATATGGCAAATGGGAGACAGTGCTCTCAAAATTAACTTAATTTTCCCTGAAGAGTAAACATTCTGGACCAAATCTGTGATTCAGACCTATTCATCAAGGCATCTTACAAACGGTAAATTTGGACCTACTATGTATAAATGCATTTTCATTTTCAGTATTTCAGCCTGCAGAGTATTCAGCTGGAGATAAAACATTGGATTTTTTTTCCCCATTTGAATAAGTAATGGAGAAAGAATCTTTAATCTTGCTTCTTTTTTCTGTCATGGATTTCATACATTGGATTTTTTGGTTTTCTTCTCAGTCTGTCAAGGTCTCAAAAATGACCTTGACAAGTGATTTTTCTCACTTCTTTTGAGTGTGAATAATCCCAGTTATTTCTGTGTTGATGGTTTGTTTTTATTATGGATTTCCTTGAGCCTAAGAAGCTTGAAATAGCAGCTTTTATCTTAAAATGTTTAAACTTGATTGAGTCACAATAAGTCTGTAGCTGTCTGGATATGTAGATACGTATCTGTTCTTGGCACCTATTCGGCCTTCGTTGATGCGGTCCTCAAGCATCTTGCAATCCTCACAGTGCCCCTGGCAGGGAAGCTTTTGCAGATGGAAGGCTGAAGCGTGGCACAGAGTGAGTGACCCATTCAAGGACTCCCGGGAAGTCCAAAGAGCAAGTTCGTAGCAACATCCACTAGGTCAAACTGGTGTCTCCTCTCACCACATAATCAGTTGCGGGAACAAAAAGAAGCAACCTGTCTTACTATATTTTAACCTGGTTTTGAGTTAAATTTGGCCCCTCATAGCACTGATAATGACTTTAAAAAGATTTAGCAAGGAGAATATTCTTGAAAAAAAATACATCTATACAATCAAGTCATTAGCTAAGGGCAATTTCTCTTAGCAGGCTGTAATAAAACCAGGCTGATTAAGCTTCAGGGACTTGCATAAAGCAGTTCTGTCTTTACGGAGTGACTTAAAAGAGTCAGTGAGGCAGCAGATCCACACCAGTGAGCAGCTGCAATGAGAAACAGTGACAATCCTTTGCCTGCAAGCGTTGAAAGAAACTTCTTTGTATTTCAACTGAGACACATTTCTAGCTGGCCTATCAACCAGTGCCACGTTGTTTGTTGATGTTCATATGTATGTGAATCCAGGAGTTTAACCCATATGTAAACTGATATAACCCACCCGCCCTGATAACAGAGCTATTAAAAGAAGGCAAAGGATTAACAGGGCAGTGTAAAGAGGAAGGTGGTGATCTGCTGAGGCTGTCAGCGAACAGGTCCTGCAATGGCTGGCTTCACCTGAAACTTTGAGTCTTTACAAGACTTGGTCCAAACTAACCTACCTGTCTGTACCTTACTGTTCTGCGGCATAAAATGGGAACAAGGATGCTTTCTCTATACTTACACAGTGCTGTGGATTGTGGAGCTATCTGGTTTGGAAGGGACATCTGGAGGGCCCTCCTGTGTGGAGCAGGGCCAGCTCTGACATCAGGCCCAGTTCCAGGGCTAGATCGTACCGCTCAGGGGCTCTGAGGTCACTGGAAGCAGAGGACCTGCTGACCACCAGAGCCCAAGGATGTCCCTCCCCACCCTCCTGGTACATACCAGCTTTGGGGATAGGGGGAGGTGACTGTTTTGGGGAGAGCGTGTGGGTCTTTTGCACCTTAGTGCCTGATGCAGGCATGTGGGGGATGCAGCTGGCACCCAGGGTGCTGTGGAAGGATAGGGTTTGGAGCTGCACCCCAGGAGCCCCCCGGCTGCCTCCTTGCTGCACAGGGGCCGTGCACATCCATCCCGGCAGCAGTATGGCCGGAGATTCAGCCTGGAAACTCACAGCCTCCAGGAATAAAAGAGGGCGTGAAATCTTACTACTCTTAAATTCCAGCCGGGGGGAAGCCGGACGTATCCCTTCGGCAAAGAATCAGGCCTGCACGGTTCAAAAGGAAAGAGAAAAGGGAAGGAAGCTGCTGGCGGACTGCAGCCTCCCCCCTCTCTCTGCCCGGCGGCTGCCTCTGCCCTCTCGGAGCGCGCTGGGACTCCCCGGAGGGGGGGCCCGATCCTGTGCGCAGCGCTAATTAATTAGCAGGCGGCGCTGATTGCGGGCACTGCCCGCCTTTAGCCGGTGCTGGAGCGCCCTCTCCTGGAGCGGGGACCCCCGCAGCCTGCGGGAGGGGGCTGAGCATCTGCACCTCGCCGGCCCTGGTGGCCCAACTGTCCCCAGCAGCTCCCCCAAAGTCGTTTCGTCCCCCGTTGTTTGCCGTCCGGGGGGGGCTGGGGAGGGGGGAGGTTGACTTTTCTCGCACCTTTTTCCATCTCTGACCTCGCCGGTATTTTGCGGAGATAGGCATTAGCCTGGGTTTGCCCCCTCAGTCTCGCTAAATCTCCGTGCCTGGGAAGGAAGCAGTGTTTTGAGTCGCTAGTTCTTGCCAAAGACCTGGTTCTGATGGGCTGTGGTGCTTCAGGGAGGCCCAGGACTGGTTAATCCGAGGAATTCAATGCTGATTAAATATTGGCATATATGGAGATCCTTCAGGAGCAGCATTATGATGGATTTCTTGGCTGAGAGGAATTAATTTGTGTATCTCCCTGCTTTGACACTGTAACTGTTATCAGAGGATGCATAACTCATAAGGTTATACTCAGAAACTAGAGTAAAGATCTTGCAACAGTCTGGGTCTAAGTATGATTTTCATTCATTTAAGTACCTTCTACTAGGTTCAATGAGCTGTAATCCAGTGGAGAATTTTGTTTTTTTCCTTTAAAACATTCCACAAGGGATTCTTCAGCCTCTTATGGGATGAATCCCAGCAAGATAGGAAGTGCATGAACCACAGTCATTTACTGCAGGGACCAATAAAGACTGAGAGCATCAGGAAAAAAGAATGACTTCTATACAGCTGTGCAAGAAATACCTGGATGGCCAGAAAAGGAAATTGCTCTGTTCTTGGATGCACACTGCTGTCATGTGTTTGGGGAAGCTGGGTCAAATGAGGCAGGAAAGTTCCTCAGAGTCAGAGCAGCCTTCATGCTTGCCATTCAGTTCTCAGATCAAACGTCTCACATACTGTCTGCTACTATCTGGAGTCTGGCTCCCGACTTTGTTTTGTTCTCCCAAAGATCCAGGGAGAAGTCAGTAGTTGTGTAAGGCTGGAGATGCCATGTGGTATGCAAGGGAGTGGGAAAAAAAGCAAACCTTTGGCTTACAGGCCACAGAGTTGACATAGACTGAGGTTGTGGGCCAGCCACAATTGTCTTGGGACTGCTGTTCTCTTCTGCTGGCACGTCATCTGCCTGCAACAATGTGCTGACTGAGCTTGCTTGTCTATTGTAGCGCTTATCCTACCACTCCTTTGCCTTGTAGAGCACTTTTACATTTCAGTTGTGGATCGTTGCTCTAGTCTTGTTTCTGCCCCTTTTCACTCAAGGCAGGAACAGAAGCAAAGAGATGTTCTTCCAAGCACAAATACCACCCTAGGGTGTGAGTATGTGCTCTTTGTGATCCTTGCTGGTTTTACCAACCTGTGAGTCTTTCTTTTGTATTCACAAAGTTCCTGTCAGCACAGTATTTAAGCTTTGGTTGTGGTATTTCATTATCCAAAGGAGGGTCACCCAGACAGCCCTCCTCCCACAATAACCAGACTGCACAACGTGTGTTGCAGTGCTGTGGGTAGTACCCTGCATACCCTAGAAACTTGCAGAAGGTTGGAGAAGTATGTCTTATTAGAAAAGGTAAGGAGATGTTAGAGTTGAGCATATTTTATTCAATGAGCTCCTTGCAAGCAAAGACTTAGACATGACGAGGAAGAAGCTTCCTTTGAGAATGGCTACAAAGTGCTTGTGGGACTGGCAAGTACAGCTAGCAACCAAGATGCCTATGGGTAAAAATGGGTATCAAAAGAAAAACAAAAAGAATAGCTTAGAAGAATTAAAGCCTTGGCTTCTCTTTCTGTGCTTCCTCAGGAAAGGATATGAACTAGCAGCAAAATGTTCTCAGCATCAGCAAAAACTCCAGTGCTGTCGGAAAGATCTGAGATGTGTTAAACTTCTGCAGATGCAAAATGAAGTGGTATCAGATCTGATCGCTCAGGGAGCTGTGTGCCCTGAAATTTCACATGAAGCTATGCCCAGCAGCTCACAGACTGGCCATCAGGACACAAGGTTCTGCTTAGGGTCCCAAGCATGGGGGCGGGGGGTGGGGGGTGGGAAGGGTATGCATTCTTCTTTCAGAAGTAATTTTATTGCCGTTGTAGTGAACATGGACAGTCTTACACTGACAGCATGGGATAGTGAAGTATAACGGTGCATGTGGCCCTCTGAAGGACCTGTGGGAATAGCTGGTCCCGCTGTATAACAAAACAGTACCCAAATACTGGAAATTAGCCGAGAGCTACAATTCCCAGCTGACAGCCCAGAAGGAACAGAGAGGACAAGAGGCACCTCTTTTGGAGGGATAGGCTTTCAGAAAGGCCGAGGGACTAAGAGACTGTTGCTAAGTGAAGGAGTTTTTTTCCCCCTAGATTAATTTAAAGGACATTTCTGTCCAGCTAGCTCAAAAGAGGTTTATCACACAGCTATGGGTTTTGTTGTCTTTGGCTAACACAAAGCAAAACCAACCTTAACTGTGTACTCGAAGACCAAATTGTGTTTAATGTACATTTTCCCTCATCATCCCTCTGCTGTTCCTCCAACCTGCTTTGGAAGAGGATTGTTTGGATGTGACCTTAGATCATTTCAGTGTCTATTAAATACTTGACCTCCCTACCAAGTGCAGAAAGAGTGATACAGTTTGTGATGGTAGTTTTTGTTTGGTTGGTTTTGTTTGGTGTTGGCTTTGTTTTGTTTGGAGATTTCTGTGCTGCCGGAACAGCACTGCAATCACTAAACTCATTTTACTCTGATCAGGATATAGAAAGCAGATGGCAACAACTTCAAGTCATTAGTGTAATATTTGACACTGCATACTTTATTTCTATTTCACTGTCATAGCTATTGCTTGTTGCAATACCTGAGACTAGTTTTTCATAAAAGGGATACTTTGGAGGAGCAAACAGATTTGACTGGGTAAATCCCCCCAAAAAAGAACCACATCATGAAGGACAAGCCCATTCCACCTGGCATTTTGCCACTTCCACACTCATATTCAAGTAGTTCAATCAAAACTTAAATAAATTAAAGGCACTTTTCAGATCTCAACATTTCTGTTTGAGAGTTTAGTAAAGATGTGAAAAGATCATATTTATATGTTTTACATGGTGTTTCCTCCATTCCTATTAAACCCAGCCTGTTGATAGTTGCCACTTCTCTTCTTCTCCCTAGAGACTCAACTGGGTGCATGAGGCAGGTGTGGGCATGAGAGTGCAAATCTGTCTGCGGTACCTGATTTCTCATCCTCACCTCCAGACCAGTTTCTCTGCCTCACTTCACACCGGTGCCTGGCTGGGGTGCCACTGGTATCCCACACAGGTGGCTGGGGCAGCTGTGTCTGCCCTTTGTGATTGTGAGCAAAACCCCACCGCATCATTTCTTCCAGGCTTGAGGCACCTTTGGTCTGTTCTCGGGTGGATGGTCTGACTTGGCGTTGTGGTTGACGCTGTCAGGCTGGAGGATGGTTGTCTGTCTGTCATTCCTCACAGATTTATTTTTTTTTCCTTTGCTGTTTAACAGAACTGTGAATGTGCTATTCATGTTGGTTTGCATAACTGTGACCTGAACAGCAATGCCTGCATTCATGCATTCAGTGCTATCAACACTGAAGAAGCCACTTCTCTTCAGTGGTGCACTCTGGAGATCCAGTCACACGCCTTTTGTCCTGCATTTAAGGGAGGGAAATAACTGAGGGCTTTCTCACCCATCTCAGTGCCCTGTGAATGTTTTGAGCAACTGATATACCTCACTGGGTGTTCAGCCAGTAACTTGAACTGCTGATATTCTTCGCCTTGCACATCATGATTTGATATGAATAAACATCGACACTGTACCAATTGTTTATTAGTTTTGGCTTCTCTTTGAATTTTAGAGTAGGAATCATATTCTAAGAAATAGGTTTTTAGGTCAAATTCTCTCCTGCTTTTCCCATAGTCTGTCATTTCATGAACTTGAATCAGGATTTTTTCATTTGTGTTCTTTGGAACTATTGTGTCTTTTATCTAAGCATATATCCTAAGCCAAAAAAAAAACAAACAAAAAAAAAAAAACAAAAAAAAAAAACTCTTCTTGTCGTTTGCTGTCATTTGCTGATTTTTTCAATACCTATATGTTACTATGTTTTTCTTAAACTGCTGAAATCATCATATTTCTCTTTCTGAGACTGCAAGGTTCTGTTCACTGGTGTCTTCCTAAAATCCCAGGACTGTGGTGATTTAAATGCTCTTTGCTTACCCTCTCCTAATAAAACACTGTATTTCAGTTAATGCAAAACTAAGGGGGAGACAAGTACATGTATCTCTGAAAGCTTTCTGACTGCAGAATGAAAGGGAGTGTGCTCTATTTTTAGTTAGCATAGAACTGTTTATTGCCTTGCTAAGCATATGACCCATCCTGAAGTCAGACTATCTTCCATTTCTGTGTTCTAGTTGCAGCTAAAAACAAACAAAAAATCTTCTAAAATACATTTTCAATTAGAATGCAATTAATTTATATAAGGAAAGCATTGTGCTACATAAAGTACATGCTATGTATTGTTACTATATATTCACAATATGTATGTCTATATGTTGTATTAAACATATGTATATATGTCTATATGTGATAAAGTATTATGCTACATAATACTTTAAGCTACATGATAATTCATCAGAAATGGTGTGACCAGCAGGACTAGGGAAGTGATTGTCCCCTTGTACATGGCAATGGTGAGACTGCACCTTGAACATTGTATTCAGTTTTGGGACCCTTACTCCAAGAAGGGCATTTAATTGCTTGAGCATGTGCAGAAAAGAGCAATGAAGCAGGTGAAGGGAAAAGAAAACAAAGGTTATGAGGAGCAGTTGAAGGAACTGGGGTTGTTTAGTCTGGAGAAGACTGGGCTGAGGGGAAACCTCATCACACTCTACAGCTACCTCACAGGAGACTGCAGTGAGGCGAGTGTTTTTCTCTTTTCCCAGGTAACAAGTGGTAGGACACAAGGAAACAGTCTCAAATTGTGTCAGGAAAAGATTAGATAGGAAATTTGGAAAAATTTCTTCATGGAGACAGACAGTGAACAAGCATTGGAAGTGGTGGAGTCCTAATCCCTGCAGATATTTAAGAGACACATGGACATGGCACTAACGGATGTGGTTTACTGGTGGGATTTGGTAGGTCAGGTTGGTGGTTGGACTTGGTAATCTTGAAGGTCTTTTCCAACCTAGGTGATTCTATGATTCTACATTGATAAAGCTTGAAACAACCAGCCAAAATTCTCTGTCAGTATAGGCATAATATTTGTGTTCTAGTGAGGAGCAAACAGTGACTGCAGTGGTGTTGAGAGGTCTTGGTATAAATAAGTCACTGCCCTTCCTGCACTGCCTAAGTACCTGTTCCTTTTAGAGGTGCTTGAACAAGACAGTAACTTCATCAAACAAAAACATTTTAAAATAAATGAACAGAATTCTTAGTGGCTGAAATGTTTATATATTTTTTGTTCTGTTTTGTTTGTTTATATATGTCTCACTGCTACACAAATGCTTACAGGAATAGGTCAGTGAGAACTGCTGTCATTCTCCAAATGGTGTATGTGCTTCAGTGCTTCTCCCGGACATAGCAGAGCACACTACGTGTTGTGAGGCAGAGTGCTAGTCAGTGACTTATGAGCATTTCAAACATGAATTGCACAAGTGACCTCATTTATATGCTAGGATGTGAGCACAGGACAGGGAACAGAGGACCAGGCAGAGTGACTGCAGGAGAAAATGCCCACCATATTACCATATGGAGTGTGCTGAAGCAAGGGGACACCTGAGCTAGTGAAAGGAATTCCCACTATAAATCAACACTTTCTGCTTGGTGTCTGTTCCTTGGGTAGATGGTGTCTATTCAATCAGATTTAAATTCTCTGTAATGTCTCTATTATATGGAAAATTGTCTGTGTCTTGCAAGTGATCAAACCTCTTTTGTAAATTAAATCATCAGCCATTAAAATTCCATCACTTCCTTCTTTCCTCAGGGATCTTTGGTACTGATTTTTAGAGTGTCTCAGGACAAGATTAATACGGGCTTAATTCAGCAGACTTTATTTTCAATATCTTACAATTTCTGAGAATGTAGGTAATTGTTCCTGCAGGGATTTAACCAGGGAGTTTTTAAATGTATCCTCAGCAGGTTGCTCAGAGCTTATGAATGCTTTGCTTGACTTTAGTGAGATGGCACATACATGTCATTCCTCCTCTTCACAAATATATATATATATGTATTGCTCTTTTACCACCTTGACTGCAGAAAGAGGTTTATGTATCTGCAGCTATTTTTGTTGTTAGGCTTCATTCAATCATCAAGCTGAAGTTTTACATTAGCTGTTTAGCCATTTCTTTTGGTGGGTGGATCATCAGAATTATTGTACCTCTTTGTGTGGCGTTTTTTTTCTGATCACACTGATCTGAGGGCTGTGCTAGTTAGTCTCTGTATGTGATCTATGACATCTATAGCAAGAGACTCTTTAACTAATTTCAAAGCTGAGTGAGTATTAATCCTAACATCAGAGATACAGCTGCATTTCTGACCTAGAGGGCCATTGTTTCATTAGTCCTGATTAACTACAGCGTTATTCCAGTTTTGCTCTGGTGTGGATTTATATCAGTGTATGGCTTCAGTAATGTGATAAATTAAAAACAGCACACCAAAACCTGATTCAGCTGAAGTCAGCAGCAATACTGTTGACCTCACGTAGCACCATGACCTGTTTGAAAGCAGTTGTGATGTCCTCTTAACTCAACTTCCTTGTGGCTTTTTGGGACTGAATGTGGAAAAAAGCCAAAGAAGTTTGGTTTTAGCTTTCTGTATGCTATGAGCAACATGCTATTGCACTGCTTTTGCAAAGCACAGTGTATATCTGTTACAGGGTCTGGTTCAAAGGACACAGCTTTGCTGCCATTGTCTGTTTAGTTATTGTTTGCCCTGCATTTGCTCGGCCTACAAAAAGATCTGATTTACTGCCTTACTGTTACCCAACCGTGGGACATTCTTGTGGCTTTAACTGTTTGACATATTCTTAAGAATGGTTTTCATTTTGATTTTTAAAACATAATTGATCAAATGAAGGGAAGTTTACTGGCCCATATGCTTGACCCTTATTTAATGAATAAGAGCTTTTCCTGCTCTGTAAACCATTTGTTCTTGTTGAGCTTGCTTGCTGGCTTTTCATACTTAAAAGCGTTTTTTTGGATGACGTAACATGGACTGTCCCATTTGATAGTGGGGAGTTAACACCATTTACCTCAGTGCAATTCTGACAGTGTTACCAGCTGAGGATTTGGCCCTGCCCTCTGCTTCTTTAATTTCACACAGGCTCTTTTCCAGCATCTCTGGTCAAGGTTAAATCAGCTTTTCACAGCACTCAGAGAAATCACTGTTGATTCATCCTATATTCTACATATGAGGCTTTATTTTATTCCTGTCTCTTCAGAGATGTCCGTGTCAAGTGCCAAGCAGCTATCTAAACAGCAAATATCTCCTTATAATAGAGTTACATGGTTCCCTTAAAACCATGTTTGAATTCCAAGTTTCCAGGCAGTAACACGAATCGGCCATATTACAGTGCCCACAGTGGCAAATGAAAGCAAAAGGTGCCAAATGTATGTCGTAGTTCCTAAGATTACCCCATCACTGATACGTTTCGTAACCTTTGTCACATGGTCTTTATCCTTTTCTTGGTTGAAAGTGCTGTGTATGCACTCGCAGCATGGCCATCACATGAAGGAATGTGATGATGTACGTATGAGGAGCCTTCTATGCAAGGAAACGTGTATAAACCGTCACAGTAAATCACTCCCACTTTCCTGCTCTGGTTTCTTCCAATAGTGGTGGACTTTGACCAGGTGGCTAGCTCCAGCCTTGTAAGAAGAAAATATCTGCCAGCTCCTAAAAGCCAGGAGTGCTGTGCCTCAGAAAGGACATCATATTTATTTGGGGGATATGCAATCAGCTAAAATGGATTCTGACAAGCTACTGGGTACCTGCAGTTTATTCTGGGCATCCGTAGCAATTCACTTTGAATCTTTTGCTGTCAATTTAATATTACAATGATTCCCATTCTGTTATCATGGTACCTATATTTATAGTGTTCAAACCAACTAGCATGTATCATCTTCAGAGAATCTACTGAATATGGGAAATTCAGATAACTCCAGCTGTTGTTATTGCTTTTAACCCAGTGAGCTTTGGGGAATTATTCCCACTGTTTCTTGTGTTGTGATAGTGCAGTGCATAGTTTTGTGTGACATCTCAATTTTACTATAACTAATATGGAATCCATAATATAACAAAAGAAAGTTTGGATATGACATAGGAAAGAGTAAGGAAAAAAAAAAAAAGAGTGGAGAGAGAATGTTAAAAATTTTAGAGATCTTGAGATTCTTTGGCAGTAGTGATTGCAGACCTCTTCTACACAGATCAGCCGCACATGAAAATGAGATTGGCCTCAGGCTTACCCTTGCTTTGCCTTGACTGAAACGGATCTCCAACTAACTCCCATTGGTAGATCTACAACAGGGAGATATTTGGATATCCTGCTAAACCATTTTTGCAATTGCTTTGTGCCAGCAGAGTGATTAAAAAAAAACAACAACCACAGCCTGGGCCAAGATCTGGACTTACTTTCCAGTTTCCCATATGGGAAACTTTATAGTATGTGAAAAATAGAAGGCACACCTGCTTCTATACAAGTTATGTTCAAGTTCTGCTGGGCTTATGTGAAAAACAAAATGTTCACTGTTCTGTCTGGGACTGGCTGAGAGGTTGTACCTAGCGGTTGTACAGGTTGTTCCTTGTGCACAGTAGGAATGATAATCCAAGCACATGGCTTTTGATTGCTGTTGCTTCATGTTCCACCTGCCTTAAATCTGTGTTGCTGCACACCAGCATCTCAGCAAATGTCAATTCCCAGGAACACTGTCTGCCAGTTTCCTGCCATAACCACCAAACCACACATGAAGGATCCCTCCCAGGATGTGATCTACTCATCTGTCCTTGGGAAAAAAAAAAAAAAAAAAAAAAAAAAAAAAGTTCAGTTGCACCGGATTATCTTTAAATTAAGCCACTTGAGTTGTTAAGGGTCAAAGAGGAATTTGTAATGAAGAAAAGTATACTGTGTCTCTCTGCTTAAATCTCATGGGCACATCAGGGGCGTATTGTCTCTCTGCACATGGGCAAGGCAAGAAGCATTTTCCTTGCTATGGCAAAAGGAGAACTCTACTTTAGCAGGACAGGGGAAGGAAACCAGATAGCCTACAGGTGTGTTTTGTTTGTTTGTTTGTTTGTTTGTTTGTTTTTTATATATATTTTTGGTGTTTTTTTCTTGTTTGTTTGTTTTTGTTTTTTTCCTTTGCCAACCTATTATCTTCTAGTTTGTTTCAGCATTGCCAAGCTCCAGCTCAGACTGATCACAGTGATTTCACAATGATGTGCTCATACCTCTGTGTGGCGCCTGGCCCCCAGAGGCAAGGCGGTAGGTAGCATGTGGCCTCCAGCTTTCCCCCATGACAGGTCTCAGGCCAGAAGGTGGGTCGATCTGTGAGGCTGGGGAGATGCAGCTGATCCCAGTGAGCAGATTCAGCAGCAGGAATGGTTTTGTCCATCCAGGGTAGAGCTGGGAAGTCTGTCTTCCAGACCTGTCATACTGCAGAGTGTTAGGGGTTATCTGCTGGATTAAATGTTCTGTGTGGATGGTAATTTCTCTTTTTTTTTGTCCAGCAGTGCTCAGTTACAACTGTTTCCATTGCAGAATGCCTACATTAAATCCACTTAATCTGAAACAAGCAATGGAAATCTGAATAATGGAAGTCACTGGGGACTCAAAGAAGGAAAAATAAATTTAAGGTACCTTCAGAAATGCTCAATGCATTTGCTTCTCTGCTTTGTATTTCCATACCAAGTCTCTGTTTTCATAAAATCATACTCTGCAACAAAGCACAGGGCAAACTTGTTCTGTGAGCCTGAATACCCTCAGTTCCCAAATTCCTGAACTTTAGTTGCTAGGAGCATCAAAGTCTAAGCCAAGCTGAAGAGTAGCCCGCTTTTGTAGCAGTCAGAGCAAAACCCTTGATCTCAAATGTCTTGGCTTATCCAAGACCCAAACCCTGGACCACACTTTAGCCCATATTTCATAGTGAAACTTAGATTCTGCTTTTATCGAGAGGCTACCAAGAAGCCATTTGCAATGTCATTAATGCCAAGAAGTGTCTTTAATTGCAAGAGAAACATTATGTTGTCAGAGGTAAACAGAAGGTACCATAAAGAATATTCTGGTAGAGTTCACTGTGTTTTTGCTAGACTCATCTTGGAGGCTCAGCTCATCATCTCAGCTCCTGCCAGAGGCTGCGCAGCTGGTTCCTAGCACAGAAGAGACACACTGCACTAGTTTGCTGCTGAGCAAAAAAGTGCTTAACTTCACGTATGTCTGCACTTCTGTATCTGTGCAGTATGCTCATTGTTGAACTGGACGGCTGTCGTGGAAAGACCACTGATTTTCTTCCCATGTTCTTTAACTGTAGTCACACGTGGCCAAGCCAAACCCCCACAGTGCAACTGTTTTTTCCTATTTACACATGTTACTAAGAAACATCAGCTAAGGATATGTTATTACAAGTTTGGGAATGACCCTATTTTTGGCACCGGGCCAAGCCAAACATTTTATTTCATTTAAAAAAGCAGAATATGATAGAGTCAGTAGTTATAATTATGATTGGCAAGCAGAGGTGGAGTGCTACTATGAAACAGAAAGATGGGAAATTCCAATAATCCTAACTAATAAGCATGGTCATTAATTCCATTGGTGGGATTATAAAACAAATGACATTCTGTCTTAATAGCAGTTTGTCCAGGAAAGGGCACGGGAGACAAACTATGAAAGAGACTGATTCATTGATCAAGACACTTGGATGTGATAAAGATGTTAACATTGAGATATTTTTTTTTAAGTTTGGTTTTGTGAGAATCATTAAGCTTCATGTCTATAATAAAAAAACGGGGGGTGGGGGGGGAATTAAAAAACAGAAATATGATTTAAGTAGCAATGAAGCAGACCTAGAGGGGGAAAAAATGATGAAATAGTCTTATGAAATAGACAAAGAAGAACCTAAAATCGATTTAATTGTCTCTAAGCACAACACAGAATGCTTTCTTTTTGTCACACCAGTACTGTTGTAACTGATTTCTTAGTCCTCCCCTTCTCCTGTTTACATATACAAGAAGGAATATGCTGCTTTCTCTTTGTCAGTCTCTCGTTAGAACATATGAACCACAACATTCTAGTAACAAAATTACCCTGTCTTTGCGGTTGTTTTCTGAAGAGGGACAGTAATTCAGAAATGACTATTTTCCTCTCTTTGTACTGGTTAGTTCATTGTGGACTCTAAATGCTGGCATGAGACACACAGACTGTGCTGGAGTCAAATTTGGAGGGGATGTTACTGGCGCACCCACTTGCACTGTTCTGCTTGAGAGTTTGTCAGTGTTTCAATTGCAAACCGCTCCTTGCGGAGATTTATAACTAGGTCATAAAAGTTCCCTCCCAGCTAAAATTTGCACTTCTTTTAAGTTTTATGACACAAACACAAAATAGAAGTCTTATTTTTTTCAGGGGATATATTTCATCATAACATATAAAGATTTACGCACTTAAATCCCATCCTCATTTGGGGAAGTTACACATCAGATTATATCTGTGTTCATCAGCGCACGGAATACGGGGGCAAATCATCACCTGGTGCTTTGTCCCTAACCTCAGTGAAGCCCATAGACCAATGCTGATTCATATCAGTTAATTTGGCTCATAGTCTGTGTCTTTTTGCTGGCCATAGCCATATAGTTGTGTGGTTTTTTAACTCAGTCTTTTGATGAGGATGATTTTGGTACACCTCCTAAATGATTGGCAGAGGAGAGGGAGAATCTGTTTCAATGTACCTTCTGAAACTGGAGTAAGAGCAATACAAAACAGAGGTTAGAGTCTGAAATACATTTTTTTTTCTCCTTTTATCAGAGCTAGAGAGCTAGCAGCCTGAATCCAAAATGATCAGAGCTAATGATGTCCATTGGCCTCATTGTCTCTGAAGAACTGTATAAAGCAACAGCTAGAAAAGTGCCAAGCCCACAATAACCATAACTTTCTTTCACGAGATGATCTCCAATGTTATGCAAGCTACAAGGTGTATTATGCACACTGACAAATTGGTATTTCATTTATTTGTGAGTTGTATTTCATGTCAGACATGAAGATTAATGCATATTTTTTCCTGTTGTTGTTTGTGGACAAAAGCTGTGTTTCAGTTCATGAGCATCATTTACAAACATAGCCTAGAGCTGGCTAGAAGAGAAATGTACAGGCTGTTGTGTCAAAAGCTCGCTTCCTTCCTGAAGCGTTAGCAGACCTTTCAGAGATTTATGTTGTGTTTTTTTATTATTATTATTTATTTTTTTTTTCCCCAAAGTACTGACTTTTCTTCCACAGAAAGAAAAGTCTTTTGGAAGATCTCTCCAAACTGCCAGTCTTTTGGAAGATTTCCCCAAACTGCCAGAAGTCAGGTCTTCAGGTAGTTATGGTGAAAGCTGTGGGCTGCACAATTAAAGGATAGTGCAGTTGAAATGGTGCCAAATCCATCCTAAGCACAAGCTTTTCACAAAAACACCACAAAAGTACTTAGTCTGACATTGCCCATTACACTTTTTTCTAATAAAATTGTTGTTATTTTACCAACCCAGTTTTCAGGGATTTAGTTCTTTTTTTGTAGACACAGTCACGCTGTATTTCTTTAGCCAATAACTAGGGCCATGTGAAATACTCCCTGTCAAATCCCAAACCACCAGACTCCGGCCAGGTTTCAGTTTTCGTTATGAACTCAAAATTCAGACCAGGATGGTCTGTTGAGGAAATGGTTTGTTAAGGTTCACAAACCTTGCAAACAAACTTTGGCCCTATTTTGATTAACCCCACCTCTAACGGGAGGAGGCATGTTTGAAAACCAGGTTGAAGATGGCTCCTCCTGATGCATTTCGCAGGCCTTAGTCTAAGCCAAGCAGACAAACCAAGCCTCCACTCAGCCACTGCTTCTGAACAAAATTTGTAGTGCGGTCTGGCACTCTTTACTTCTCAGATGGTTAACCTATGTTAGAGCACAGCACTGAAAGAGCCATTTCAAATGATTTTGAAACATGCCTCGTTCTCAGTATAAGCATGGAACTAGCTAATCAGAGCTGCATGGATATAGTGTTCAGGCTTCTTGGTCTCCATCCAAGGGTACTTGGAGCTTGAGGTTTTAAGTTACTGCTTGGTTAGTTATATATTCAAAACAGAATGACAATTTTAACTTCTAACTAAGCTGATAAAAAATGAAAACTCCCCTCACCCTCAATTTTAACACTCTGAAACAACTCTCACCATTACAACACGCAGTGCGTGGGGGTGTGTAGGCATGACGCACATACTTTTGCTTTTGTTTTTTGTCTGTCCTGGTGTTATATGCCTGAGACATTGTTTTATCACTAGATGAAAGCCTTGGCACTGAAATATTGCCGTGTGGCTTGCATTAGTGATAGTAATAGTCTGCTCCAGAATTACCCACCCAACATGCCTTTGAATTTATTTGATTGAATTGACCCGTCGAGGTCTCAGACATGGCTAATCTTGTTCTCTGGCAGACTGTCTTCATTAGGACATGGCAGGATCCTGCAGAAGCAGCATTCTGCTGGGATAGTGTCATTTTGCAGTATGGAGTGCTTGCAACCAGTAGGTTTGTTTGAAACCTGGCAGCACACAGCACTTTTATATGAATATTAGGGTGTTTGGGGGTTTTGTTTGTTTGTTTGTTTTTCTCCTCAGTGTGAACTACCTCAAAAGCTGCGGTTCCTTCTATCAAGTCATACTACCTGTGATGCCAAAACGGGCAGACTGTATGTGAAGGGAAACTAAGTCTTGGAGAGGCACTAAATCCAATATTGGTTGTGGCACTGTTGAAGCTAATTCTGGCTGGCAAGTATGAATGAGACTGAGTAATGCTGCAATCTGTCACCTCTCACCCTATGACATCACCCTATGACATCCCATACAAAAATAAAACATATCTGAAAAAAGTGTTAGAAACTGGTATGAGGTTACTTGCTTGATTTGAAACATAGAGTTATCAAAGAAACCAGCCCTGTTTCAGTTCATCTGTATCCATGGAGTAGCTTCTATGATTGCTGTGGGTTTGTAAATTGTCCATGCAAAATATTTTCCTCCCTTTTTCTCACAATATCTTAGTTTATCTATACATTCAGAAGAATTCCAAGTTTCCGTTCTTGATGTTCTGTTCAAGTTTGTTTCACTGTAGTGAGTCACGTAAGAGAAGTCAAACAATTTATTTTTTTTATGTGTTGCAAAATGGTTGAACTGTTTCCATCTTAGGGAAAGAGGGGAGGAAAAGTGGGAAGACGTACCTAAGAGGGAAGTAGAAGACTTGAATCACATATATCTAACAGTGAACATCAGAATCTTATCACAGAATCACAGAATCACAGAATTTCTAGGTTGGAAGAGACCTCAAGATCATCGAGTCCAACCTCTAACCTAACACTAACAGTCCCCACTAAACCATATCCCTAAGCTCTACATCTAAACGTCTTTTGAAGACTTCCAGGGATGGTGACTCCACCACCTCCCTGGGCAGCCCGTTCCAGTGTCTAACAACCCTTTCAGTAAAGAAATTCTTCCTAACATCTAACCTAAAACTCCCCTGGCATAACTTTAGCCCATTCCCCCTCGTCCTGTCACCAGGCACATGGGAGAACAGGCCAACCCCCACCTCTCTACAGCCTCCTTTAATGTACTTATACAGAGCGATAAGGTCACCCCTGAGCCTCCTCTTCTCCAGGCTGAACAAGCCCAGCTCCTTCAGCCGCTCCTCATAGGACTTGCTCTCCAGGCCCCTCACCAGCTTCGTCGCCCTTCTTTGGACCCGCTCAAGCACCTCGATGTCCTTCTTGTAGCGAGGGGCCCAAAACTGAACACAGTACTCGAGGTGCGGCCTCACCAGAGCCGAGTACAGGGGGACGATCACCTCCCTAGCCCTGCTGGTCACACTGTTTCTGATACAAGCCAGGATGCCGTTGGCCTTCTTGGCCACCTGAGCACACTGCTGGCTCATATTCATCCGACTGTCCACCATCACTCCCAGGTCCTTCTCTGCCTGGCAGCTCTCCAACCATTCCTCTCCCAGCCTGTAGTTCTGCTTGGGGTTATTGCGCCCCAGGTGCAGGACCCGGCACTTGGCCTTGTTGAACTTCATACAGTTGACCTCAGCCCATCGGTGCAGCCTATCCAGATCCTCCTGCAGAGCCTTCCTACCCTCGAGCAGATCGACACACGCACCTAGCTTGGTGTCATCTGCAAACTTACTGAGGGTGCACTCAATGCCGTCATCCAGATCATTGATGAAGATGTTAAAGAGGACCGGCCCCAGCACCGAGCCCTGGGGGACGCCACTAGTGACTGGCCTCCAACTGGACTTGGCTCCATTCACCACAACTCTTTGGGCCCGGCTATCCAGCCAGTTTCTAACCCAACGAAGCGTGCGCCAGTCCAAGCCAAGAGCAGCCAGTTTCTTGAGGAGAATGCTGTGGGAGACGGTGTCAAAAGCCTTGCTGAAGTCAAGGTAGACCACATCCACAGCCTTTCCCTCATCCACCCAGCGCGTCACTTTGTCGTAGAAGGAGATCAGGTTCGTCAAGCAGGACCTGCCTTCCATAAACCCATGCTGGCTGGGCCTGATCGCCTGCTTGCCCTTCAAGTGCCGCATGATGACTCCCAAGAGGATCTGCTCCATGAGCTTCCCTGGTACTGAGGTCAAACTGACCGGCCTGTAGTTCCCCGGGTCTGCCCTCCGGCCCTTCTTGTAGATGGGCGTCACATTTGCTAGTCGCCAGTCAGCTGGGACCTCCCCCGATAGCCAGGACTATCTGCAGATTGAGACATACACTGAGCATATAAGCAAAACATTTAGAATTGATTGAAATAAATATTTTGATCCCAAACTCATAAACTGATTTGTCACAATCACTGCCAGAAGATGTTCTTCAGATTAAAACTATCTGGAAAAAGGTGGCAATTCACCAGGTGGTGGAATGATGGGGAGAGATCAGGAACCACTGAGGCAAAGAAGGGAACTGATAATGGATACTGAAATGGAAGAACCTAGCACTAGCCAGGAAATTACAACTGGATCAGAAGATAGCTGGACAGGGGAAAGATGAGGGAGAGGTAGAGGTGTACTAAAGAGAAGTTGAGATCAGGAAGCAAGGAAAAAGTGGAAGTGGCTCGGTGAAGACTTGAGGGCAAACAGCTGTGGAGAAGGTAGGTATGAAGCCTGCATGTACCCTATGGGTTGGAACACAGGAAAGAGAGGAATGGCATCATTATGGGTCAGATGGGCAAGGGAAGTTAAAACAGAGTGGCAAGAATGAGCAGGTGAGGATTTACAAGATAAAATGGGAATTCAGGCTCTCTAGACAATAAGACTGAGAGAAAAAGAATGATTTTATGCTTAAAAAGACTGAGGACTCAGGTTTGTTAGGCAAGGAGAGAGACATACTGGGAGCAGCCAGCAGAAAGGTTTCATGATAAAAATGAAATTGCGATCCTGAGGCAGCAGCAGGGAAGAGAGAACTAAGGCAAAGCTGTGTCAAGGAAGGTAAGAAAGGAGGGGTAACGCTGTCATGGGATAGACAAATAGCCAAGGAACATGGAACAGTACATGCGATACCAGTTCCTCTGCTGTCAGCAAATATCTGCTTAAATGCTAGCAGAGAGTGTGTCATTCTACTTTAGTGCTGCCAGGAGGGAGGTCAACAACCTATTGCTATAAGCCATTCCATTAAACTAAATTTCTTAGATCTGTGTGGAAAATTTATATGCTCGACAGTGTAGTACTTACAAGTAGTTACATGATGGAACTTCTGCTTTTTCACTTTGCTTTCTAAAAACATCTAAAATAAAAGCCAAATTACACAGGAAAAAAAAAAATATATTGAGTCATATTAAAGTTACATTTAAGCACCTGAAAGTTTTAAAATTTCCAAGGCACTCTGAACTTTGCCATCATGATTACATTTCCCTACCCTATCCCATAAATTTGTTCTCTGATACCATCTTTAATTGCAGAATTTGTGTTTTTTTTCTTTTTTTCCCCACAGGGCATTTACTCACCAACCTTCTTTGGGAGTGAATCAGGAATGAGTACTGGGGCAAGGTATTGTCTCTAATATTCTTGCTTCATTTGTTACAAAAATTGTGAGATGTATAATGATAGAACAAGGAGGGTATGGGATGAAAAAGACCAAGTCATACAGCTATGATGGTTGAATACTGGCTCACATAGTTAGATTTTCTCCCTTTCCCTTTACCATTCGGTCTCTGTGCCTTGCCAGGCATCACACTTTTCCACAGGTGGCCACTAATTGTGTGTTCCTCATTTCTGGGGTCCTGACAAGAGACTCTAGGGTCTGTTTTGCAGAAAAGCTGAGTATTCGCAGCTGCAACTGGAGTTAGTGGTACTAGTGTTTTAAATGCATAAAGGACCATGTAGCATTATATACCCCAAAATATTCATACAATAAATTTTGAGAGAACTGATTAGTGAAGTCAACTGGCATGAGGAATACAGGGATTTGAATGTGGGGAAAGTTTGGAATTTCTCAAGTCAAAGGTATAAAACTATCTGTTACTTGGATCCCAACAAGGAGGGGGAAAAAGACTTATCAAAGATGGCCCTAGCCCTAACTGCATGAAGAACCCTCTCAAAGGGGATATTAAGAGTACGTGTGGAGCTTACAAGGAATGGAAAAAAGGATCAACCAGCAAAGAAAACTATGTCTTGGAGGTCAGTAAATATAGACACAAAGTGAAAATTGCCAGGAATCAGACTGAGTTGTACCTTGAAAATAAAACTAAAGCAAGTAGCAAGTTCTTCAGTCATAGAAATAAAAAGAGAACAAGGGGGAAAAAAAAAGACTTGAGGGGGAGGGGGAGATGGAATGCTATAAGAAGAAAGAATATATCAGTGATTGGATTTCCAAGGTGATGATGGGCAAGATGACAAATAGGAATGAGGATCTGGAGAAACCAAAATGAGGTGAAGCAAAATTCAAAATATTTACTACAATAAAGCGAGTAGACTGGATAATATCCACTTATGAATGCTGAAAGAACTGGCACATGAAATTGCAGGTCACATGCAAAGTAATTTCATAAGTTTTTAAAACAGCAAGTGCCAGGTAGCCAACAAGAGTAAATGACACATTACTCTGAAATTGTATTTAATATTTCCAGTAAATTGAAAGCACAAATCTAATGCTGCTAAAAGGAAGGAAATCTGATTTGGGGAATTTACTTACCTTCTAAGCTTACCTCCCTAGTATGCAGCAATTTAGATTATATTTTAAAGATAAGAACAATTATAAATTGTGGGGGAAAGGATTCAATTGAAGCTAGGGTGTACCAAATTTTGTCGTGCCAGGATAACTAGATATATGCATTTGATAATCAGTGGATTTAGTTTGCATCTACTTCACTGAAAATCTCTTGCAGATTATATACAAATAACATAAGTACTTAAGAGGCCACAGATATGGAGTGACCAGTACTGACAGCTGGTGAGAGAACACAAGTAGAAGTCTGCAAACAAGGTTTACCTACTAGAATGTTTTCATAAATGATGCTGGCTCAGACTTAGCCATATGGTAATGAAATTTGCTCTTGACTTCAAGATGGGAAGCACTGACAAAAGAAGGAGGGATCCAGTTATCATATATGCAGAATTGTATGTCACTGAGGACTGGACTATTTGTGAGGTCATGCACATAAAGAGCTAAAGCCAGGAATTTCTGCTCTAGGCTAGGAGCTCATCAATTTTCCTATGAGTGAGGAGGAAAAAGGTTTGGTTTTACATTGTGAAAACAAATGTTCATGTCATTTGAAGGAGCCTAGGAATTAGAAAATGGAAGTCTAAACTACATCAGGAAAGATAACTGCAGTAAAAATAGGGAAGTCCTAATATTATTTTAAAAGGCACAGGTAAGATCCAGTAGGGTATACCAGGCATAGTTCTGTATGCTGAAATAAGATGATTTGAACTAGAACCCATGTCTGTCTTGTAAGAGAAAATAAAAGTAGCTTTGTTTGCTTTGTCTGGTAGAAAAAGAGGCGGAGGCAAAGTATGGTTTATCTCTCTAACTACATGTGAAGAGGTGGAGCTGGTTTGAAAGTATGGGGGAAGTAAGGAGGGTAGTCAATACTAGATTTCAAGAATTCTCTAAGCTAAAGGAAATTAATGGCAAAAGAAGGCACAGATATGAAATACTCATATATGCATTAGCCTAGGTATTAGCCTGATGAGCTTTGTGAGCATCAGAAGGGTACTGATAACCTTCTGGCAGAAGAGAGATGAGCAAAAATACTGTTCTGCAGCTGCATCTAGCAGCCCCCCAGTGCATATTGACTTTCCTGCTACCTCCTCTCCTCTCCTCTCCTCTGACAGGCAGCAGCCCGGATTCTTCCCACCAAGCTCCACGCAGGTTGCTACATGTTGCCTTTAAAATGTGTTTGTTGTTGCCATGTCCTTTGTGCCAGTACTTGCTGATTTTCTGCAGCCAGACATTACAAGTACATAAGTCACAGAAGAGACGAGGAATCCTGTCTTGCCAGCCCATTACAGCCTCATAAGTCTCACAGATGTTCAAATATATTGGTTTTGAAATGAAACTCCCACTATGTGGTTGAATTATTGCTGTTAGTGAAGGACCTGCCTCCACCCTATCTGGCTTCCCTTTATTGTTCCGTGGTGTTTTCATGGTTGTTTGCGTGACTGGCATATCTTATTTCCAGTGATGGCTTAAGCTCTTTCAGAATTCCCAAATTCTGGGCTTGATTCCATTTATCACAACATGTGGAGTTTCTACACTTATTCCACAGAAATATTCGCATTTTTCTCTACCTCTGTCTTGCATTTGCTGTTACCCCACAGCAATAGGCTGGGTCAAGCTTGAAGGTCCGTCCCTAACCCAGTATCTCATTTCTGAAGATGGTCAAGGCCAGATGACTGAAGAAGGGTGTGGGAAGAGGGCAAAAGTAGTGAGACTTCCTCAAAACACTCTTCAGCCTCCAAGAATTTGTGGCTCGGGTAGTTCCTGAGCCAGAGATGGGGCCTTTGTTTTTAATAGCTCTGATGGATTTTTCTTCTGTGAATTCGTTCATGAATGTTTAAACGCAAGTTAACTTGTGGTATCCCGCAGCATCCTGTGGCAAGGAGTTAGCTGGCTTTACTGTGAGTTAAGAAAGGGGAAATCTACCTTTTTATTTGTTTGAAAAATGTTTCCTGCCTTTCATTTGATGCCCTCTAGCTTGTATACCAGAAGAAATAGTGTGTAGTTGTTTCCTGTTTGCCATGTTCATGCCACTTGTGATTTTACAGACATTTATCATGTTGTCACTTAGACTGGAGTCTTAGTCTATTTAATCACTCCACATATGGAAGCCAGTCCATACATTTTGTCAGCCTTCTAATCATTCTCTGTGCCTTTACCAGCTTTTACTGATTGTTTGGGCATAGTGGGAAGTGTGGTGGTGGTTTTCTCTGGTGCAGTTTGTACTGGGGCTTCATATCCAGACAGAACTGACAGGTGAACTAATGGCACCTTTGCATTCCCAAGAGCTCAATCAGGTAGTGTTTTAGCTCTGAAAACTTTAATGTGCCTCTCTCCACTGCTCAGAGAAGTGCTCTGATCTGCCAGCTTTGCACGGTCTTCCTCAAAGTGCTTAATATTGTTCCTGTTACTCCCTCCCTTCTGTCTACCTCTCCCTTTGCCTGCATGCATTCGTCCTCTCTGGCCTTCTACAGAACCTTTCTATGCTGAGTGCCCCCATCTGAAGTATAACACACATCTCTAAAAATTAAGTATCTTCCTAACAAATAAATACGACATCTTCAAATGCTAGCAGATCAGAACCTGTCTAGTCTACCTCTCCCAACTTCACAGCCCTTGCATGCCAGCGCCTGGTTCATTGTCACTTCCTATCAGTTTCTCTGTATTTCTCTGTATTTCTACTCCCAAAGCCCTAGGACTACTCCTCCTTGTTGTCTCCTGTCCTCACAACCCCTGCGTACGCAAACTTCCATGGCACAGTGGTCAGAACTTCAATGGGGTGATGTCCCATGCCTCTCAGCGTTCAAGAGGTAGTTGGATAAAGCTGTTAATAATATGCTTTAATTTTTGGTTAGCCCTGAAGTGGGCTCAATGATCTTCGTAGGTCCCTTCCAACTGTTCTGTTCTGTTCTAGCACCCTGCCTCAAGCTGATGATCTTGAACTTGCCCTGAAGGAGGAATCCATGTTGCCAGTACAGGAGACACAGCTCATGCCCTCAGCCCAACTCAACTTAACAATGCACCAGGAAGGGAAGGCATAGGAAGGTGTAGGCAGCCATCCAGCATCTGCATGCACATAGAGATCTTCACCATAGCCACAACCTTTGGTCCTGTTGGTTTGCTATCCTTGTGCCACCACCAGCTCAAAGTGAACTCAAAGCATCTTCAAGTGCCTGTCAGAGAAGGAGAGAAAGCTTACAGGTAGGAAAAACAAGCAAAAGAAAGCAGGAAAAGCAGAGACAATGTTCCATTGCTTCTTTCCCTGCTCTTTCTTGTAGTCATTTTGAGGCCACACAAGTGAGCTATCCCCATCTGAGAGCTACTGCCTTCTCTGCCCAACAGACTGAGGAACTTTGGGATATTCTTACTGTTTTTAGGGTCCATTCAGGACCACCCCTGTGTGATATCATTGTATGTTAATTGTCTAAGGGAGAGCTAGGAGGAAGCAGAGCCCAGAAAACGAACGGGCCATGAATGTAAATCAGTGGTTTCCCCCTTTCATCTCCTGGTCTAGGCTTTGCTTTTATCTCTCTGCTTCTCAGGTCTGACCAATATCTCTCAGATCAAAAGATGTCTGGCTTCATCTTGTCTGCATTCAGATACTCCTAGTACTTGCTTGGGAATTGGTTGTGATTGTTATTGTGAAATTAACTGGATAGCCTGTTCTTGTTACCTTTGGCTACAGCAATAGTGCTGTGGTGAACTACACGCCTGGTGCTTCTGAATCCCTCTAGTTAGTGACAGGTTTAGTACTTAGCATAAAACTTGGGTAGCTGGGTTCATGACAACAATATTTAGACTCAAAGTTAAATGTCAAATGCAATGACAAATGGTCAGGTAACTGGCAGTAGTTCGGGTGCCACAAGCCACTGTTGGCATCAAGAACACAGGGCATTGTTGCCCAAAACAATTTTGGTAGTAACTGCGCCATTACTAAGGGTGCAAGTCTATTCAATATTCTGCTACGTAGAACCCTTTCACTTTGCTTTGAAGGCTTTCTCTTGATTATTAGACTGCAGGTTTATTCTATGCTGGTTTCTGGCTGTAATGGCTATTGTCATCGTTAGTGACTTTATCAGGGCTGCATTTTGAGCTGCACATGAAAAGTTATTTCTGGCTTCAGCTTTTCTTGTATCAGTCTTCTTGAAATGCTTCTATTAGTGGATTGGTGTGTCAGTGACACCAAATATTTCACACTAATGTGCTTTCATGTATTTGTAGATGTAGATGCTTGTTTCTTCCCCAGAGTTTGAACCAGATCCATTGCTCCAGAATAATCATTAGTGAACTGATAAATTATTCCAGTCTTACAATATTTTATTATCATATTACCTACAGAATGAAATTAAGTTTGATGAATTTGTTGATCTGATATATTCATAGAAAGCATTTTTGGTGGTGGCTTAATTAAATTTAAAAGACACCGTGACTTATCATTTGCTTGTTTTCTACCAGTTCAGATCTTTGTTGAGGCCAAAATTGGCATCTGTGCGAACCGTTTGCTACATTATTCCCATGGCCTAGTCATCCCTAACTGCCCTGAACCACAAATCATTTGCTCATTCCTGTTCAAGCCATCAGCCTAGCCCTCTGGGCTTTGCAGAATCCAGCAATAAATCTAGCTCTGATGACCCAGATCTTCTGAACCCTAACCTTAAAATTAAGGTTAATAGTCCAGAGACTCCTAACAGCAAGAGAATTAATCATAAGCCATTTGTCTCTGATAGCCTATCTTCTAGTCCTACAGGTCATGCAGTGCCCAACAATGAAAATATCCTGTTAGTCCTTGCTGTCCCAAAAGTAACCTGAACCCTAGTTCTAACTTTTAACCTAACCTCAAAACCAATATCTGACCCTGAATTAAGCAGGCATCTTTGGTCTATGGCACAATGAAGAGAGATCATTGGTTAGCCTTGTTGTTGATGACATCAGAAACTGAACACTTGTGGCTTACGGCTAGCTGCTGTAAAATTCTCAGTGCTAGCCCATGGACTCATAGGAGCAAATCTGAATGAGTAAGGATAGTTTCTGCTATTATGTTTAGAAATGAAACTGAAACTAGCTGGCAGAAATGCTTAGTTTTGTGGCTGTGATAAGTTGGCAAGTTATAATTAGGAGTACGTCTGGGTATAGAAAATGAGGAACTGAAGAATTAGCTTTACAGCTGGATCATTTCCTCTCCAGTGAGGCAAAGAGGAGATCTGGAGACAAAATCTTCTTGTGTTGAAAACAAAGGAGAAACCTAGAAGCAGCATGGCCAGATGCTGCCGTATTCTCCAGATTCTCATACTGACCTGAAAAACTGATTTTAAATACCTAATAGTGACCTGAGCCTTATTCCAAAACAGAGGAACAATCCTGTCTACCTTGCAAGCTACAGCAAACTACAGTTGGTCTTCAAAACCCTAGACTTAATCTACTCTACATACAAAAGGCCAGGAATACTAAACTGCATGCTCTTCCTGAGCTGTCCATCACCCTTTTCCTGGAGCATTTGTAGAAATGAAGAAAATAGTTTGTCCCTCCATGTCTCCTGCTTGAAATCTTGCCCTTTCCTAAATGCTACCATTGCCTTAATGCCAGCAGAGAGGCTAAGAACAGGTAAAGATCCTTCTGGTTCCTTCTTTAGCACTTGGTCTTTGAACATGGAAAATCTGCAGTCCTGTAATAACAACCAATAATACTCAATCTGTGTTATGCTGAATGCTAAACTTAACACAGCAGTTTTCCTGTGCTGGAAAGTAGAAAGGATGTCTTTTCATTTGGATTTGAATATGAGTTGTTTTAAATGTTAGAATTTAGTTTAGGTTTACAGGTAGCATCAGAAAATAAGAAACTGTGATTTACTCTACAGAAAAATTCTACTTCCCCAAATCTTGGAAGCCCCAAAAAACTTTCAAGGGTGCAGATAAATGGCTTATCATTAGATTAAGCCTATTGCAAATTACAGATCTTCCTTCAGATTTGGGCAAGGTTTAAGACTGAGGAATGCTAGCTTTAGCTTTATTACCAAAACTCAGAGCTTTCAGTGAAGGGAAGATGATTGATGTAGTTTTCAGAGACAAAAGTCTTACTTTGAGTGTGATTCCTGTCAGGCTTTCAGGCCTCTCTGCCAGGGCAGGGTTTAGGAAGCAAAAATTTTGAAGGTAGATTTATTCCTGAATCTTAGAGGCACTGAGAGGGTAAGATTCTGGATGAAGTTAGGAAGAAAAAAGGATTTATGACTAATTTCTTATCCCTCATCAGGCGCGACTGTATTAAAATAGACTAGGACTAAACAACCTGCAACTCATAAGGACTATAAAATTAATCATAAACTATTTGGCCTGCAGGCTACTTACCTCATGTTGGTCATGTTGGCAAGTTTCCAGAACAAGAAAAGTCCCTGAAGTTCTAGACTTCTTCTCCTCCGTCTTACCTGTGCCCTGAAAGACAGGTTCTAAAAGTACAGAAATTACTCATTGGTTATTTTTTCCTGGTAGCCTTGTCCCTCATCTTGCCTGTTATGACTTGCAAGGTACAAGCATAAAACTATTCAGACTTTCATCCTCTAAGCTGCAACCCTGAAATGGAGCTTTGCCTTCTTACAGAAGCAAAACTTAAATAATTTCTGTCAAATGAATACATGACTTTGGCACAGCTTCTAAGATTTAGGAGCAATATTAACATTACTTTTCTGAATTAAATTCTATCAGTATACCTAACCATGTTACTAACCATAATCCAAAAGAGAAAATCACAAACTATTAAGGCAAAAATATAGTTTTCCTGCTAACTTCATCTCTCCTTCCTTACCATAACTAGACTCAGAAATAAAAATCTTTCCAAATTTCTTCTTTCCCTGGCCTACAAACACTAAGCATTTGAAAAAGCTGCTTACAGCCTAAGAAAATTAATCTGAAATTCCAATATTTGATACTAGAACTAGTGCTATCATTTTTCGTTTCTTAAAACCTGATCCTAATATTAATTCTGAGCTGAGTCAGAGGCTAGAGAGGAAAAAAAAAGTCATATATACACAACTACTTGCTTCATCCTTCTCTACCAACACCTGGAAGATTTAAGCTTGTGTCTTTCTCTAGATTTTCTTGTGGTAAATTGCAGTCCATGAGCTGATCCCAATCCTAACCTGAAGGCAGTCAAAGTAACCAAAGACATTTTACAGAACAAACATTTTATATTTTACATTGCAGACTCCCATTTTTAAGCTGCATTCTCCACCTACTCATTCAAAATTCCAAAGTTTAGGAAGGAAAGTAGCTTCTTGCTTTCTAATCCCAACTCTTACCAGAAACACCTTTGCTGTGCTGCTGCTCTGTGCCAGCGTGCCCTCAGGCAGCAGGTGAGTAGCTCAGGAAAGGGGGCAATTTTTTCTAAAACAACCCACATGCACATGTCTGGCTAAGCAGAAATGCCTGCCAGGGCTGAACTTTAGAGGCAGAGACATCTAACCAGTTGCTGCAACTGCTCCCTGAGCATTCAATAGGTGGTAAAGATGTCCTTCATGACTGTTGCTGTTTCATCTGCTGAAGTTTTAATGGGAGACTTTTTTTTTTTTTCAGGCAGTGGCTAATAAACTCCTCCTCCAAGCCACCAATCTTTGTGCTCTTTATTGTCCTTCATTGTAAGACATCTGATACCCAAACACATCCACATTTCCCCTGTCCCCTGACAGCAGGAAGCATGGAAACCCAATGGGCACTCCTGGAGCTCTGTTGTGTGGCTGCTGCCAGGCCTGTGAAGAGCAAAGCAATCAAGATTTTCATGGCCCTTCCTCGATCTCTATACTTCAGGTCTTTGAGTGGTTTGAGGGGTACCCTGAGGCCATCCAGACTGGGGTGTCCACTGCCACCTCCTACCAGCTAAGCACAGCATGCTGCTGGGGAGCCATGGCAGAGGAAGTATGCCAAAATCCATGCTGGGAACTGGAAGTATTTCCTGCAGTGTCCTATCTACCAAAGCATGGCTGTGAGTTGTTTGGGAGCAGGCCAAAATTAACTGTTTCTAGCAGTTTGATATTGCAGAGAAGTGTTTTCCAGTGCCCAGGAATTATTCATTTACTAATGTTTATGTACCTTTAGAGATAAAAATTAACCACTTACCTTTTCCTCTGCAATTCTTATGAAACTGAAGGTATTTGTGGCATAGGTTTCTCCTCATTCCAGAAGGACCTCTTCATGGATCTGCAGGCCCTGCTGGGTACATCAGAATTTGTACCTCTCCTGTTTCTAGTTTCTGAGGTCCTAAGCAAATCTAAGCCTGTCCTTAAGAGCAGCCATGAACCACATCTGGTTCTGTACATGCAGACAGACCTTACAGAGTCAAGCAGGAAAGACAGTTTTCAAAACCTTCCTTCAAAACCTTGACTCAACCATACCTTAACAGCTCGCAAATGCTACGGGCCCTCTGGCAGTGGTGGACCTTATGGGATCTCACAGTAGCATGTTATCTGCTTATTCTAAAGCAAACTCAACATAACTTTTCTACTTTTTGGAGAGCTGAAGAGCTCTACCCTAATTTGAGGTAGCACATTAGCTTATGGATGAAAATGTAGCAGAACTGGGCCACACAAATTGTCATACAAAGGCCATGTAAGTAAGTTAGACATTTCTACTCTAGAAAGAATCACACAGAATCACAGAATTTCTAGGTTGGAAGAGACCTCAAGATCATCGAGTCCAACCTCTAACCTAACACAAACAGTCCCCACTAAACCATATCCCTAAGCTCTACATCTAAACGTCTTTTAAAGACTTCCAGGGATGGTGACTCCACCACTTCCCTGGGCAGCCTGTTCCAATGCCTAACAAGCCTTTCGGTAAAGAAGTTCTTTCTAACATCTAACCTAAAACTCCCCTGGCGCAACTTTAGCCCATTCCCCCTCGTCCTGTCACCAGGCACGTGGGAGAATAGACCAACCCCCACCTCACTACAGCCTTCTTTAAGGTATCTGTAGAGAGCAATAAGGTCGCCCCTGAGCCTCCTCTTCTCCAGGCTGAACAAGCCCAGCTCCCTCAGCCACTCCCCGTAGGACTTGTTCTCCAGGCCCCTCACCAGCTTCGTCACCCTTCTCTGGACCCGCTCAAGCACCTCGATGTCCTTCTTGTAGCAAGGGGCCCAAAACTGAACACAGTACTTGAGGTACGGCCTCACCAGAGCCGAGTACAGGGGGACGATCACCTCCCTAGCCCTGCTGGTCACACTGTTTCTGATACAAGCCAGGATGCCGTTGGCCTTCTTGGCCACCTGAGCACACTGCTGGCTCATATTCAGCTGACTTTCCACCATCACTCCCAGGTCCTTCTCTGCCTGGCAGCTCTCAGGACACAACACAAGGGAGGGTTTGGTAATGGTTTATAAAATCATTCACAGATTCAATAGGCATCATTTGGCCACTGTCTTTTCCAATATAAACACTAGATTAATCAAATGAAATTATAAAGAGATGTGTTTAAAACTGCTGACAAAGTTGGTTCTTTGCAGACCATATAACTAAGGCACAATGTTCCTAGCCTGTGGAACTGAGGGTTTACATGTACTCACGGTGAGACTAGACAAGATCGTGAAAATGAATTTCATGTCCGAATGTTGGGAGTGTACAGTCAGGCTTACTCTGTTTTATACTCTAGGCATCTCTTTATAATAATTCTCAGAGCCAGATGGACCTTTGGTTTGACACTCTAACAACTGGCCCATATGCATAATGTCCAAGCTCTGCATGACTTTATCAAGTCTGGCCAGTGATCTGAAACAGCCACAGGGAAGAGCTGCTCTCACCTGACACGTCAAATCCGTTACCAGCCAAACTGAGGTCATAGCACAGCAGCAAAGCACAGGAGCAAACCAAACTGGTCAGTCCTTGCTCTCCCAAATCCTAATCCTGATCTTAACAATAAATGAAGCTGGAACTCTAACTATAATCCACTTTTCTCTGCAAGCCTTGCGATGAAGTGATGGACATACTTTTCGTCTTCAAGCTGGCGCTGTAGGCACAGTCAGAACTAACGGTGCTTCAGAAAAAAATCTTCATCCTTCACCCATTCTCATCCTGTTCCTGTAAGTCTTGCAGGATATAGCAATTAATTATGATTTTTTTTTTTTTGCCTCCTCTTTTGATATCCCTAACAGTCATCCAAATCTATACCATAGAGTTTTTTGACCCATTATCTCACTAGCCATAAGCCTTTTGCTAGTGCTGGCTGAAACACTTCAGCTAGCCCTTTGAGCTTTGAAGGATCTGGCAATGAAATTGAGCTCTTCTTTTCTAAATCCTAATGCTGTACTCAACCTTATTACTAGCTTTCCCAGTCTTTCCATAAATCCTGACAACTCTAGTTCTCTTCCAATCTCTTCATCTGCTGAAAGCTGTTCTTCCTTCTCAACTGGCTGTACACTGGGACATATTTCTTACACTCTTTGCTCTTGTATTCAGTGGCTGAGAATGTTAATTTCTGCCTTTCATGTTCTTCCCACAGTATGTACACTGAGCCATGATTTTCAGTCTGGCTGTGTCCTGAGTCATTGGCTTCTTTATCTTGCATCTATGTACTCGTTCTGTGCACTAATGGCTGTCACTGTTTTGATTTTTCCTTTGGACAGCTCCTGTGCTGTTGACATTTGTATGTGTTTCCCCAGGGTTGGGGATATTTCTCTTGACATTTTTCTCCTGCAAACTGAAATCACATGTCCAAAAAAAAAAAAAAAAAGCTGTTTCTGATTAGAGAATGTTTTTGTCTCATCAGTTACATGTGGATACCAGAGCTCTTCATTGTGTAACTCACATACCTAAGAATCTCTCTTCTTCTTTACTTCAGGTAAAATAAAGTACTTCCCTGACCTCCATCCCAACCCCAATACCTGTCTATAGTGTCCTTCTGCCTAAAATCATTTACAATTATCAATTATTCCTGTATTTCCCAGCCAAAGTACTTCATATGAGATTGGGAAAAATCTTTGCCTTATTAATTCTTATGGTCAGTTCAGTATTCAGAATCCATTTTTCTCTTGCATGGTTTCTGTGATTATGCAACACTCTTTGTCTAGAAATCCAGCTTTCCTGTAGAGTGTGTTATATTGCTTCTCTCCATAAATGTTGCCTTGTTCTCTTCTTAAACATGCACCCTTCTTCAGCGTGAGTATCACTCCCTCACCACTTCTACCCTAGGTAATAAAATCGTAGGATTTCATTATCCTTCAATTAAAGAAGCTCTTTATTAGGAGAAGTCTGTTCACAGATGCTGCAAGTCAACTCCAGCAAGTATGATGACTACATAATGCAAACAGACTGATGCCTCCTCCAGACTTTCTTCTCTAGCTTGCGCTGCAAGCACATTGCCACATCTCCAGAGAATGACTGAAGCAATCTACGTAATTATTGGTACACTGCACCCTTTTCAGACAGTGTTAGGTAAAACCTCAGATAGGAGAATTTTGCTTACAGGTTCCTTTTTTACTGCTGGGCTTACAGGGCTATGTTTCCATGGTTAACACATCTCAGCAGAAGCCATTTCCAGCTAGCTTTTCAGTGACAAGATACCATGCAGCTGAGTTCTCTGATTCAGCCTGGGGGTATGGGGGGATGTGCAGGGAGAGAAGAAGGCAAAACGGGGTAGAGGTGGTAGAAGATTTGTTTCTAGAGTCTAGTGCTGTTTCAGACTTCATTTCTGCTGACATCAGATCATTGATCCAAACACCACTACACCCGCTTTGTACCAGTTTGAGTAGAATTCAGACTGGCAGGCTTCAGCAAATGCTGTCTGATATATGCATAGATTGCATCTTTCATTTCCTTTGAAAACAGCAATGTTGTAGTGATGTATTTGGCTTGATATTTTCTCAGGGCTTTATGCTCAATTCACTGGCCCCTGAACTGCATTGTTTTACAGAGAGAGAGGTTTGCTTCATGCAATCTGTGCAGAGTTCATGCAATGTGCCCTCCGATCTCTCCTTCCTCCAATCAGTTCCAGCAATTTGGCATTACTAATAAGAGGGGGACATATTTTGTTTCATTTCAAACCCACTCACACACTTTTGAAATGAGGAACAGAACTGCAAAAGGATTAGATTTGTTTTCCTTTTAAAGGGGGCAAAATGCCAATTTGGGCTGCTGTGAAGAGAAGGAAGTCCTGAATTAACAATGTATGAGTTCCTAGCTGTGGCCAGACACTCTTCCTATGAAGAGGAGAAAAGTCCCATGTTTTCAGAGGATCTCACTTAAAACTGCGTCCTGTGATTTCTGTAAAGCTCTCCCACTCTTCCCATTCTCCCAGGAAGCAATTCTGTGATCATGAACTGTAGTCCTTTGCCCTCATTCCCATATATTCCCTACTGCATCTCTAGACTTACATTTTTTTCTGCTGTGGATGGGAGAAGTAATGATATTTTGTCTTCTCTCTATCATAAGGCAGTTGCTACATTTTTCTTCTTTGAGAGGTTTGTTTTCATGAGTCACTAACTCCTAGTCATCCCCCTTTGGGTCAGAGAAATCTGAAGCAGAGCAAGGGCTCAAATGGTAAAAACTAAGCAAGAGAATTATGTCCAAGCCCTGTCTGCTGCTTCTGCCACTGAACCCAGGAATATACACTGCCAGCAGGGTACATGGAGGATGTTTACAGCTGGAGGAGTATGGATGCCAAAATACCCAGCTGCAGCTCCGGGCAAAATCTTTCCAGCCATGCCAATAGCATGAAACTTTCTTAGGCTGTTTAGGGAAGTTGTGTCCTTCAAAAGCAGGGACTTGGTTGTGGCAGAGCAAAGACAGCCTACGCTTGTTTATCGTGGTATACCTTGAGTTTTGCTGTCTTTCAGTACCCTGGTCTGTGCCTTTGCTACTGCTGGATTTCAGAATGGGTGGTAAATCTTTTATGTAGCAGAGCAAGCCTGGGTTTCTTCCATTTTCTCTTCTCCGAATGAATAAAGCACCATTTGCAGTAGCAGGCTGCTTTCTTCCCAGCAGATAAAGAGATTCTGTAAGGAAGAAGGGCTGTGTAGCTCCCTAAGTGATGATTTAGATTACTTATTTTTTGTGGCTGCCCATTTTTTCTCTAAAATATCTGTGTATTTGCAATAATTTTACACATCATTTGCCTCTCCACTTCAGCTTAAGGTCACTGACTCTTGCCACTGTGCAAGAAAGCTGGGGCTATAACATTGGAGTTTGCAGCTCAGCTTAGCAAAGTTGAAGCTAGGTAACAGTGGGTGAGGGCAAAGCAGCTGCTGTGATGGGGCTGTCTGCTGAAACAGCTGGATATCTCTGGAGAGCAGTAACTCCCTGCTCCCAGCTGCTGCTGCCAGCACAATTTCTGTGCTCCTGCTCTTGTTTTTGTCTTTCCTTGCTGGGGGTTCAGAAAGCTGAGCAGCAGCTCACAGACTGCTTTGCTGTTGGGTTTGTAGGTAGCATTATAGTTTCTTGCAGATGTGTGGTATTATCAGCAATGCAAACCTCTTGAACTGAGAAGTCACAACTCAGGACAGCCTCTTTCAGAAGCCATGGCAGCTAGATTTTGTTTTAGCTTCTTTAACTTTTCTTTCTTTGTCCTAAAAAAAAAGAAAGCAAAGATTCACATGTAGTAGACCGGCTGCAGCAGTGAAGGTCTTCATAAGGAAGCACCAATTATCAATATGGGTGCAACAAAAAACAAGGGGCTTGAAAACCTTGATGTTTGCCAGCCATTCTCCTAGCTCAGCTGAGGGAAAAAGATTCCCCCTGAGCTGCTCAGGTGTGAGGAAGGTGGAGTGTCTGCCTCAGTGTTCTGCAAGGCAACCAAGACTTGGAAGTCTGAAAGGGGCATGGGTACTTCTGTCCTCCTTCTTGTGCAGCCTACATCACTGTTACCATTTTTCCTACAGAAGAAGTGGAGTAGGAGCGAACAGAAAAAGGAGAGTTATGAGTTTTCCAACCCCCTCCAACTTCTTTTTTTCAAAGCCTGGGATTTTATAAAACTCCAAAACACATTAAAAGCCTGAACTGCTTACAAAACCTCCAGCTCCACAGGGTTTGCTTATCCCTAGTAATTATCACTTAATATTTGGCCCAGCACAGCTATCTTTCAGTCTTACAGGGATAAATGTATTTGTTTCACTGCTATCTGAGCTCTTTTTCACCATCAGACAGAAACCTATAGTTTATTATTCCTGGACAGAGGCCTACACACACTATGTGTTACTTCTGTAGTTCCTTCAGTCAGTGGGAAATGTTTTAGTATTATTATCATTAAATATTTTGCCAGACGCTGTGGTCTTCCAGCTTTCACAAAGATAGGGAGGGAAGGGATATGTGGCTAAAGTGCAGACTTAAGAGATGCGAGATGAGTTGTGTTTTTTTTTCCTTATCTGTGCCAAACTGCTTAAGGATAAAATTCTTCTGGTAACAAGAAAGACTGTAAGCCCCTTAATGAGCTACTATCTCCTCATACTCAGATTTCTCATCCCATCAAATTAAATGAAGCATTTCATGACCACAGGTGCACTTAGCAGTAACACTCAGGCCTAAATAACCTGTGCAATACTTCTACTTTTTGAGCTCTGTGTTGTTGTTTCTTGGTGTACTTAGAACAATACAGGCTTAGGTCATATTTTTACAGGAGAAATTAAAGTTTCCACAGTTCTAAGTCCATTATTTCTATGTGTTTAGTATCTTCTCAGTCATGGTGTATTATTTTTCTTGTTTACATGTATTTAGTCTATAGAGTTACTCTGGACCTATGTATAATGGAGTTCACATGCAAAAGAGGCCAATATCAGTTTACTCAATAGTGCTTTAAAAACACAAACTAACAGATAAATTTTAAGCTTACATCTTCCAAAGTTTTTAAGGCTCTTGTTTACAGTATAAATTATAAGCACTAAATGCTTTAACACCTATCAAATTTATACAACATTGACAATTTTATTATATATTACAGTGTGTTAGTCTAAGAATGGTATCAGAGCTGGGTGAGGCATAACATCAGGACAAAGTATATTTGCAACAGGAAATAAGCTAATTTCAGACTTGTGAATCCCCTAATGCCATCACACTGCTCTCCTAATTTGTCATTTCTACACAAAAGTCCTGAAGCTTGTAATACAGTTTCTGAGACTTCCCTTAACAACTGCCTGAAAATAACACATGCCAGTCATATCATGTGGGCTTACGTGTCAGTAGTTTCACCAGATACTCCCCACCATTCAGAGAGCAGGAGACTTAGAGGGAGCACCATCAGCGTTATACCAGCAGTAGAGTGAGAAGAAGCAGTAGCAAAGAGTCAGGGGTCCCTAACTCCCACAGCGGTGGTCTTACCGCAGAAAGAGGAGGGTTGACCCTGCACACCGCACTCAGGTAGCTATTGTTCATATCTCAAACCTTCTGTTAGACTGGCCTTCTGTCCTCTGACCTCAGCAGGATCTACTCAATTTCAAAACTCAAGCCTCTTTAGGTACAATTGCAGCATACTGATTTTAGAGCTGAACTTGAGGGAATTGCAATCTACTATATTACCCATCAACCTGCCCTCTGGGAAATGTTACTGGACCAGGAAAAGACTGGGGCTCATAGTTTGGCAGAAAGAGGGGATGCAGGTGGATGAGGAGGAGTTGCACTGCCAAGAGCAATAGGATGCCGATCCCTTCCACCCACCCCACCAGCCTCCTGCTTCTCCCCCGGCAGCAGGGGCCATAAGGACCGGTAACACAGGCAGTGGTGAGCGAGTTAATAGTTCTCCTAATGGCCTACATGCTCTGCGTGCATCAAATGAAATGAGTATGAAAATGGTTCATTACCTGCCTGAGATCCAGGGTCAGGTTTTTCAAAGGATTTTAGGTACATAAAGTTGCAGGTGGACAGCTAGTAATGTTTACAAAAGCTCTTGTGTGCCAGATTCCCATGGATTTCAGTATGGGTTAGGCACATGGAGATAGAGTGTCTTTAGGCATCCAAGTCCTTTGAGAGGTGAAGTATTTTGCATTTACTGCAGTGTCCTGCAGGGTGCATAAGGATTATTACTATAGAGCAGCTTGTGTGCTGTAAATCCAACATACTGGCTTACCCTGTGGTGACTTGTTCGTCTTCCCATACCCAGTGGAACAAAATCTGTTGTGTACATCCCACGTATCTACCATCCAGGGAACAATGCCTATTTGTTTTCTGGAAGCCTTTTCTTGAGTTTACTTTTCTTATTAAGAAGGAAAAAAGATGGAGGGGGAGTGGGAGGGGGGGAGGAGGGAGAGAGTGAGGCATCGGTGTCCAGCACACAGCACATTACCAGCTACTCTGCCAATTAACGTGCCAGGATTCCCTTGCTCGCACATGTTATGTTGTTTTGATGTAACTAAACGACAGTTGCATTCAGCTGCTTCTTTCTATGGAAAAAACATCTTCAAAAGAGCAGATGAGCGTGACCCCATTTCTCGTTTTGTTTCCCATTACTTTAATTGTATATATATTGAACATATCATCTATCGTGGAAAATTGCTTTCGTCTCTCTAACATCTGCAGGACACTACTATGGCAAAGACGAGTGCATCTGCTGACACAGCTTTTGCACTCCCCATTTGTTATTCCATTTCATACTCACAAATTTCAAACCTGTGTTCCTAAAGCTAGCCTGCAAAACCCACTGATCTCACTGGGAAGTGCAGGTGCTCAGCAACACAGCAGATCAGGCCATTTTTGTTTAGGTGTCTAAATATGCCTTTACTGGCTTAGACATTTGAACTCAACATTTTTGCTCTGGGAGCATTAATCTTGCATCTCAAGTGTACACTAAATTCCAGTTTGCTTCCTCCGTCTCAGTTTGTTAAAAATGTGGTTCCATGGTTTTATTAATACCATTCAACAGAGTTTTTTTCCTTGGTTCTTCAACCACACCACTTGTTCATTGGTGAGCCCTAAATGATCTACATGTAGTGTCCTGTGTATGTCCTGTGTCCTGTGTATGCATAGAGCATTCATTGTCAGAAGATGAATGCATCCAAGATGCTGAGGCTGATGTTTGTTGTAATTTCTTTGCATAACATCTTCTACTCGTTGTAATCCTTGTAAATCCGAAGAGATTCTGGTGTGACAGAAGGGCTGGAAGGTTTGCAATTAAAACTGGGGCTAATGTATTCTGTGAGTGACTCTGTTTAATCCCATGACTGTCTGTGTGCAGCGCATGCATATCATCCACAAATGCCTTGGTACACATGTTAACAATGGGAAAAGTGGCTTGGTGGAAGAATGTAACTTTCTAACTCAGCTGCTGCAGTTGGCAGAGGCTGCTCCTCCCTTGGTCCACAATTTGTCTTACCGGATCTTGTGACTGCCTGTGAAAAATGCCCCAAATTGTTTTTCTTACATTTTCACCTGCAAGACTTTAAATTAGACAGGAAAAGCATTTCAGCAGTATTGAAATAAATGTTTTTCTAATTGCACAATTTTTTTTTTAAGTGCATTTTTCAAAGCATTTGTTTAAAGATGAAAATACACTAGATGGGAAAAAAATAAAAAAAAAAAATCAAAAGGAGGTAGGAAACTGCAGAGTTCCACATGTCGAGTTCTTTTTAATCCTATTTTTAGGGGAGTGAAAACAGTTTGCCTCCCTTCAAATGAGCTGTCTGTTTAGTCTCTATAGGAAGTGGAAGTCTTTCTGAGATCCATAGATATCCTGGGATATCTACCAGGGACAAAGTCATTCATGACAAGGTTCAGCACCTGGTCTTTACTTCTTTTTATCTTCTACATGGTAGCATCACCAGACATGAAGGGGTGTGTGTCCTTGGTGAAAGCCAAGATCAGTATTTGACACTGGGCAAAACAGGACCAGGTTAGAGAGACAGAGAACATTTTCAGAAGCATTGAGCCCTGCCTTGCAGCTGCCATCTGAAAGATGCACTGGTATCCATCTCCTGAGGCACCGCCTATACAGTGCCTGTCTCTCAACCCTTCCAGTGTTTTGAACCTTTCCTATTGTGCTGTTGATCACATTAGTTGAGTTCCTGGCAAAACTAAAGGGCTTTAATTCTATGATACTTACCTAGGAAAGGAATAATTATCAGAGAATATATCAAGGAGTAAAATCGGGTTTTGAAAAGGAATGAGTCTGGGACAGGATCATGAGTAAAGCTCCTAACTGATATATTTTTAAAACCAAATAGGTAATTTAGTTCAAATGGCTAAACATCTAAAAGCTCACATGTAGTATATTCAGAGGAATCTGAGTCCCTTTCCCAGAGGCATGCAAGTTCCCAAGTTCCCGGGACTTTCCGTGGGAATTAGGCTTGCTAGGTACTTTAAAAACAAAGAGTAACAAAAATGTCAATGCTTCTAAATCACTTTTGGTGGTTTGAAAATACTATGATTCAGTCAGCTCAGTCCTTATTTTAAGCAGAGAAGCCTATATTTTCACCTGAAAACCCATGTTCTGCTTCTTTGCTTCTTTGTTTGTTTAATAGATTTTCTGTTTTCTTCCTTGGTTGGTAAAATGACTTCTTTTGAATCACAAGCACAATATCCCTACAGCAATGAATAACTCAACTTCTTGGTAAAACCAACTTCTTGGAAATTCACCACAAACCATAGATATGAGGGCAGAATCTTACGTTAGTGCAAATGTAAACATGGATTTAGTGTTTGTATGTATTTAAGTCATTTACACATTTACACCTCATTCCTGTGTGCAAACTAGGAGAATGATAAAATGTGCCAAAAACTATGGAAGTTGAATTGGAGGAGTCCTTTCAGATTTATTATTTTTTTTAAACAACACCTCTCTAAGTTTTTCCATTCTTGGTTTTAATGTGCCTGTCAAGTCAATCCTCTGTCCTGTGTTGGTGTCAACGGGAGTTTGCCACTGGTTTCAATGGAAATGTGTTTTGGTCCCTCTGCTGTAACTCCCTTGTTAAGAGAATCCTACTGATCAGAAATGACTCATTCAGAAACAGAACTTGCGATCTGTTTGAAAAACTCCTTTTACATATTTAGCACTGCTCAAAGTGTATTATTTAAAGAATCGTATAACAAATTAGGTCATAAAATTCAGCTGAAAAGTTCCTTTTTTTTTTCCTCAAACCCAGCCTCTTCCTCTCTCTGCCCAGCTCCTCCCCCCTCAAAAAAGTGAAGGATACAATAATGCCAGTAATTACGTGTTATGTGATTTTTATTGCCTTGCAATTTATTACAAATGTTTTTGTGGGTGGTACAAAGTATTTGAACAGGTTTTCAAACTAGTCAGAAATTTATTAAATATTGGTGATTGTTATTACAGGTTGTGTTTTATGATCTATGGTTGATTTATACGTACAAAAACCAAAAGGCAATGTAGCATAGCTCTCACAGCATTTTTCTTGTGGTAACGCTCCACGATGTAGAGTGAGCTGAAGGGACTCTATGCAAACTGAAGAACAAAAAGTGACCACTACAGAAACGTAAACAAAAGCAAAAATATTATGCATGCCCTGCTGCTTCCATTACCTCAGGTAGGGTTTGTAGATAGTATTTCAGCAAAGTTGTTTGCAAATTGTTCATAAATCTAAATATGATAGGAAACCTGAACCTGATTTTGGATTCAGAATGTTTTGCTCAACTAAATGTTGAGGATCTTGTAGTCCCGAAGCACGAACCTACAGACAAAAACCTCTTGAAATGCAGATGTAGAAATACCTTCCAGAAGAGGAGTCAGGTAATTGCTGTTTTGATGTACGTGTATGTCTGATCAAAAATCTGAACAATAGATTCAGGGAAAGGCACAAGGCACACCATGTATAACAGCTAGAACATAAGGTTACCCGGATTATTTCATGACGCATACTTTTTAAACTGCGCAGTAATGACTAATAGTCAAAAAAGGACACATGGATGTATTTGCCCTGCATATGTCCTGCAGATCCCAGGCTAGCTAGCTGATTTTCTCAGAAGTCCTGGTAGACCTTCCATATGTTATCCCATTTCAAATTCAGATTGTAACATCAACCACACCATGCCCAGGACCCCCCATACATCTTCTCTCCTCTTTTTTTTTTCACTATTGGTCACCCATCAGAAATTATTCCCATCCTGACTGGTTTGAGAACAGATAAAAATGAACAGCAGCTAACCACACAAAATCTTAAATTTGAACAGGATGTTTTCAGATAAATAAGAAACATGCTTCTGCCTGAAAAAAAAAAAAAAAAAAAAAAAAAAAAGACAATTCAAATGCAATAGCTGTTTATATACATTAAGGCTTTCCGGACACTGCAGCTGGTGGAAAACTATAGACTGCTGATAAATGTAGAATTGGGAACTTGCTCCACTTTACTTTATGATGGAAAATTTTGAAGGAAAAGCTGTGGCTGTTGCACGCACACAGGTAGCATCACCTTTACTGCACAGGCCTGGTGTCGCTGAGCTTACAGACATCTAACTTGCTGGCCCAGAAACTGGGCACTAATTTGTCTTCAGCTGCCAGAGGTAGTGGTGATTGGGAAATGAGTCACATCTCCCTCTGCTTCTGTTGTTGAAGCAAAGGGATTACCAAACTAATGAGCTGCAAGGCTGTCTAGGTTTCCCAAATTGTAAGGTCCCAAAGAAAAAAAAAAAAAAAAAAAAAAAAAAGCATGGCTTGGGCTTCAGGCCATCTCTATGTACTTGCATTGCAGCCAGCAGCAAAAGGTTTCTGCTTCATTTCAGCCTTCAAAACCCATAGGATTTTTTTCTCACATCCTCAAAACCAATGAAAAAGATTGGTATTCCTAAACTTAGAATAAAGGGGTCCAAGTGACCCTCTGGACTGACGGGAGAGGGGAAAAATCCCAAGTAGAAATATATTCAGATCCACGGTGGGCTGATGAAGGATAGCCTCATTTCTGATCTGAGTTTTATTCTGGCCCTAAAAGCAAATCCTGTCTAGACCGAGAAAGGATCCACATGGACTTTTACTGCTCAGCCCCTTCCCTCCACCATGCTGTGCCTGTCAGCATAATCCCAAGCCTTGCCTCAATTAAAACATGACGCTGCGCACACGGCTCTCCCCCAGGTAGCAGATGAGAGAAACATCCTATAGCTTAGGCTCTACCTTTGGAAAGTGTAAAAGCATTATACTGCTGAAAAAAAAGAAGTATCATGCTGAATGACAATAGAGGCTTTTATTTATTCATCAGTTGTTCGGGATTTTGGGTGAAAAATACTGTTAGCTGTAAATCTTTGGCGCAAGTTTTAAATCTCTGCAGAATCCATTAAAATACAAGGCTGCAGCAAAGAGGCAGATCATTCCTTCTTTAGGCGTTTAACTCCCATTTACATCAATGGAAATTAGATAATTCACACATCTGTTTCTTCATCTAACATTTCCAACTGTGTGTTTTAGGTGCTTGACTTCAGACCAGACCCTATAAGGACCTATCTGTGTGGCTCAACAACTTACCTACAGAAGTCTAGGTGCTGTTACAGTGAATAAAATTTGGCAAAGTGGAGGCACCTGAAGTTCCTAATTATTTTTAATTTATTTTGTGATTTCATTTACTCTTCAGTAGGTGTGGGCAAAAATATATGCAGTTTCTCTAGGTAAGTTTGTATCTTCCATCTTTATACCATCAGATTTAGAGTACACTGATAAAAAAATATTTTCTTAACTTTAAAGAGAGTTTGAATCCCTTCACTATTCCTTGATCCCTCCTAAATGTTCCTTTTCGTAGATGTTATTTGCACTTTTCAAATTTATTACTAAAAATACATGTGCCCATACACGTACACCTGCACCTCTAATTATTGTTTGCACTTATTATTGATTATATTGATTATATTGATCTAATTATTGATTACACTTACGGGCTATGTGTTTTTAGGTGACCTGGTAAAAACACGCACTGTAAAATATAGTTTTCACATGTAACATTGATAACATATCCATTTCAACACCATTTTCAAACACATCTTACAGAAGTATGTTTAAATTCTACACAATTTAAAAGGTAGATGACTGCTTTCCTCTAAAGAATATATTATTCTGTGGGTAGGTGAGCCACTTGCTCTTAATTTCTTATCACAAATCATTCTTTTGTCTCTTGATAGTTACTTTGTTTTTTTTCTAGAACACTTCCATCAAGTTAACTGCAATGAGGTTTCAGAACTACAGTAATTCAGGAGATGTCAAAAGCCACATGAGCATCTGTGTCCTGATCTTACAAGGCACTAAGCGCCCTGAGGACAATCCAGAAAACCCATTTATCTGTACACACAGCCCTGTATCATTTGCAGCCCATGACTGTAGCTCTGACTCCAGTGAAATCAAAGTCAGATCTTCCTTTAGTGCTCCGTAATGCTGGGGCTTCACTCCGCCAACCTTTAATCAATGCTTTGCAGCTGGGAAGAGGGATCCTTATCTACAGTGGCTTGGTGACATTACACCACAGGGTGGTGCCCCAGTGGTGAACCTTCTCAAGAACCTAGCACACATTTGGGGCCAAGAGCATGGCTCTATCTTGTATCTTCCCAGACACATAAGTAGACATCGTCAAGCCAGCTTACTGGGTTGGCCCTGCCTCAGAAATGTTCTCAGTGACTTTTCCAGGCACTAGCTATAGGAAGCCATCAAGATGCTAATTTAGGACTCAGAACACCAAGTATTGGTAGGTACCGAGTATACTCTAGGTACTGGCCGTTCCCATGGGATGTTTTCTTTTTACAAAGAAAAGCAGGGAGAAAACAGCGGTGGGGATGCTGCAAAGGAGAGCAGCTGAGTATGCCTGAGTCCTGCCTGAGTGTGTGAAAACAAGGATGGGCTCACCCCAGCCTCTACGTTCACAGAAGGGGTGACTAAGCAAGGACTCCACCCTATTTCAGAAAGGCTGTGATTTTCAATTCCTTTCAAGAGTACCCGTGTCTGTGGTTCAGACATTCTTCTGCTGAAACACTGGTCCTTGTTCCATCACATTGTCCTGGTGGGGGAGTTAAGTTTGAAGTGTGGAACTGCTCCCCTGAAATCCCAGCTGAAGTTCCCAGGAGTGTGTGTGAGCCTCAGGCAGCATGGCAGGGCTGGATGCCCTGCAGGGTTTCACCTCTCCAGAGAGGGGTCAGAGGTGCCCCAGGGCCATGAGAAGCACAAGGAGAGGCCATTTGCCTCGGAAATGGCTGGGTTGGAAGCAGGTGGGACACCATGGGTGGAGCCCACTCACAGCAGACTGGTGACCTTACACGATGGGACCGAGCCAGGTTGTGACAGATGGTATCCCTGGATCTGAGACTGGATCCTGGCTCTTACTGTTTAGTTAATTAATTGGGAGGAACATACAAATTAACTTGGTAAATTTTGAATACAGTTTAAACGCCTCTGGTTTTGCAGATAGCTTGAATCTGATGATGAGTACAATGTAAGTTGCTGGTCAATTTTAGTGTTTTTCTCCTGGCTATTATCAGTTGATTTGCAGAGATAATTCTGGAAGAATGCTACTAAAAACCCTATAATGAAGCTGGTGAGGTTTATTAGATAGGCAGTACTAATGGGATAGAGATATTACTGGCACTGATATGTGCCTCAGCAAGTCCCTGGAGTAAAACTGTCTTGGTGGAGTGCATTTTTCCAAAGCAAACATAATCTCTAAAGTGCCGTATCTTATATCAGGTAGGCTGGAAGTCTGGTTTCTGAAGCTGCCGCCTGAAATATTTTACACTGTTAAGACAGAAAGAAAAAGAGACAGAAATACCCCTATACCCACCCTGCTGATAGATTTCCCTGTGACAATGGGAGAAATGGCAATCTGGGTTTATCGCTGTGCAGTGGGTGCAGGCTGCCTCTCAGGAAGGGCTGTGCCTGTCAGATGTGAAGTGGCATTTTGTGGAGCTGTAGCCACGCAGGGAAACAGGGATAGCAGGGCAGGGTTGAGCTTTAGCCGTGAAGCCTCTTCGTGCAGGCACAAGCTTGCAGGCAGTCAATTGTCCCAGCTAAACCTCCAGAGGAATTGCCTCCCCTTTGGTGAGCTTCGAGATACTATTGACACTCTAAAGTATTTCTTTTTTATCTCAGCAGTGCAGCAAAAGGAGCTGCCACAGCCCACTCTCAGGGCAAAAGCCCCATCCTCTTCTGTCACTTCTTTTAAGATGTGGGTGATGCTTCTGCTCCAAGATAGTCCATTTACCTCCACAGTGGCTTTTTCCAGCAGGTTTCCAGGAATGAGAACAGCTGGAGAAACTGAATGTTATGCTTCATTGATGGGGGAAATTCTCTGTACTGCAATATTAGTACTCACTGCCTGTTGTGGTCACCAAGCACTGTCATCAGCAAGGTTTCAAGGGGATGGTAAGGAAGTGGGATGTACTGAAGCTCTCACGCTTGAGCAATACAAGTCCAGAAGGGTAATGCGGGGAGTATGTTTATCATGTAAACAGTGAAATGTCTGTAAAAGGGGAAGTTTTATGCAGTGATGGGGATGTGGGAAATGAGAAACCACGAATTAATGAGAAACCCTACCGAGGTTAAAGTAATTTACTGATTAATCTTGATTTCACTTCTTTTGGTCAGAGTGGAAGGGAGAGACTCTTAGGCAAATATAAAATACATAGCATTGCGTGATAAATCTTTTATTGACAGGGATCTGAGATTAATCATGACTAAAATTTATCAGTACAAATATCTTATGCTGTACCATTGCACAAGGTATTTTGGATGTCCCACCTGGACAGCTGTTTCATACACATTTTTTGAAACATTACTGGAAATCCTCTCTTCTATGTTTACCTGTAGGGCTTCAGTAGGGTATTGATTCTCCAGGGGATTTTGGAGAATCAAAAAAAAAAAAAAAGTCACTAAAAATACCAGTGCAGTAGTGGTGTGATTAAATGCAACCCAAATTTCCAGTCTGATTTCTTGGGACCTTCCAAGTATAGTTACAAGGTTGTGTAGAAAGCTAGGAATCTCCCCTTCACTTCTGCCCACATCCAGCCTTCAAGGTCATGTATAAAATTACTTCCCTCTGATACCAGGATTTAATGTGATTGTTTCTTTTTACCAAGGCAAGATTTCTGAGGATGATTTCTCCAATTTGAGGAAATGCTGAGAATAGCAGCATGGTAGAAGATAGCATCATTTTTAGGAATGGATATGAGACACAATTCCTCAAGTGTTTTTTAGTCAACCTCCTGGAAATGGACAGTTGATACAATTTATGATAAAATGCCCATCACTGGGTATATAGACATTGGGGTGAAAACTGTAGTTCAGAACTGTGCCATTTGAGAGAGAGAGAGAGAGGAAGGACGGAAGGAAGGACGGAAGGAAGGACGGAAGGAAGGACGGAAGGACGGAAGGACGGAAGGACGGAAGGAAGGAAGGAAGGAAGGAAGGAAGGAAGGAAGGAAGGAAGGAAGGAAGGAAGGAAAAGAGCTTGCCACGAAAATTGTTTTCTTTTTATTTCCCAAAGTAAAATTCTCAAATTAGAGCAGCATATGCTGCCACAAAGCCTATGTTAAATGATAGATTAGTTACGGGATGAATATCCATTATCTTATGAATCATCTAGAAAGGAATGGGTGTTTTATAGGGAAGAGTTTATAGGGAAGAGAAACTAGGAACTGCCCCACTGTGGTTTCCAATTGGAAGCAGCCTTGTGCTCTAATCCTGGCACATTGTGAGATGCCAGGCTGTTACCATATCAATGCTATTTTGATGCTTTGCTTGAGCAAACTGGCCTTCTAATCTGATTGTCCTTCATTCATTATATTTTATTATAAACTGGTTTAGAAAATGTCAAACTTAATATGCCAAGAGCAATCAGCATTTTTCTAGATATACCAAGATATTGGTATGTACAATTTCAAATAGCAGGAGCTGGATTCTCATAAACAACTATAAGCTGCATTTCCATTCCATACAAAATTTCATATAAATTAACTTCCATCTGCTTTATCTGCCATGTTTTTCATGTTTCTTTCTCATTCTAGTCCATTTTTTTGTTCATTGTAAGGACAAATAAAATAAAAGCTTTCATTTATATATCTAAGTATATAATATATTTAATTAAATAAGCATACAATTTGGGGCCCCATGGTTCTGAAGCATGACTTATATTACCATAGTTGTAGCAGACCTCTGGAAAGATGAGTTAGAAGAATTACCTGACAGCTTGATTCACTAACACAAATCACAGAAGGGAAAAACTTGTGGCAGTAAGAAGCCCTGATGAGCTCCAGGATAAAGAAGTGGGAAAGAAGTTTCCCCAGGAACTTTCACCTGATCTTACCAGGGTAAGAAGTAAGAATGCTTTCACAGAGAGAACTGGAAAAAGGGAAAGTGCAAAAAACAAGTCGCAACTCTTCCAGACTTCTGTAGATGAAGAAAACAACCACCATATTATTGTATAAGGTGTGTATCAGAGAACAGTTTGACACCAGATTTGGCATCCCACAGGCCATCTTAGGGCCTTTCTAATTGCCCTGTGGTTTAGCCAGCACTATTATGATGCTGGAGCATCTAAGCTAAAATGAAAGTTAACCTGGCTATTCCATCTCCCAAAGGCAAATTCTCCATTTAAATGTTTGGCCTTCAAGATGAGAGCAAGGCAAAATCCCCATATGTGTGAGTAGATTTATTTATTCTGAAGGTATCTTCTCATGGAGAAATCAGGGCATATTTAGCTCACACATAATTGCCATGCATACGTTGTCTCTAGTGTGCAGCTGGCTTGCATTTGACCAGCTCAACACAAGGGAAAAAAGAAAAATTGTTTGTTGCATCTGTCCCTTTGGACTTGGCTCAGTTGCTTTTACTTGTTGCAATGTAAGGTAATTTTTGCAGTATTACTGTATAAATAAGATTGAAGGAAATAAGAAAATTTAGGATTATATCATGAATGTTATTCCTGTTGTGTGGTCACGGTACACTTGTATTTTATGACCAAATTGTAAATTCCTTGAAATTACAATGTCACTATAATCTGAATGCACAAAGTAATGCATTAACAGTATAGAAGCATGTGAGAAAGAGACAATATATCCACTCCAATTGCATCATAGGAGAAAAAATAAGCATTTGGGAAATAAATTTTCTTCTACACACAAGAAGTAACAGAGGGGAATTTTAAAAATGAAGTGTCTGCACAGATTGAAAGCAAAACTTTTAAAACTCTTCAGAACTCTAACAGATGAGACATGACCACAATGTTAACAACTCCTATCAAATTCTATGTCCAAATATTTTTAACTTTCCAGGTGATACAGATGCATGGGTCTACTCCAGAGCATCAGAGTTCACAGTGTTTCACGTCCAGCAGTGCAGTTCTGACTTCATGTGTATAAGCCAAGAGAGTACTTTCTGGATGTAAATCCTGCTTAGGTCAAGGTCAGGTCTGAGTTCAAAGAAGACTTAAGTTTCACTTCAGATTTGTTTACTGTGAAACCTTGCCAGACCTCTATTGTCCATTAGGTCCTCTATGTCTTTTAATGCAACAGTTCAGTGATTGTGATTAATTCACAGGAGCCCACAAGGAGCCTCTTGATCATGTTTTACCACGTAATTGAAAATAAAATTGAGAGACTTGTTGTCTTCAAATGATGTTGATGGAGAAGTGGTATCCCTGGGACTCATAAAAATGTTCCTATCTGTATCACATTTTGTAACAATAAAAAATCTGATGGAGAAAACCCATTTCCATGTTCCAGCTCCTCCCTGCTAATATCTCCCATTATGCAATGCTGTCATTATAGTTGCTGGGTCATATTAACCTAAAATCTCTGATAATCCCTCTACCTAGGATGAGAGAGAGCTAATTACTTCTCAAGACTTCTGAAGAGAAGTTCAGAAGACTTAAGCAGAACATTTAGATCTGTGAAAATTTATAAACATTTTTCATACGGCAGGTCTTTTGTAGACCCCTTGATAAATAGTCAGCAGTGTGATGGCTACAATATTAAAGCCTCATTTCTAGAGATATTTCTACCATCAGATCAAAGCATCACAATATTTCACCTGGTATCAAACTGAAAGCAGATTCTGTTTTCATTAAGGGCTGAAACAAAAATGCACGGCACCTGAACCCAACAGGCTCACTCACCTTCAGCATTTTGCATGTGATCCCCTCACTGCAGAGTGCTTGTGGGTTTTGCCTCTCCCCCCCCCCCCCAAAACCCGCTGTGCAGAGGTACATCCAGCAGAGCTGTATGCATGGATGTGTCGTCAATAGTACCATTCATATGGTAGCTCTCCACGTTAGTCATCTGTCAGGGTGAGGTCCTTTTGCTCCACTTCAAACGTTCCTGAAATCCAGAGGGGGTCTGATTTCATGGGTCCAGAAGAGGTTTCTCACAAAAACAGAGACATTTTCAAGATATTCAGAACCACAAATCCAGCCCCCATTGAATTTCAGTTTCCCTTACAGGTCGTTATTGTTTTCACCACTTTATGGCAGTACTGGCCAAAATCAATCTTTTACAGCTCCACTTCCTACTCATACTAAAAGAAAAAGGTTGGGGCACTTAATTAGAGCTATTTATATTTTCAAAATGAGGAAGACATTCTGAAAAAGAAATTGTTTTTGCAGCCAATTCAGGGACCTTCTGTCTACAAAATCTGCTCTAGACACTTTCCCACCACAACTTTCTTTCCATTATTAGGAACTTACACCATGTTGTATTTAGCTTGGTATTTTGCCAGAAAATGTTCTTTAGGTCTCTATAGTACAAAATCTGACAGAAAGCATAACAGAGGGGAAAAAAAAAGAAAAAGAAAAAAAAAAAAAAAGGTATTTTTAAGTCCCTACTTTTTTCCATTTTCCCATCAGAAAAATTTTTTAAAAAAATATTATTAATATAAATCCATCTCTGTTCCAGTTTTTGCTCTGGTTATTTATACCCTTTAAATATGATCCATGTAGAGAAGTCCAAAGTTATTAAATCTGTTCAGATAGTCCTTCAATCTATTCAGGAGCTGAGTGTACCTGGCACAAGTACCGAGTATTTCCTTTTGGTTTCTGAGCTAGAAGCAAGACTTGAAGTAAATGATTTTCTGCTATGATAATGATGATACTACCAGACGTCCTGAGTGGAAAAGGCCAGGGAGGTTCGGAATCTGACTCACGTTCTGATATTGTCTCTTTCTTTTTTAACCTAGGAAAACTCAGCTCAGATTCCGTCTGTGGTTTTCAGCAAGAATACTGCTTTTCCCTTCTTCCCGCACAATTTTCCAGCCAGATTGACTGAACTACAGAAAGGTCAAATGACTTGCTTGGAGGGTAAGCTATGAGTCAGGAGCACAGCTAGTATTGAATCAAATCTTTTCCTGTCTTCCAGTCCAACCACTAGACAACACACAATTGCTTTCATTGACCAGAGAGTTCTAATGAAGTCAGCGTTAGCTGTGGTATACGCTAGCATGACTCTCTGAACAGCGTTAGTACACATTAGGAAGAGTCTACAAAAATCAGTCACCTTCTACCAACAATTAATTTGGTATGTGGAAGACAGCAGACCTTGAGTCCCTTTCTTTACATGCTTTGTGTCCTGCCTGTGCATATTGCCATTTGCACACTTCAGTCGTGCAGCTGTGCGCCCATCTGCACTGGGAGCTGGTGTACACAGCTCTGCTAGGGGGCTGACCTACAGCCTTCATTCTCAATCTTCTGGTCTTGGGATGTCCAATGGGATTTCAGCTGCTCCTTCTTTACAGGCAAGAAGATGGAAAGGGGCCTATTATTCTGTTCTGTTGTAATATGAGATCACGGTTGGGAAAATGTTCAGAAACACTGGACAAGATAAGCTCAACAATCTGTTTTGACCTTAGGCTCTACCGATGTTTGGATTTAGCTGACCTACATGCATCTGCACAAATGTTAGCAGAAAGATGTCTGGAAAACTTGTAGATAGACCGATGGAAGATACTGTTAAAAGAAAAAAATCATATATATATGACTGGAAAGGAGCTTGAGCAAGCATCTATTCTACCGTCACCTAAAGCAGGATGGGCTTTATCTACACCATTCCTAGCAGGCAACTCAGCTTCAGTGACCTCCCCAGGCTATCTGTGCTATCACTCGGGTTATTAGGGTAAACATTAAGGGAACCTTTATTGCTTCCTCTTTCTGAAATGAGAGTGTGCCACTTTCATGTATAGGATGTAAACCAATAAAAAAAAACAGAGTCCATGCCATTTGGAAGAGCATGTATTACAAAGTCAATGGTAGAGGAGTAAATGTGTCTTCAGCAAAAATTCCCTTTTTCTTGTGGTGATTTTTTCCAGTACAGAGAAACTGCTTTTTTCTCTGTGTACTGAATAATGCCTGGCTCTGCCTTTCTCCTACTAAGGCTCTATTTTCAAAGATTTTCTAAGTGTTATTCTATTAAACTGCTTGTGTATGTGAAAAAAAGGTAATAGGAAAAAGACATAGTTTTCAAATGAGACTGAAAATTTGACTTTTCAAAGCCAGGAAATTTGTATTGAATCATCTGACTGAATTTGCTGTGCTGTGCTGCTATGTTTTAGCTCATACAGCACACAAGATAACCACTGTTCAGAGACCCTGCAGTAACTCAGCAAAATAGGATGAATGGAGGATGACGTTTCTGCTATAAATCATTGGGTCTATTGTGTATATGTGTAATAGACAGGATTTGGGAAGCAGGAAAATATAGGACTGTTATGGAATACCAGAAGGAATCTTTTACTGATGACTGGATGTCCGCTTGAAATAAAAAAAAAAAAAAAAAAAAAAAAAAAAGACCCTCTAATATAAAGTCACCATATGAATTAGAAATGGAAACAGCTACTATTAGATCATCTTTTCCATCCTCCTGTCACTGTGGAATTGTTCCCTACCGTGTGTTCCTGAGTGTTTTGTCCAGTCTTCTCTGAAACAGTTTAAGCAACAAGGTTTCCATTGCTTCTCCTTGGAATCCTACCCCACACTGTAGTAGATCTCGTTAATAGGAGATGTTGCTGTAAAGCATAAATTTTCCTGCTCTCAGTTTCATCTCATTAATTCCACTTATACCCCCTTCTCCGGTCCTAATCAATTCCTTTGCCTTTTAAGTGTTTATATCCTCCTAAGACTTATGGGGAATTATCATACCCCAATTAGATATCATCCAGCCAAGATATTTGCAAAGCCCATTCCCTTCGTTTTCCTTCAGCCCACATCTAAGCCTTGGATCATTTTTTCCCCTCTCTGAAGTCCCTTCAGTTTGTCATCGAGTTGCCCTCAATTTAAGTTGAAGAGAGGTCTGGTCCCTACACTGCAGCCAGAGACGCGGCGATCGGGTTTCCAGAACACCAGCAATCCCCCGCTCACCACAAAGTCAGATGGAGGCGAGTGGCCGTGGAGACCACTCAGGAAGAAAAAGGAAATAAAGGAGAGTGGCAGTTTGCAGGGGAAAAGCCGCGGAAACTATCAGCTAAACAGCATCGGTGGTGGCACAAGGGTAGGAGCCCCTGCAGAGCTGCAGCCGTGGGGTAGGGCAGTGATGCCTCGCACCATGGGCCGGCAGCCCGAGCAGTGCTGGTGGGGCACGAGTGCCTCCACATCGCCCCACACCACTGTCCCTCAGCATGACCTCATGAGCGGCAGCAACCTGGGTGATCGTGTGTTTTGCAGATGGACAAAGCCCACTCTGTGTACAGGTTTTTTCCTCTTGGCTGTAAAATGAGGGGGTGGGAGAGAAACGTGGGCTGTATCATAGACTCCTGGTGGTCCACCCCCTCCGCCCAGCCCTGCAGCCTGTCCAAAACCTTGTCATTTTACCCCAGAAGGCAAGCAGGCCTGGGGTAGATCCAGAATGGATTACAACATAATCCAATTCACAGGGAGGGGTATTTTTGAAAGAGGATTTTTTTTTTTCTTTCTTCTGGCCGCCTGCCAAAAAATAAATAAATGCTGTAAGTCTCATGTAATGTTTTTAGAGGGCACAGTGATGGAAAGAGAAGGCTCATTTCCATATCCCTGTTAGAGAGCAGGCGGGGAAACTTCATTTTTGCAGAGGTGTGCAAAGCAGTCTGAGGGTACACAAGGTATAAATGCTGGCATGTCACACTGGCCTCTCAAGCCAGTATGTGTCTGAAGAAAACAGAGTTTCGTTTCTAATCAGATCAATGTACTATGGGTGTTTGGTCTGTGTTTCAGCATCAAAAAGCCTCCTCCTGAACCTTTTGTGACCTTCAGAGAGTTTTGCATAATTAGCTTGATTAAAGACATAGCACAATTTTAGCACCAGGGACCAAAACCCACAAATTACCGAGGCTCGCATGTTTTGCAAAATAATACCATTCATGTGATTATTTGTTTTGCTCTAATCATTTTTGAAATATTACTCCATTGCTTAGATTTGAATTGCTGGTTGTAACAGATAGCCAGTTCCCAAATAAAAAGTAAGTCTATACAAAAATGTTTCCATTGCATGAGAAAATGTTATTGGATTTCTCTAGTGTCACAGGGCTGAGTATGATGTTTGTAATAAGGGGTATGACTGAAAAAGGCCTGCAGTATGAGTGCTTTCCAGCTAAGTATGCTGTCATTTTGCTGGGCCTTCCTCAGGTTTTGCTTTTACCACTTCGATTTCAGTGGGTTAATCTCTAATTTTCAGAGTGGCAAATCCAATAAAAAAACAAAACAGACCTAGAACATATGATAATATAAAGCTGGACTTCCACGTACAGGGAGAATCAGGTCGTCTTACAGACAGCAGCCTGGGGTCTGCTTTCATCAAGGGACCCAGGGGATAAATGTGGGGACCTGTAATGAAGGGAAGTGCTGCCATAATTCTCCTTGGGTCATGCAGGGTAGCAGCTGAGCAGGCCGTGAATCCCCAGAGCATGGCCAGAGTGGAAATACCTGCCTGTTAACATAAATAAAGGGCAGCCCTTCGGCAGGGTGACCCATCTACCTCCTGTATGCTAAAATGGGACCATCTAGTTGTTTTCTCTCCGCTCACACAAGAGGTAGTAATTTCCCACTGCCTGAGGGTGGTGGAACAAAAAATGCTCAGAATGTCCCAAGAGTCTCAGGCCCAGACGGAGAGCTCTTTTATAGGATCCTCATCCTCTGCCAAACGCCATTTTTCTGCACTGCTTTGGTATGAAGTGGCTGTGGATCCCTGCCCATCTGCTTGCCTTTTCTGACAGGTTTCCTGACACACTCCCCGTCCCTCAAACAACAACAACAAAATAAAAAATACAACAAAACAAAACAAAAAAAAATCAGGCAAGTGCTCTGGGTTCACGCAGTCCGTGTTCACGTGCATATGTAGCTGTGTAAGGCCAAGCTCACATCCTGCTGCTCATCTGTCTAGCTTCCAGTAGCTTTCAGACTGAAGAAAACCATCAGCTACATTACAGGGCTTGCAAAGTATTTAAAGAAACCCTGCCCTCATTCACACTGTACCTACAGCCCTCACTGTCCACTGGCCTGCTGCACAGATTTATGCAACCCTCTGCTGTTAGCACACCCTCATTGCTGCAAAAGATCTTAGCTCAAGACCTTCATGTGTTAAAAGAAATTAAGGAAGTTGCAAAATCTGTTGGTACAATAATAACAGTGGGTGTTCTTACAGAAACCAGTATAAGCTGGTTGAGTGGCACATCTGGGATGGTTTTAAGAAGAAACTTGATTAATACCACAGATGACTGCTATTTAAAGCCTCTCTTTTTGATGCATAGTTTGGGGGAGGTTCAGTTTACCCCTAAGGAAAAAGCAGGAGTTAATACAGATAGTGAGTGTACATACTCTTCTGGATGATATTGATCATTGCCAATTTAGATTTGATGTTTTAAAAGTGGGGAACTTGGCTAGAATAAATATGAGGAAATTCCAGTGGAGCAAAAAGCGTAAGAAAACAGCAGGAAATCCCTCTCTTCTTAGATCAGAAATTTCACCTGACGGTCAGGTGAGTTCTCATCTGGAAAGCAAAGTGAAGGAGAAATGAAAGGTCAGTTATAATGGGTGCTAAGAAGAAAAGAGCATAAATCTGCTGCAGCTCACTATGTGAGACTAACCTACAAACAAAATATTTCACCCAAGGAAATTTGCATATAATGATTACAAGGTGAGGTTTAGTTTGGAAATGAGGTGCTCCGTGGCAGTAGATAAAAATAGGACAGGACATGAGGATAAGTCTGAAATGATAAATGCTGCTTGTTGGAAACCACATATGTCAGTTGAGTGCCAGAGAAAGAGGGTTTGGGAGCAGATAAATGTATTTGTGTGTTGGTCCTTTGTTGTTTGTGCTCCCTTTGCAGAGATTATAAGGACTGAAGACTCTAAGGCTGGAGGAACTTGGAAGAAATACATCTTCAGTAAAGCAGCGGGATCCCAGAATACTCATTTCACATGAAGTGTGAAATAGGTGGAATACCTGCACAGATACATTTTTAAAGCAATTAGATGTAACTGTTATTTACCAGCACTGGAAAGTCCACATGGTGTCTATTTGCAAGAGAAGATCACAGGAAGAAATCTTTTGCTTCAAAGGTTTAAAATTCACATTAATCTTCAGGAGAGGGAGGAATGTATTAGCAACAGAGGATGGACCTGCTTTGCAGAGTACAGTTTACAAAGGGCCAAGCCCACACAGACTCAGCTAAGGAAATTTAGCTCTGCTTGTTGCCAGAGAGCAGGTCTGAGCACCTGTGTTCAGTAGTAGAGGATGAGTGATGAATTCTCTGTAACACACTTGAACTTCTAAACAGTTTTGTAGCAATGTTCGTGCCTTTGGGTATGGAGTGGTGGTGGTGGAATCTTCTCTTGGTGTAACAGAGGGTAAGAGCAATGAGGCTTTTGGGATGAGCAGATTTTAGGCAGTGCTCAGTTCAGCATACGGACTGGTTGTGGCACCATATGGGAGGTGATGATATTATAGCAATAGATGTAATGGATCTGATCGTGATCTGGCTTGCGCCAGTTCGAGGCAGATGCAGCTCCTTCAGCTTTAATAGGCTTACCACAGCTTCACACCAAATGAAGTGAAACGAGTTTTGGGTACAATATATCTACATTAAGCAATGAAAGACTTGTAATTTGTGTGATATCTTTTTTTTTCTCTCTCTTTTTCTTTTTTTTTTTGGTTTTTGTTTTTTCTTTAAAGTGCTAGCATATTGTGTGGGGAGACTTTTTTTTTTTATTTCTATTAGCAGTTGCCATTCTGTTTGTTGTAAGCTGTGTGCGGGTTCCTATGCAAGACAAAGGCATGGCACTGCTCTGGCTGGGGAGCTTTGTGCCAGCTCTTTTCTGAGGAGTTCACAGCAGTTTTGGACACATTTATCTTCAATGGGAGTGGAGGGAAGAAAACAGAGCATGTGTGCACAGCAAAGGCAAACTTTCCAAACCTGGTTAATCTCACAGTACCCTTGCTGTGCAGAACCCGGCTGCTGCAAATGAAGTGGAGCCCAGGGAAGCAAAAGCATGAGGAATAGCAGGGAGGAAACAAAGGTGAGAAGCAATGGAGGAAATGAGGAGGCAACAAGTAGGGAGGGAGGAGCAGTGAGCAGCAGGCAGGCTGTGATAGCAGCACTGCTCTTAGAAAAGAAGAAAGAAGAGGGATTTATTTTATTTTATTTTATTTTATTTTATTTTATTTTATTTTATTTTATTTTATTTTATTTTATTTTATTTTATTTTATTTTATTTTATTTTATTTTATTTAGATAGAAAAAGACCAGGGAATGTGGACCTGTGCTGTCTTTCCTCTGTGTGAGAACTTGCTTGCTGCCAATCCATTTCCCACCACTAGTCATCAGCTTTGCCAGAAAATGTGTGGCTGGAGTCAGTGGGCAAATGCTCTTGTAGAAGTGCTCCTTGCTGGGTTCAAGGTGTACACATGCTTCCCCTTCATCCCCTGATCAGCAACTTGGCTCCTCCCGTAGCTGTGTATTAAGCAGGTCACTAGCCTGGAAGATTGGAAAGGAAAAATTGTATTATTCAGAAAGATAGGGAGGAAAATGGTATTTTTCAGAAAGATGGGGAGCAAAATGGGGGAAGGTGAACAGTAGGGAAGATGGGAAGCAGCAGGGAAGGCTGGGGCTGAAGAAAACAGCAAGAAAGCCATCCCATGGCCCTCCTCTAGCCTCCTGCTTGGCTGTGGCTGGAGTACATCTGATGTGTAGGCAGCACTCAGGGCCCAGGAATTTGTATGGCCTTGACATTTGCAGGAATATGCCTTGCACAGTTGTTAGAGATGCTTTTGTCTTGTCAACATGGGAAACAGCCTGGAAGAGTCCAGGCCTGGGAGGCAGTCACAGATTAGGGAAATTGTCTTTGGAGTTGTCTGTATGGGCCAATATAAATTTAAAGAGGATAGTATGCTATTGTTTTACTCTTTTTTGGCCATGGCTAAATAAAGAAAATATGTTGCAAATATATGAGGTATCTACTTTCAGCTTTGCAGGCTTAAAAAGACTGATGATCTGGATAATAGTCAAAGTTTGGGATTTCATTTTCCTATAGGCTTCTTGGATGAAACATGAAGAAGAAAGGCCTTTAAAACATTGTCCTTTGTGTGGAAAGACATTGCTGATTCCTCCAGCTGATCTGCTGCCTTTGCAGATGATTTCTGGCTGTCAAGTGGCAATCAGTTGAGGTCTGAGGGGATGAGGAGAACTGTGACGTGACCACAGAAAGCCAAGCAGAGTTTCACTGTGGGAATGTCTCCTCTGTCTCTTCCTCTCTGCCCGTCCCATCCTTCTGCTGAAACTCACCGAGCTGGACTCTGACCAGCCAGCGGAAAGCACCCTGCATCACTTCTGCTTCATGTGCCTCCGACGGACCGCGTGACCGGTCAGACCACACCATCTGGTGAAGGAAGGCAGAAAACGAGGAACTCGATGACGGTGCATGACAGAACCAGTGCGCTGAACCAGTGACGTCCCCGCGGGTCTCGGGGAACCCATGAGGTAGAACAGCAGCACAAGCCCAGTCACATGAGTGCGTTAACCACGCTGCAGTCATCCTGATGGTGACAACGGCCATGCAATGGCAAGGGCCGGGGCACATGCCTCTGCACAGTTGCAGAAGGGAAAATGCCTCGTTTATTCTGCTCCTAGCTACAGTTGAGGTCAACAGAGGCACTGTGGGCCTCTATCGCCAGTAACCTGCCTTTGAGTGTAGCAGCACACAGCATTGCACTTACCCCAGAGCAATCTTTAACAATGCCATTATTTTCTAGTATGTCAAATGTTGCTAGGAAGCTGCTCCTCACTGAGGACTAGCTGTGTGGAAGGTTTCGGCTCTTGGAGTTCAGCTGTTTTTAATTACCCACACAGATAAGTGTAGCTATTTATTTTCTTTGAACTGGAAAAGGTTTCTTTTCTATTTTTAACCCCTGAAGACGGCTGAGTAATTCAAATGAAACTCCTCAGTCCAGAAATAACCTTTTTTTTCTTCTTCTTCTTCTTTTTGCCCCATGAGGACCAAACCCAGTTTCTCGGGAGCCAAACTTCAACCCATACCTACTCAGTTCAGCTTGGTTATGTTCAGCCCAGGTTTTCAGAGTTCAGTAATAACCATAATATCTCAGCCCTGAACAGCATGGTATTATTGAGCAACACAGCTTGCGTTTGTCTTTTAAGAAGAAGTCCTTCCACAACACCACTCACACAGAGAGGCACTGCTAAGTAAGACTCTTCACTGAGTATGATGCTACTCAACATGTATAAGGGTGACAAGATCCAGTCCAAAACAAACATGTATGACCCGTTTTCCGAAAGGGCTCAGCATGTTGCCATTAATGTCACAGTGGGAAGAGGCTGCGTGCTAAGCACTTACAAAAGTCTGGCCCTTGTTTAGATCTGAATGGGGGCTCAAGCTCTTCAGAAAATCTGGTGGCAATTGTGGGTGCTGAGTACTTAGGAAGCAGTGGTGGTCTTGAACCAGTGCTGCCATAACTCCCTGATTTACACCCTTGTCAGCCGCTCGTTTTCAGCAGAATTGCACCCTTTGGGGGCTGGATCAACAGCCAGGCTGCAGGCCCCTGCTGGCATTTACAAACCAGGGCATATATAGATAGTTGTTGTTGTTGTTGTTGTTGTTATTATTATTATTATTATTATTATATTTCAGAAAAATATTTTATTTATTTTATTTTATTTTATTTTATTTTATTTTATTTTATTTTATTTTATTTTATTTTATTTTATTTTATTTTATTTTATTTTATTTTATTTTTTATTTCAGAAAAGGTTTTTGTAACATTACCCTGTTGCCTGAATCCGGGCTGCTGCTGACTGACTGCCAGCTCCCAGATTAAATGTAAGTCATTACGGAATGTTTTCCTCACATGGGAAAGACTAGAGTGGCGCGGTGTTAGTTTTGCCCTCCAACATTAATTCTAATTACCTCAAAATGCAAACATGTTTGAGTTTCCAGCAGATGACATTATTTTCTCTTTGACATCAGACATCAAAGAAAGAAAAATAAACATGGGACAGTGACAGCATTAGGCCTCTAGTCATTTTTCAGAAGGTTTTTCATGTTCTATTCCAGACTGGTTCTTCTTTAAGTCTTGTCTCGGATATTAGGGAGGGGAAAGGTTTACAGACTCAGAGACTGATGGCGTCTTTTCCCTTCCAGTTCTCTTTAAATAAGAGAGTGAGACACGGAGGAGGGGGGAAGGAAAGAAACAGTCTGGTTTAGATCAGGATTGGAGTCTCGGTTTTTTAGAGACACACACAGAGACACACACACCCCAATACTTGGGTTATTTTCTAAATTTATTTTTAGCTTTTCTTCTAAATGCCCATGGATGATACCACTGCATTTCAAAACTGCAATAATTCAAAGAGAACAGAAGTTTGGGAAATATGGACTATTCTGCCTCTGCCTAGCAAACACGGGAGCAGAACCCAAAAGCTTTGCAGATGTTTGGGACTCTCTGGGCACAGCTGTTCTGAAAGGTGTCCCTGCTGCTAAAAAACAAAGTTTCTAGTTATCCCCTCCCCAGAGTACAGACCAGTCAGACCATCCAAGGCCATGAAATCTGAAAAGGGACCCACCAGGGGAGCTGCCTCTCCTAGTTTCAGGGCTTGGCTGGTCTAGCTTTTGCTTGTGGCCTTTGTGAAGGCCTTGCACTAGCAGTTCCAGGTTGCCCTTCATGTGCCTTAACACAATGCTGGGACCCTCTCACCTCCATCCCAGCCTGCAGCTGGAGCCTGGTCTTTGCCCCTTTGGCCCCAGCTCCCGGGCTGGCCCTGGGGCTCGTGCTGGGCCTCTGTCAAATGGGAATAAAGCCACTACTGAACCTGACAGCACAGGAAGAAGACATGACCCAGTGATCAGAGGCTCTGACTGCACTTTGTTGAGGCAGGCTATAGAAAAATCTGTGTAAGAAATCAAATGGGAAAACTGTAGAGGTCCCTTCCCAGGGACTGGGATGACAAGGCTGCTGCAGGCCATGGCTAAGAGGCATGGTGCTGGCAGTGCTGTGCAGGGCAGCACAGGTGGCACAGCTGTGCTGCTTGCTCCTTACTTTCTTGAGCACTAAAACCGGCTCCCGGATTTTGAAATAAGGCCAGCCTGTGATGGGCACAGTCTGCCAGAGCTGGCACCGTGGCTGTGCAGAGCCTCCGTTCAGCACACTCCTCGCTCCCCAGCCATGGAAAAACTGCTCCTTCCGTTGCACAGGGCAAGGAGTAGAGTTTAACAACTCTTCTCCACCCCCCAGAAGAATTTTAAAAGTGTAGAAACAGATTCATTTTCAGTTAATAAATAGCAATAAATAAATAAATAAGTGCCGCACTCTGCAGTTGTTGCCTGCGGTGCAAGCGCCAGTGTTTTGAAGTGCTCTTGTTGGGACACCACAAATGTTTGTAATAAAGCTGACTGGCAAAATCTTGGGCCAGAGCCTCTGGGCTCTGCTCAGCCAGCTTCACACCCATCCTCCCAACCCATTTTCCCTTGCTGTGTGCCCAGGGCAGGCAGCAGATCCCTCGAGGTGGGGTGGCTGGGCCACTGGGCAGCATTCAGCCCGCCTCAGGCTCCCCAGAGCACGTTTATCCCAGTGCTGAGCCAGCTGAGGACAGTGGACAGATAACAGGATGGTAAGATGCACAAAGATCATTTTCGCAGCTCTTATCTGGTCTAGCAGAGGGCACAGCTGTAGCCTGGAGCCTGGTGCTGTCAGGCCGAACTTCTTCCCAGAGGTTTCATTTAGTCACTCCATGCACTACCTGGAAACTTCACTGCAATGCTCCTTCTGCCAGGAAGCATTTTAAGAAGGATCATGGGTCCTTTCATAAGATGTAGAGAGAAAACACCTGACTGAGGAACATGCTTTACCTTTCCAAAACTGCACAGAGTGATGCTGAGAGAGCTCAAGCAGGAGACACCCTGAAAGGCTCTTTTGAAAAAGAGAGCACTGAAAACCTGCCCTGCAGAAGTCAGCATTTCCATTTGGACACACAGAAATGAATGTACTTAAAATCAGGCTTCCTATGGAAAATTGAACCCGCCTGAATACTAGTACTGGCAACAGCTTTTCATGTTGGTAGAGCATACCAATCCTCTTTGGGCAGAGTGTATTGTCTGGGGATAGGTTTTCAAAATTAGGTACCCAAAATGCTCTTACAAATGGATTTGATTACTTTCTGTCTGTACAAGACCAGGTTTGTGCAAGGGAACGGACAACTGCCTGAGGAGAAATGGTGGTGGAGTACATGAATATCCTTTTTCGCACACATCAGTGCATATTTGGTATATGAGGTGGTGCTTACACAGTTTTCCTTTCACTGTTCAGGCAGCCAGTTATTAAATGTGGCCTGTGGTGTTTCTGTTTCTTTGATGTTTTCAAATGAGATCGAGTTATTTTAACATGGCCATTCTATCTAATTCTCTGCTAAGTCCATCTCAAGACTTCAGAGGAAATTTAGATCAGGTTTTATTTTGTCCAACCTTTTTCACCCCTCTCTAATTTAAATGGAAATAGAGCTATATCCTCTGGTAAAATTACATTCACAACATTGTGTTTATGATGTGAGAGATCCTCTCGCTGCAGAAATGCACGGTCCTTCCTTTCCAGTTAAAAGAGTCTTTTGGCAGCTAGAAGCATTGGGATGATGCAGAGCGGGTGAGTTCTTGTCACTTCTGGATGCTGAGCGATGGATGGTCACATTTATACATTTAGAGTCAGCCCAGTGCTTCACCCCAAGTTTGTAAAACGAGATCAAAGATCACAGAATCACAGAATCACAAAATAGTTTGGGTTGGAATGGACCTTAAAGATCAACCAGTTCCAACCCTCTGCCATGGGCAGGGACACCTCCCACCAGACCAGGTTGCCCAAAGCCTCATCCAGCCTGGCCTTGAGCACCTCCAGGGATGGGGCATCCACACCTTCCCTGAGAAAGGTGCTCGAACGAGATTACATCTTCAGTGAAGCCTGAACCAGACACTGCCAGGACTGCACTACAAGAATAAGGCTTAAAATCATTTGGTGCTCAAGCCACTGGTATAAGTCAGCTGCATGCTTTGAATGGTGTAGGACACAAGCTTGCTCATGAGATGTACCAGGCACCCCCATCCCGTTTCTGTAATCAGTGCGTGCACAGAGATTGCTCAATTGTTCCTCAGGTCAAGAGGACCCACAGAGTTGTATCCCTAGCAACTACGTAAATGTAGAAAACTCTACAAAATAGCGTATGTTTGTGATGAGTAGCTATGTGCCCGTTCATATTGCGTGACTTGGTAGAAGAGAGATTTTTCTAGTGTAACTTCAGAAGTGCTTAGGACAACAAGATGTTCTCTGTGGGAGCCGTCTACTTTCCACGTGGAAAATACACGATGGGGTTTTGGGTAGGATTGAATGTATTTTGCTGCTTTGAATTACCGTCTGGATGAGTCAACCTATTTTTGTGTGTGTGTGTGTCTGATCTCTCTGGTGCGGGCAAAAGGTTATTTCTGTGTGGACAGTGCCTTAAAGTTCCCGTTAATGGTCAGGTTCTGTTCAGATGCAGGAATTTGTCTTTTTAAATGAAAATAAGTATTTGAAAAGAATTCCTCTGTGATCAATACCTGTTTGGCAGTTTCACTCTTTGTGAAGCATGTGTCTGGATAGCAGTCAGAGCTGGCTTTGGAAGAGATGGCCTATTGCCATACCCCCTTGCTATTTCTTTAAAATCTGGCTGTAGTGCATCTTTTGGCTGGGGGGTCATTTTTTTGTTTCATGCCTAGCAATGATGTTTCTTACATTCTCTAAGAATGTCTAGAAATAAAGATAAGGGATTTTGGAAACTGTAAATGCCCTTATCTCTACTGCTGGTGTAGGTAGAATGAGCACCCAGAGAAAAATATTTTTTTGTATGAGGGAACAGCTGCCGTTGCTGTAGGTACTGAGTGAGGCCATGCTGCAGTCATTAATCTTGTAGTCCTCCCGTAGCCTCTCACTAATGAGAAATAAAAGCAAGAACGTCACTGTTGGGGGATTAGAAATGCACACCATAGGAGAGAGGGCCTAAATCCCGCACTGGTAATAGCTGTGCTTCATTCCAGGTGAAGCCTGGTATTCTGATCAAACACCACTTAATGAGTGGATCTATTTCAGAGAAATTATATTTCTGTGCTGGGTAGTTGCTGGGTGTTGGACAGAAGGTGATTTTCACAAACACATTCATGTTAGCTGTTTGTTGTTGTTTTATCATTATTTTTACAAAATAACCATCACTTGCTGAATTTAGCAGCAGCCACAGCTGTATGGATGTCAGTATGGAGAGTGCCCACTGCAGGCTGTTTTATTATCCTCTATGTTATCACTGTGCAGATAATATACCAAGGAATGACTGCAACAAGCAAATCCTTATGATTTAGATATCTAAAAACATGCTTTATAGCTGCTTGACATTTTAAGATCTAGTGGAAAGAAAAACATATTTTTTACCCCCAAGCATGTATGAGAAACTGAACAATGTGCTCTGTGCTTTCCTGTCCTACCAGTGTTGGCTAGCAGTCCCTTGCTGCTATCTGCCGGAGATTAAGCCAGCAATATCCGCACTGGGACACTTACAGAAGTTCTTCATAGCATGTTCAGTTCAAGATTAGTTCTTTGGAAACTGCCATGTAGGAAATATAACAGTCCTTCAGGGTGTTTGACTGAGGTGCTGTGCACTGTATGTGAGGGAAGAGAGTGCTCTGGATGCCCAGCAAGCCAATTACACAAGCAACAGTCATGCACCATGCAAACTGGGCAGCTGTTTCACCCTGTGATCATCAGGAGGAACTGGTTAAGGCATGTTTTGGTGCCTATCCACTGGCCCATGCCACATACCACTTACCATGTGTAGTGCTCTGATTTTCTTGCGTGGCCTCTTGGCTGCCCCACCTCCAAAGATACTCTTTGCACAGAGCTTACCACATCTCTGAACACTTCTTGAATGTGCTATGGGAAGCATCTTGTTGTGAGAAGATCTCTGACTGTCCAGCTGATCAAATCCTCCTGGCTAAGATACTGAAGACATACCGGAAAGGGATGCAGAAGCTGCGCTTCTTCCAGGCTGAAAGGAGCCCCTGCGGGATGTGCAGCTGCTCAGTGAGGCAAATGTGGTAGTTTATCCTCGCTCCAACCTCCTACATCAAGGCCAAAAGGAACACAGCATGGTAAGCAGTCATAGCAGCTGCTTAACTTATTTTAAATCTTTCCACTGGTATTTGGAGTATAGAGAAGGTGAGGCTAAGGTCTGCTACACTGGACAAAAAGCTTCCACAGCCAGGCTGTTAGGGTTGTCTAATTGCTAATGGTTTCAAGTACTTGTCAAAGGCAGCACCTAGTTCCATATCATGGCACCAAAGCAGTCTGATTTTCAGATGTGATGAGCACTAAATAACCCAGCTGAAACAGATTTTTCCATCAAGCTGGTCGTTTAAGATGTCAACCAGAGGCATCCTTGGTACATGCAGGGTTCACATTGGCTCCTGTTTGTTTTACGGTTCAAGTCCTTTCAGCAGCGTTTCATGGCACACACGTATTCCCTGTGCATCCCAGCACCAAATGCACACAAGTGGGCTGCTGTTTCTGATAAAATGGTAGTGGTGGTACTGGCTACCTAGCTGCTGGGAGAGGGGACAGTGTGTCGTGGTGGAGGCATGTTATAATAAGAAGTTCAAGGAATCCGCTGTGATTCAACAGCTGGTTCAATCAAACCAGCTGAAACTGCCTTCAGTACCATCCTGGACCAGATTTTTCAGAAAAAAATCAGCAGCTTGGTAGCTAAGCCCTTTCGCAAAACATCTTGCCACTTACTGTCACAATAGAAGCTGCTGGATGCTGACCACTTCAGAGAAGCTGGACCAAATGCGAGATGCCAAGCACTTGAAACTCTGGCACTAAGCTCTGTGGAGAATTTGATCCATTATGTGCTGCTCCACTTCAAAGTGGGTAGCAGCTTGTGACAACCGTACAGCATCACAGCAAATGTCACTTTTTGTGCAAACATTTAACCAACAGAAAGCGGCTTTTTTTGCTTGGTAGTGCATTTCACTCAAATTTCAATTTGCTTTGAAATTTTTTAGAATTTTCACTGAATGGAAAAGAAATATTGGGTTTGGGCCTTTCTGGTGAAAACATGTACAACATTTTTCAGGGCAGCCAGAGGTGCAGGAATGACAAAGGAAGGTAGTATTTCCTCACCACGTCTTGTTCACTGTCTTCTGATACAGCCGAAATAACAGTATTAGGACAAGTTTAAAACCAGAGACAAGAAACACAAAGCCTGCCCTTCAAAGACTTTCTGGTATTTTCTGCACAGATTCACTTTGTTTAACTTTGAGACAAAAAGAAGGACACACACCTTCTCAAGGGGAAGACAGTTTAGCACAGAACAAGGGCTGCAGTTCAACCCTGCAATCTGGGTTCAGACCCATCTCCAGCTTTCAGTATAATCTTTCTTTGGATATTCTTTTTTTAAAATCAAAACCAGGAATTATACAGCTGTTGAGATAAGAATAATTAAGAACAATGCATTTCCTTTTAAAGCTCCTCAAAGGATAACCTCTAATAAGATGAATTGAGCGTCTCATTCAGGCCACACACAAACGATGGCTCATATTTAGTAACAACATTTTTTGGGGCAAAGATAAGCTAATTTTGCTCAAGAACAGAGGGTGGTCTTTAAGCCTTGCATTTGTCAAAGAAACAAGCACTTTTTTTTATCTATAGAGCATAATCTTCCACAGCTCAAGAGGAACAGTGCAGGGGGAGGGAAACTCAGGCAATGTATTTATGTTGGAGCACAGGCCTGAGCATTTGAACATAAAGTTAAAGAGACAACGGACTGGATTGCTGAAACCTCACTTCTACTCTGAGAAGTGTGTGCCCATGCCATGCTTTCTGTAAGTGCCCAGCCTTGCAAGTCAGTGCTGGGTGAGCTGTGAACTGAGTGCCAAGGAGCCTGTCTGGATTCACAAGGAAACTGAAAATGAGTCCCCCATAGCTAACACCTCTTTTGCTTTTCTTGAGTCCCTTTTCTTTCTATAAAAAAAGATTCCCTACTGATCATCATGAAGCATCAGCCATGTCACAGCAGTGGGAGTGAGCTTGCAGTATGCTGGGTATCCCTACTGTCCTCTTCTCCCTCCCCAGTCGTGCTGGGATCGGTGCCTGTGAGTGCCTGGCATCGGGTGGCCCTGCTTTTGCAGGGTCCATGGAGCCGTGGCCAGGTGAGGAATTGGGACACAGCTCTGATGCATGATCCCTTATGCTCTGCACAGTTTGCTCTCATGCGTGCTAGTGTGCATCTGGAGAAGTGCAGTGAGGATGCTTCTCCATGGCATTCATACAGGGTGCTGCAGAGCAGAGCACGATCAAGGGCCACTTCATGCCTGTGAAACTGTCCTCGTTTGGAAGAGTTCATAGAGGCAAGCCTTGATATGGAGAAAAGGCAAGACATAGTGCAAAGCATGCCACTGACAGGTTCTCCTCCTCCCCTCAAGACATTTCACCTGAAAAAAGAGAAGTACCAGCTGGAGTTATAAATGATTCCAGCTCCTAATTGCCAAATGCTTCCCCTCTCCCCTTTGTATCTGTTACAGATGTATCATCCACATATGAATGTTTCCTGGAATTTGGTTCCAGAGATTTGAGCCTGTGAAATTTTGGGGCCAGACTTACTCAAGTGGAACTCCCAGGGAGCAGAAATTGCTTCTCTGTTTAAATCAAGGGGCTTATCAGGGAATGCTAAATGATTTTTTTACAGCTTAAAGTCAAAAGAGCTGACCAGTCCTCTTGCTATTTGCTGCATGGCTTTCAGATTTAAAAATAAAATAAAAAAAACTTTCCAGTCCCCCTGGTCCTGCAGCCAGCAGAGTCTGTTCCTGTCACCACCCTCCTAATTACTGGAAGGACCCCACTTGGCTGCAGAGATCAATGCAGGATTGTTTTACACCAGCCCAGATATTTTGCCTGTTTAAGCAGAATCTAAAAGTAATAGAGCGATCCATTAGCTAGTCCAGTGGCATTCAATCAAGCCCTGCTCTGCACTTATCCAGCATTTTTCACCAGCAGTGATTAAACATTCATTGATTACAAGCATTAATTAGGGCTAATCACATGCCTGCAAATGTGGTGTTGTGAAAACATGAAAATAAGAGTGCTGTTTTAAAAGGGGGTTGGGTTGTTTAGAAGGAGATAGATAGGCGTCTCCTGGGATCCTCAGGAGCCCCTTGTGCACATGACTCGTAAAGACAAGGTACTCAGCACCCAACTGCCCATCCCAGGTGGGGCTGCCAAGCACCACAGACTCTGATTTTGTTCTCTGCTGCACTCCAACCACTTCTCCAAATTATTCCACAGTGGAAGAGGGCACGAAAGGGGAGACAAGGCAAGCAAGCGAGGGATCTGGTAGCTCTGGGTCCAGCACCACTGCCCTCTCCAGGGACCGCATGCTGAGCTGGAGCTTCTGGCACCAGGAGCAGCCCCGAGAAGCTGATGAGTGTGCCAGGCTCACCGCGATTACCTGATGGGATTTCCACGGTTGTTCTTAGACCCAGGGTTGTTTAGGATTGGGTTTCTGGTTTTTGTTGTTTTAAGGCAGTTTAGCTTGCACAGGCACCAATATGTATGTGACAGACTTTAGCTAAAGGTGAGGTGATCCTTAGGCTGACCAGGAGCTTACAAACGCCCAGCAGGCTCTGTTAACAACTCCAGACCTGTTTGTGCTTTCGGTACGTAGCGGGTTGGTATTGGACACATACGTAGCACAGCTATAAGATGTTGCCTAAATACATGAAAGGGCTTTTTTCTCCCAAGCTGGGTCCCGCTGTTCACAACCTCAACCTTCTTGTTTTTCACACTCCTCCATCCCACTCTAATTTCCATTGTTTTATCTCACCCAGCTCTTTCTGTCCCTCCCCTCAGCAGGACACAAAACAAACAACGGGCAAAGTCTTCTCTTTGCAATGTTGCAAAATTGGGTGGGTTTGTCAGAAAATATCAAAAAAAAAGAAAGAAGAGAAAAGAAAGCCAGTCCTTTCTCCCAGCACCCGTGGCTTGCTTCCAAGGCCCAGAGGAGACAGGACCGCAGGGCTGCTTGGCAAGGGCCGGCACGGGCACCGGGCTGCAGTACTGCGAGGCTGCCAGAGGGCTCATAGGGACCAGCACCCATCACCACTGAAGCCTGGCTGCTCCACACGATGTGCAGACGCTTTGCTTTACACACACGGACATTCATGTCCCCACACCCACCCTGAAGCCAAAAGTTACCGGTGAAGGGTGAGGAGGGGGGAGACCCGACATGGCTGCATGCGTTTTCACTCGGTCGGTATGCAAGCCCCGCAGCAGCACGATACGGATCGCATTCCCATCCCAGTCTAGCCTGCTCCACCCTTCCTCCCTGGATGGGGGCGGAAAGGGGATGCTCGGCCTGCCGCTCGCTCAAAGGCTGCTCCTGGTGCTCAGCGTGCTTTGCACCCCGTGTCATTTCCACGCCCGGCTCCGTCTGCATGAGGCAGCAAGCCTTGCGGCACGCAGATGGGGAGGCTCACACCCCTCATGTGGCTTCGTGGCGCCCTGCTTAAAAGCCTGGTGCTTGGGCCTGGACTTTTCTCTTGCTGGCACAAACAAGGAGGAAGGTCATTGGGCTACTTTCAGCCAGCACACATGGCCCAGTATGCAGTGGGAAGGCAATCCCTCAACAGGGGTGATAATGATTACGGTGGGGTGTATCGCAATTACAGTACCGGAAAGGGAGCCTTTCAGCAAAGAGGGTGCTGCATGAGCTCCAGTATTAAAGTGGTTGCAGTATATGACAGTAATTTAAGAGCGAATGGAAATCTGGGCACCAAATGGTACAGCAAAAGCCCCTTTAAAGCCTGTGCACAGTGATGATGTGCAAATGGCAATTGGCAGATGCTGACATTCCTCCAATACTGCAGGGAGGCCAGAAGCAGAAGGGTTAGCAGATAAACTTCTTTCTCCTGAGGGAGGTCCCCCTGGGCACATGGGCATGGCAGTGGGCAAAGCAGGTCACGGAGGCCCTCACCAGTGCTGCTACTGTTGCTCAATAGATGAAGTGTTTGGGAAATGCCTGCTGTTCCTTGGCGTGGTGAATAGGGTGGCAGCATCTGAGGCTCCTCTTTCTTCTGTCAGTGTTTAATGACTCCTCAGGTCTCAGTGGAGTTGCCTCCATGTAAAACTGGCACACCAGCAAGCCAAATCAGGCCTCAACATCTGTAAAGCTGGATAGGTTCACAAGGATTTAATTCCCTCTTAAATATGTACAAATCACATGGGATGACACTGCCTAATTCCCCACATTTCTACATAGCACGGTACTGTCACTATTCACTGGGAAAGAATTTCATGTTTGCATTTTCCCAAATGCGGTAATACTGACATTGCTCATCCTCTCCTAACACTCAATAGCATTAATTTTTCTTTCTGCCTCTGGAGAAAAAGGCCCATATTTTCCACACTGCATCGTACTGCCTGTGAGGGTCCTTGTTCTGGTACAATCACCTCTGCAGGGAAGTGGAGAGTTAGTCTGACATCTAACCAGATGCACGCAAATAGCAGAGAAATAACAGCACACACAGGTTTCTGCCTGCGGTGCCCTTGAAGCTGGAGTTTTACCTGCAGACACCTACCGGTATGTGCCACCAAGTACAAGAGGCACTGGCAAGCAGAGGAACATCATGCAGAGATGCCTCCACCACCAGACCCAAAGCTGGGAGTAATACAGAGCCAGCAGGATCCAGGACTGCTGGTCTTGGTGACAATATTAGTAACCTTGCTGGCTTGGTGGTCTGCACCATGCTCCACTAAGGGCAGTATCCCCCTGTACTCGTCTCTGGTGAGGCCGCACCTCGAGTACTGTGTTCAGTTTTGGGCCCCTCGCTACAAGAAGGACATCGAGGTGCTTGAGCGGGTCCAGAGAAGGGCGACGAAGCTGGTGAGGGGCCTGGAGAACAAGTCCTACGAGGAGCGGCTGAGGGAGCTGGGCTTGTTCAGCCTGGAGAAGAGGAGGCTCAGGGGCGACCTTATCGCTCTCTACAGGTACCTTAAAGGAGGCTGTAGTGAGGTGGGGGTTGGTATATTCTCCCACGTGCCTGGTGACAGGACGAGGGGGAATGGGCTAAAGTTGCGCCAGGGGAGTTTTAGGTTAGATGTTAGAAAGAACTTCTTTACTGAAAGGGTTGTTAGACACTGGAACAGGCTGCCCAGGGAGGTGGTGGAGTCACCATCCCTGGAAGTCTTTAAAAGACGTTTAGATGTAGAGCTTAGGGATATGGTTTAGTGGGGACTGTTAGTGTTAGGTCAGAGGTTGGACTCAATGATCTTGAGGTCTCTTCCAACCTAGAAATTCTGTGATTCTGTGATTCTGTGATCTCATGCTCTAGGGGTGCAAGTAGGTTGTCCCTCTTGGAAAGGTGTTAAGTTTTTAGATTTTATTTGGAAGGGAGAGTGTCCAGGCAGCTTCAGAAAAGAACAGGGAATGTGATAGACTCTGGTCCTTACTTAGATGACAGTCTGTTTTCAAATGCAAGAATAGAGTCAGGTTTTAAATGTCCTAGTCTGTCTGTGCAGGTGCTAGCAGATGTTGAAGAAACAAGTGGGTTACACACAGAGCAATCAGGTCATTTCAGGGTGGGTACATCTGTGATAGAGGACATTATAGCCAGAGCACAGTCTGACCCCGCTATATTGGTTTCTCTGTCAGTGGACGGTACCAGAGTGACCTGGGAGGGTCAGATTCAGCATGTAGCCTGAAGAACAACTCAACAGCTTTGTCTCAGTGCAGTGACCCCCATCTGTCTGTCCATCCAGGCTTACCCCTGCCTGCCTGGGAACCCTGTAAGGGCACAGAGAGCTACCTGGAGGCAGAGCTGCAGCACAGGGGTGCTGTGCCATGCTACCCACCTGTCCTGTGTCTCACCTCTTGTGTGAAACACTGTACAAATATATTTGCGTCATAAATCACACCTCCAGGCCTGTGTTCGCTGCCCCACGCTGGGGCTGTTTCACTTCACCCTGCAGTAAAAGGCTGGTCTGGAGCAAAGTCATTCCCAGCCATCAAAAGCAGCAGAGGAGGGAAAGCTGGCTGCGGTTTTTGCTCTGGGTCCAGCTCCCAGAGGCTGTGCAGATCCTGTACCATTAAACAAAGCTAAGCTTATGAGCTACGCTTGTGTTGCTATTGTCTTTGCTGCTGTTTTTGTTGTTAATACCTTGGCTGCTGCTATTATGTCTGGTGTTTTTAGCATAGGAGCCAAGAAAACAGCATTAACTACACAAGCTCAAGACAGCAGAGGCTGCCAGGCTGAGCAACCTCTGGTGCTGGGAAGCAAAGTGGGTGTCTCTCTCCACCTTGGCACTGGGACCCATGCTGGCTTTTGGCTGTGGAAATGCTTGTGCCTGCTGTGCCTGGGTGATGACCATGATAACCACAAGTGTTAGCAGCAGGTGCTCAGGGATGATTATTTTTTTTCATAAACGACACCTGCTGAAGGTAAGCTTGTGGGGCTGGACAAGCAGGCTGCTTGAAAACATGTAACCACTCGCACAGGGGGGAAAAGTTGGCAGATTGGGGATTATTTTCTAATTGCTTTGAATTATTCGCAGTATCAGTGGTTTCCTGTGACATCAAGCTTCTGGATATTGCCTGGTTGCCATAAACTGCAGGCTGTCCAACTTTCCATTCCCAGCTACGCCCAAGCCTCAGCTCATCCAAGAGCTGCCGCTGCAAAGGGCGTGCACGGGCTGGCAGCCGAGGGACTGATCGGTGAGGTGACACCGAGGCACCTGGCCCGGGGCACACAGCATGGACTTTGACAGATCCGCATGATTTCTTCCCATGAATTTCAAGAGAAATGATGGCAAAAGGGCTAATGAGTCAAAGGGAGGAAGTGAGAGCAGAGGCAAAGGGAGAGCTCTGCTTCACCGGTGCCAAGAGCTGGGGAGGGTTTCTGTCAGCTGGTTGGGAAAGCCGAGCAGCTGGAGAGCAAACTCCCGCCTGGCCTGCCTGCCGGCCTGGCCACGAGCACCACTGCCCTCTTTTGGGTGGAATTACAGCCCTGCATCTGTTTCGGCCACTGCATGCAGGCACGGGTGACCTCCTGGTTCAGCGTGCTTGGTGGCCCGTGTCCAGCAGCAGCAAGGTCTTGGAGGAAATGTGTAGCGGTGCTATTTGTCTCAGACAAGAGGCAGCATCCCTTTGAGAGACAGCTCATGCCCCCAGAAGTGTCTGATTACACTTAATTCAGCTTCCACAGCTACAGGATTTTTATCATGCCCGGTCACAATCTGACAGAGTCCTCACAGTGACCTAGCCATAAAATTTGACTTGATGAGTGACACTCTTTATAAGACCAACTATTTCATTATGAAACTTTTGAGGTTGGAAAAAAAAATCCCAAACAAATAAGAACATGCCACTATTAATAAGGCCGTCAGTGCATTTTTACATATCCTCCTTGTAGCAATTGTGGCTGTGTGTAAAAGGCAAGTACGCCTTGTGATCGTGAGAGAGCGGCTAAAAAACATGAGTCACACAGTCAAACCTTGTGACTTGGTGGAACTAAGAAGGTCTCCTTAAAGGCAATTTGTGGAAGAATTGGAGAGAAACACAATTTTTCAAGGTCAGCCAAAGGCTAATGAGCGCTCTTTCATAGCGTGATTGTGTTGCCTGAATTTCTGTATTTCAAAGCCAGTCTAACTACTTTATTGCTGAAGCACTGTAACTGAAGAGGCTGCAATAATATTGACGAGTAATCCTGCCAGAACCTGAGATGGTATTCAGCATAATATGAAACATTTTCCCCTTGCCTGGCTGGGTACGGAACAAAGAGTTAAACAAACGCGTGGTTCCCCCGAGTACCACTTATCTTCCTTCCCAAAGGGCATGCGTACAGATGCTTTGTAAGTTGGGTTGTCAACAGCTGAGGCCTGTGGCCAGATTCACATGTTCTCCACCTTTTTGCTTGCGAGCTGCAGGAGACTCATCTCCAGAGGGACAGTTTTTCATAACTTAATTAGATTGGCGCCATTCGCACAGCTCCAGTTTCAGGTTGGCTCAGCTTTTCTTCTGCTCCAGCTCTCCAGTGCAGGGGATTACAGTAGCACTGAAACTGGTCCTGAACTAATCATTTGGCAGCCACCTCAGGTCAAGGAGGCAGTTCGTGGGACTGCTGTTGCTAAATTAGAAATAAATAAATGATCAACGCACGGCCCTTAATGAGAGACCAGGAATGAGAAGCAAAATGGTCTTGCAGCTCTGCACTTTGCGCATGCATAGGAATAGGTTGCATTGCTTTTTTTCCCATGAATGAACCACTCTAGTCTAGTAAACCACTTCAGCTAAAGCAGAGTAAACTCCATTTGCAGCCTCTTAGCATGGATTTACACCGGGCTTACTTGTGTGTAGCTGGGAATCAGCCAGCCTGATCAGAATTCAGCCGAAGAAGAGGTAGATTTCCCACAGCAGTTTTCAGTGGTTTAACTGAACCAGTTTAGAAATGGTTCAGATCTTTAGCATAGAGATGAAGCCCTTAGCCTTGGCTGGTTGTGTGTTTCACACTACTAAACTGCAACCCAAGGAAAAGGAGATTTACAAGCAGAGACCGGAGGAAAGGAAAGAGCAGGGACACCTTTCCAAGCCTAACACATAACACATCACCTCCTGACTGTGATGTGCAGATGTCCACTTCAGAGAGCCATCCATAACCATGGGTACCTGGGCTCCCTTCTGCTCCCTGCTGCCCACAGAGACCCACAGTCCCCAGGCTGCTCGGCACGGCGCATGCCATGCGTGGGCACACAGAGGTGGCCAGGTTTTACCTGGGCAGCTGGTAGCCAGAAATCTGCAAGCCTGTGGCTTCTTTGCCAGCTGCAGTGATGGATTGCAACCCATCCCCAGCAAGCAGTTTTGAATGAACCAGCTGATAAATGGCATTTGAACAGGAGCCAGATGGAATAAATTAAAAGGAACTTGGAAAATTTCTTCAAAGGAAGAAATAGAGGTGTTTGCTGGGATCGTGAAAAATGACCACTCTTGATAGAGATCTAATGGGAGGGGAAGAAAAAAAAAAAAAAAAAAAGTACACTACGGAAAGCAAAGCAAAACAGGGACAAATCCACATCCCAGATTTTCTCACCCACATATAAATAAAAGCAAGTAGACCTTGCTCTGTCCAGCCTGAGATTTTTGCTGCAAAAACTCTTCCTGCTTGCAAGACTGGGTTTCCCTACATACTGTGGGTATTGATTATTCCTGTGGCTCTGTGGTGTGAGCCATTTGTGAGCTGGAAGCCAGCTGTGGAAGTCAGCTAGCAGCCTGTCCACAATATTCAGTAAATACTTTATAAATGGATTCAAGCCCATGTTTTTTGGTGACCTTTTTTGGGGAAGTGCTCCGCTTAGTGTTTGAATTGCATGGATCATTGCTGGATCTGCACAGATAGCTGCGGGCATCGTTTGTGCCAATTTCTGAATCCTGACCTCAGGAGTGAGGCTGCTGCACTGTTTGTCTGCAGCCAGTAGGTAGGACATCTGTGCTAGCCACAGGCAGGTAAATCATGTACCTGGCACACACCTGGTCTCCCTCTGCAAACACTGGGGAAAAGAGAGAGAGGTGGGCCCCTCCAGAGGACAACTAGAAGAAGATGCTTAATTTAGGTACAGCGAATCATCCTCTGCAGGGCTTTTTATCTTTCTCTGTGGGAGAGGCTGGAGAGACTGGCCGAGGCACTTGGCTGTCTGCAGCTAGTGGCATGAATGTTTTCCCCACCAAAACCAATGAAAACATCCAGAAACAGAGCCATCCACGACCCTGCTAAGTAATTTATTCGCCCTCATTCTTAGCACTTGGTGCCAGCTTTCTCATTTGATCTGGCTTGAGTCAGCCTCCTTGAGCTGTTGTTATGGCTTTCTCTGCTAGACAGAGAAAGATTTAGGAGGGGCCGTCCTCTTCCCCTACGCTGAAATCCATGTTCCTCTGAATCCTCTCTGTGATGACAGGAATAAACTCATCTCGGAAAGTGTCTCACTCAAATGCAGCTTTGCTCTTTATTGTGTGGCTTCTTGGCAGGTTTTTAGCACCCCTTTGGCAAACACAGCTTGGAGCCTCAGCCAATGCTCCTGTAAGGCTGCAGCACCTAGTTTCTCCTGCACCCCACTTCTGCTGCACCCCCCTTCTCCTGCGTCCTGCTCCCAGCATGGGGCAAAGGGGCAAGCCAGGGGTTTCCACTTACTTGCAGCCCAGTCACGCTTCGCAAGCTGGTGTTTTCTAAGCAGAGCTCTTTGCAGGATGCCACCTGAGCCCCTTTTGGCGCAGCAGTCAGGCGGAAGGTTGAGCTGCTAAATTTGTTGTCCTTACCTATCGATGGACTGAAAGGCAATTTGACTTCTCACAGGAAATAAACTCCTTGCTGCTCCTTTCCCATACAGGGTTAATAAGTAACTCTTTCAGCCTTTTCAGCATCGACATTGCCTGTTTTATGATTGATGTCTATCTTTTCTAGGACATTTTTTTTTCTGTCCTTAGTGCATTTTTTGTGCTCCTTGTTCTTTGTGTTCCCATTGCAGGATGATTTCTATTGAGGCCTACAGCTTCCCTCCCTGCAACTCAGCATTTCACAACATCATCAATATTTTTTACTTATTCTTCCTTTGTTAGTGATCTATTTAGTAATTTCCAATTGCTGCTGAATTTGGATGAGTTTTTAGCTTAAGCTCTGAGCATGGTTGTGGAAAGGGTGGGGATGACTAACTATTCATTTCTCTTTTATTTTTAGTATGCCCGCACACTCTTCATTCAAATCTATTCTGTTTAGAGTTTTCATCCATATTAATTTGGCTTGCAGTTTTGAGGACCTTTGGGAAACCTCTCTGCTACAGCAGCCTTGTGTATTAATCATTACTTGTGTATCTCTTCTCTTTGTCCATACAGAATCAGGCCACGGTTACGAGTCCCCATGCAAGCAGCCACCTCCAACTCAGGAATCAGCAGTGGCCAGCCATGAGGTCCATTGTAAAGCCATCTCCTTCCATGTACAGTTGCTTCTTTGCTGCATAAGTATTATTTGCTAATTTTAGAAACTGTAGGCTGTTTTATTGCTGGATCAGTGGGACCTCAAGAATTTCTCAAACTGAAGTCACCTATAGTAACCATCACACTTTCTTCTTTCCTGCATGAAAGATGGCTCCTGAAAGAAGGAGTCAGAATTTTCTTTTCCTTGTCTGAGTCATCTTGAGAGCTCCCCATACTTCCTCTCTCGGGTTTCTCATAGGAGACCAGCATCACCCAAAATCAGCATCCCCTGCTCTGAGCGAGTCTCAAGTGATCAGCACCCAGGGCAGCCAGGACACATCCATCTTGACACTTCTTCCATGCCTGGTGAGACCACAGCATCATGGTGTTGGAGGGTTTTCAGCACAGCCAGGCTCATAGTATTATTTTTACTCTTATTTCCCGTTGCCAGTTACCTACATTCCCAGAATTAATGTGTGGAGATCTGAATAAATAAATAAATTAATTAATTAATTAAATGTTTATTCTTTGACTTCTTCACCAGATCAGTTTGCCTTGGTTTTGTCACACTGAATTTAAGATTCCTCCCTGCTTGCCTTGACTTACTAATTTAAAATCAACCAGAAAATACACCTGGGATGATCCCAGCCTGGTGGTCTGAAGTGCAGGGCACCTGGGTGTTTGACAACACCAGTGCTGCCAGATTCACACCCGCCAACATGGTCCTGGTATTTTCTGCCACCTCCAAGCTCCTGCTCAGAGAAGCAGGGGTCTCTATCACTTGGGACTTTTCTTCTTCATTCCTACTACCATCATTCCTACATGCTGCTACCTGCTCGGGATACCTTTAATACCAATAGCTTCAATACTTTGAATACACATCAAAATACCATGGATGAAATTTTTTGGAGTTTTTTTTTCTGTTTGTTGTTGTTGTTAGTAGTGGTGGTTTTTTGTTTTGGTTTGGTTTGGTTTGGTTTTTAAGTTACCAATTTATTGGGACTGTGAAGATTCACAATAGCAAAAACACAGGCGACTTTTGTGGCCTATCAAACATAAATTGGCTGAACAGCCAAGTGGTTTGCTATAAAGTACATTTCTAAATGAATAGCTTTGTACATCAACCTTCCAAGCTGTTGTGAAAGTCCTGTTGTGTACCAACCATCAGCATTTTAACATCTTTAGAAATCATGCCCTACAGGTTAGCTTCAGTTTAGGCTTTTTGCTAGCATGGTGATCCCCACGCTACAGCAGTGCAGATGCTTAAACTAATCCAGCTGTGGAATAAGAGTCTGCTTTGCAATTCTTTATTTATTTTTTTTAACAACCATTTCTAGCCAAATAAGACTATAACTTAATTGCATGAGTTTATAAGTGAAAGGAAAACATAAACATGTTTTGTTTCAATATAGCATAACCAACTATTTAACTGATTTTTAGATCCATGTAGGCATTTCTGCCATGAATACTTTATAATCACAACTGAAATTGCTGATGACTTTTTTCTGCAGTTCCCTGCAGTTGTTTCCATGCAAATGATGCTTGATGTGAATATGATAACCCAACAGTAAAACTGTCTGGAAAGAGAAACAATAAATGACATATTTCTAGTGGGGTCTGGTTCTGTGAAAGTTGCTCTGGTCATCTCTCAAAATTGCATGCATAAGCAATTTATTTATTTATTTGTTTGTTTGTTTGTCTCCATTTCGTGTGCTCAGGTTTGCGTATTTGAAAGGACCTGGTTTCCAGAAGGCATTCACAGTCTAACTCCTTGCACTCGGATTGCTTTAAAGTACTTCAAGTTGAGTCCCAAAAAAATGAAGCCATCAATAACCATTAGTCATCCCATTGTTTGTTTGTTTGTTTTTAATCAGCCCCCCCTTTAGAAGCATGTGGACATTTTTGTTTTTCCGTTCATATTTGAAAGGAAGCCAGATCTCAAAATCTGGAAATCCTTTGCCAGATAGGCCTTCTTCCACTCTTTATGCAGCTCTCTGCTGGCTTCATTGTGAGTGCCCCAGATGAAGCCATGAAGAGAAGACCAAAAAGTGCAAATGCTAGGAAATGAATTGTGCTTTTCACAGCTATCACAGCACTCTAACCACGGACGAGTTATGCTTATAGATAGTGGGCCGACATGATTTACCATTAGCCTGACTTTCTGCCCCATCAGAGCAGTACCTGGTGAGTGCCGGAGCACCTGGGCTCTCGGGTGGATCACCCGCACTCGCTGCGGAAGAAAACCTTTGTGCAAAAAGAGCAGCAATATCCGGGCTGGCCATCCACTTCCATTCTTCTTGGCCTCAGCTGATATATTTCATATGTTTTTCTAGCTGAAGCCAGGCCAGGACTTCTCCAGCTTTGACAGAAGGGCTAAATGAGTGCAGGGAGTTTTATGTGCCTCTTCCCACAGCCTTCCAGTAAGTGTACAGGAAGTCATTGATCAACAGGATTTAGGCAACGTGCACCAGAAAGGTACGCGTGTGTGGCCTGGTGGCCTCCGCAGCATGACACCGCCTCTGATTCAATAAGCCCAGGGATAAGAGGCTAGGTGGTGAGCCACCCACACCATGTGTGTGATGCATCCCCGCAGCAGTGTGGTCAGTTTTAAAGCCTGCTCCGTAAAGCTGCATGCTCTTACTAATGCTATGGTTTGGATGTGGTCATTGCAGAGCGATCTTCCTGGAAGATTGCTAAACACACTGTCACAAACAGAAGGCAAGCTCCCTGACCCAGTGGCTTATACTTCCCTGGGAGCAGGAACAGGCTCTGACCCCTGGCAGATTGCTCGGGTTTGTTTTCTTGTCCCGATTCACAGAGCTCCTCTGTGCTGTGGCGCAGGAGAAGACGTGGAGGGCATGACATCTGCTCTGCAGGCTGCAGAGCATTAGGGCCACACAGCACAGAGGGTGAAGGGTTGCAGAGGAAACCTCACAGCAGCAGCTCACGTGTGTTCGCAGGAAGGGGACAGTTCGATTTTTTTCACTTTTCCTGTGCCTCAATTTCCCCACTTGGCCACATTTTGCTGCTCAGGGTAGGATGCAGCTGTGGCGGGGAGGACAGCGAAGGGGTTGATGTCAGTTCAGCAGCTCTGTCATTGCATGACTCGGAGCATAAACTAATGAAGTGAATCTGTTTTCCTTCTCTCTTTCTTTCTTATCTGTGCTTTTCCACATACAGAGGAAATGGAGAGGGGGAGGCAGTGAGAGGCTGTTATCATGCAGCGATGAGACAGGCTGCGGAGGAAAGGATGCTACTCCTTCAGTGATCCCAAATGTGCTCCCAAATCTCAGAAGAGCTGAGTATTTCAGCTGAAAGAGTCAACTATGAAATAATCGATTCCCTGGACACCAAAATAGTTGTCATTATTGCACAGCATCAACAGCCCATTGAGCTGAATGGGGGCAGCCCATGCAGGGCTAGTGTTTCAGTCTGTCCACCTGCAGCCTAGTAAATAATGGAGAGGATAGTTTACTGTTACAGAGGGATCGGAATTGCCTGGCTGAATGGTCACAATCCAAGGAAATGTGTTTTAATTTAGCTAAATGAAAAGTAATACATCTGGGAACAAGGAGTTCAGGCTGTACCTACAGGACAGGAGACTCTGCCTTGGAAAGCAGGATTACGGGGTCATTGTGGTGACTACCTCCACGATCGCTGCTGGTTCAGATGGGTGAGAGGGCTCATATGGTGCTGGGAACCCAGGAGCAAATGACCTGACGTGGGAAGGCAGGAGCACCCCTGGGCTGCAGCAGTCTTACCTGGTGTCCACCTCCTAGCAGGAATATAGGAATGCCAGGGAGAGCCACTGAAGTGCCCTGGTGGCTGGGAAAATTATTGTTTCTGTCATGTAAGGTTTAAAGTGTGCAAACAAGTCATTTTTTTCCAGGGAGACGTTTGGTTTGTCTTTGTGATGCTGGAGAACAGAATTGCAGCGAGGGAACACAGAATTACACTAATTCAGCTGTGGCATGAGACCCTCCTTCAGAGATATGCCTGAGTCCACCTTTGAAGAGGAATATATAGTCTGTATTTCCCTTATTGCTGCAGCTCCATGCTGAGACAGGGACTGTGCTGAACTTTTAAGGTTTTGGGCCACAGACTCTTATTCTCCAGTACAAAAGAAGCAGCACGTTGTGGGGTATTGTAGCCTTTTCTTCATCTTCTTGTGAAGTACAGGAAATTGATTGGGAAAATCCTTTGGAAGGTATGAGCTGGTCCAGGACGTCTCTCTGGCCCTGGCACATGGCTGTGATCCTGCCCAGGACTGCCACTGTCCTGATGACTTGCTGATCCCGGGGGAGGTCTGCATCTTCCTGCAGCATGGTCTCTGAATCACCTGACAAAATCACCTGTGCACAATACACAAGCTGGTTGGTCTCTTCTGGCTTTTACCCATGGCACAGACCAGCTAAGCTTTTGGAGGACTGTGCTGCTTCAGTATAGCTGAAGTCTTCAAGCTCAATATTGATGTTGTTGACCAGACAATGAAGAACATGAGGTCCTATTGGCTTGTGAAAACAGGCTCATCTTCAACCCTGGCAGCCGGGAGACTAGAAAGAAAGTATCTAGTCACAATGAACAACAGATCCAAAAAATGTGTTTTTCTCTGTGACTAAAAGACATGTGATCTTAAAGTATACAGCGAGGGACTGAGGCCTCATAGGCAATACTCCTGGGACAGAGGCCTACATTATTGCCATTCACTTTGATCTCTGTGTCAAGCATCTCGGTTACTACTTCTGGACGGCAAGGCAGCAGCTGGCTTTCCCAATGTTTCTTAATGACTTTCTTTCCCATCAAGAACTGAAGAAAAATATTACATGCTATGGCAGAATGTAAGTCTTTGCACATTGTTTTGTCCCACTACAACCACAGACTGGCCTCATCTATGGAGGTTGCACTATGACTTATATTTGAACTTTTCCAACTTCAGACCTGGGGTTCTGGAGAACATTATCAAGAGAAAGGCCAGCTGAGATGGAGGGGTCTGACTCCAGCTCCAGACCTTCCCAAACCGTGGGAGTGCTCCTCTTGTGCAACTCTGGTTCGGGCCCATCTCTGAATATAACCATAAAGTAATAATAAAAAAGAAAGGAACCAAGAAATAGCTGTAACCTTCCATCCAACAGTGGTTGAGTTATTACTGCAGTTACATCACAGCTGAAACAGGTGCAAGGAAATAAGCCTCCCAAAAGTTTCTATTCAGGAGGGAAATGACCGAAGAAAGCAGAGGGAAAGGAGGAAGGCGGAGGTAAGGGTAGGAGCCAGGGGACAGAGCGGAAGTTGTTTCTCTTGGGATGTGGCCAACTTAGTAGCTGTCTGAACCCAAGAGTTGTCCTGGATTCTCCTTCTGTTTCTGTCTTTGCTTTTTCCACTTTCAGGATGCCTGCTAGCAGTGTGATAATGCCACTCTTGGCTTGCCTTCTGAATGCCCTCTCACCTGGGACCTCCACAGCCTGCTGAACCATGTTTAGACCTGATGCAAGCAGACACACATCCTTCCAAACATAATTTTTGCAATTTTCGAGGAATCCTTCAAGGACTCATCAGTTCAAGTAATTCCCTCTGCCCCAAAACTATGGGGAAGGGAAGCGATTATGAGAAAGCTCATGTTCCTCCAGCAGCTGCAGCCACTTTGGGTGGGATTCATCTGACTAAACATAGATGTCTCCATGTGAGCTAGTCACGCTATGCTCCCTTTATGGAGGGGAATATGGGGAAATATAGGCACAGCTATGAGTCATCCCCTCCCCAGGTTGGTGTCTAAAACAGGTCAGGCGAATCTTGCCCATTTCTCTTCTCTGCTTGTAAAAGGAGCTGCAACGAAGAGGCCAAGTGTAGGTCTGTAAAGTTGGATGAAGCCCATCCTTTATCTGGTGTCCAAACTGAACAATTTGGTCTGCGACAGAAGGGCCAAGCTGTGGTAAGCACATTATCAGCAAGCACCATAAAACCACGTAAGAGTGGGGTGAATTGGCATATGTGGGCTTATTTCAACATGTGCTTCAATGTGGGACAGGAGGCAAGAAGTACAGTGTCAGAGAGGAAATGGCCTAAGAAAAATGCCTGTGAAAGTCACCATGGGACGTCACTCTGGTGCCAAGGCTATGTTTGTTTTGAACTAGTGCAGGTACCTCTGCTTTCCTGTTTGCAGGCTAAAGTTACTGCCTTTCTGACACCAATGTAACTCACATTGTCACCAGTTACTTTCCTGCTCCTGGCCTCTCTCCTTCCCACCTCTCCTTTGCAGGCTTCAGTGAAGTAGGCCCAACTTCATATCCCTAAAGAGTTCATCATCAGTGGTGGACCTGTGAGCCTAGAGCACTTCCACGTGCCATGGACACTGGGGCACCCTCCAGTGGGACAGCGGCCGTCTGCATCCTGCACTGTAGCGCCTGATGGCTCAGCTCTGCACATCTCCTCACCCCAGGCCGCCTGGCCTAGCACTGAGCTGTGTGTTGAAACAGAGGAGCATTTCCCATGCTACGTGTGCATCAGTGACGCGTGGGGAAAGGAAGTCCAGCAGTTGCCAGAAGCACCAGTGATGTTACTTTATGTTGTTATCTGGTGAGAAAAGCAATGAAGCAAAAATGCTTTGAGCACGCAAGGAGCCAGCTCCTCTGTCGAGGGATTACTGCTAAGGACTCTCAAGACCTTATGTGCACCCATGACTGTAACCCATGAGTAAGAGCATGAAGCATGCACTCAAGGTAAATAAATGGCTAGAGGGAGCTGCTCCAAGTCAAATTTCTCCCCTCATTTTTTTCTTTCCCTTTCTCACTACCGAGAGACAAACAAAAGCTCATATGATGTCGTGGGGCCATGCATTTGGCAAGAGCCTTGCTGCTTTGTCCCAGCACACAACTGGCCCTTTTACTGACACTGTCCTTGCATCTGCTGGAGGTGGCACGTGCAGAGTCCAGCAATGCAAAAGAGGGCACAGAGAAGGAGGAAGATTTTCCCATCTCCTGAAAATGGTTCCACTCAGTGGCACCAAAAGCTAATGCAGGGCCAAGTGCCAAATTCCTGCTCCCTGCTGTAAGTGGTTGACTGATGGAGAGGGGCTGGTGCCACAGGGGCCTTCAGTTTTCCTCCCAGAAACATCAGAAAAGTGAGAGTGAATTTGTTTGCTTACAAATAGACAAACAAACAAAATGTGCATGCATGTGTGTAGGCACACAAGTTCATGGCCCATATTTTGGAAATACCTAAGGATTCAAGGTCCTCAAAGTTGCTGTGGGCATTCAGGACCTCTTCTGAACCAGGACACCTGAGTTCCTTGGCCTCAGCAGCACAATGAAAAACAATTGCTCTTTGCTCTGGGCTTAGATATTTCTTGGGTAGGTATGTTCATCAAGTGTCCTGGCTTAGAGCTAAAGGGCCAAGCATGCACCTACTCCTTCACCCCACTACAAGCTCACCAAGACAACCACAGCTTCTGAAGGGTCGTGATAAGAAAACAGGCTGGTAATTGCCCTATGCCCAGCTGGAGCTGCTGGTCACAGGTATCAAGGTACATCCACAGGTGAATGGATGTTCCTTCATGCCACATTCCCTCTCTGGGAAATAACATTGCTCCTCATTCACTCACACCCCATCTGTGGGACTGCTGCATCCAAGCCAAATGGCACCTTTTGGCCAGCCCAGCATGACTGAAACAAGCTGTGCTGGTTAATCTCCTGCTGGAGATGCAAGTACATGTGGTGGGGCTCCAGGAACCCCCGTGTCCTGTGCCCCATGGCTGGACAGGTGCAGGCAACAACTGGCAGCAACAGAGGAAGGGAAATCACAGCCCTCTCCAATGCAGAAAAGCTGCTAGCTCCCTGTAGCATCACCCTACTTCTTTTACGCTGTTCTTTACATCATCTATACCAGGATTTATTATTTGTGCCTGCAGAGAGCTGGGAGCCAACCCCAAGCAGCTCAGCCCCAGCTGCTGAGGTGGCTGCTCCTACAAATCTGCTCCATGGTGCAACCTCATGTACCTGGCTTTCAGCAGTTTGGTTAGGAAGCTGGAAGCTTTCCTGGGGGGTTGACAGCTGAAACCATGGCTCTGCTTCCTCCATGGAGAAACATACCCATAAATGTTTCACTGTTTCAGTCCTTCGAAAGAGAAACCTAGGCTAGACCCCATGAAACTCTGGGCTTGCAGCACTCAAAGCCAAGCAGGCATGCAGGCACTCTTGCTTTAAGAATTGATTTCCTAAGTGAACTGTCAACTCCCGGTGGCTAGAACAATCTGCAAACAATTTCTAGTCACTGAACAAAGCAAATCTTTGTACTGTGCTGTAATAGTCCGTTATTAAATAAAGGCCCCTTTGTTATGCTATAAGAAATGGTGTGTACTCCACTGCTCTTCGTAATGCACCTTAGTGTGATTTTGCAATGCATATAAAATCATATTTCATGTCCTGTGAAAAGATGACATAGTGGATAATTTAATTTTGCTAGGAAAAGCACAAGGTGAAGGACAGATCATGGCACAGTTCTGCTTTGAAAATCATTGTTAATGCATTTGATTCATGATGATAGGAAAGGACCCAGGGACTGGACTTTCTCTCATTTTCAAGAGCCTAAATGAGGAGCAATACTGGTGAAATTAGTTGAGAGGAGAGCAAGGGAAAAGTTTAGCAGCTGCCATTCCTGTGAATTTTGTTACTGACTGTGCTGCCTTTCTGCAGTTCCAGGCTAAAATGAGTCAAAGCAGGAATCAAAGGGCGTTAGTGTTTTCCCATCCAGAAAAGCAAATGTGTTTCCAGCTCCCTCCCATCTCTCTATTGCTCTGCACCCAGCAAGCTCCCAGCCCTGGGGTTCCCCCTTCCCTGTAGGCACATGGGCCCTTAGGGTTCAGCCCTGCTAAAACTAGTGCTTTAATTTTATTAAAATAAATTTAATTTTGTCAGACTGCAACTTGTCAACCAAACCCGTCAGACCACCACACGAGGTTGCATCCCCCTAATTTTTTGCGTTATGGCATTTGGCATGATGTTGATGGTTCAGGAGCAGGGCTGTAGTTTTCCTGCCCCAATCTCTATCTCCATTGTCACCGTTGCAGGGCCATGCAGATCCCCATAGGCTGGCCACCAAGGCCATGAGATCCAGGCTCAGTGGCACAGATCTCTCCACCCAACCCTGGTGTCTCCCACTTGGCTGGGAGTAGCCAAGTGACCTTTGGGCAGAAGGTTTCTCCCATGAGGTTCCTCCTTCACATTAGCTCTCACTGGGGCTGCAAATGGGGCTTTTACGACATGCAGCCAACCGAGATCAGGCTAAGCCTGCTAACTCATTTCATGTGAGTGATTCATATGCCATCTAATAATAGCAGCTCCTGGCCATGCCAGCACAATAACTGACCATGGAAAACTCCACACGTCTCTGGGCTGCCGTCCCACCAGTTTTCACAGGCTGAATTGGCTGTGGCTGGTGGTTTGCCTCTGAGGGCAGAGCCATGAGGCTGAGCAAGGAGATGCAGACCATGCTGATGGCATTTCTGCCCTCTGCACCAGTAGCAATGCCACCATCGTGCTGGGCTGGGAGCAGGCAGGAAGATGACCCTCTCCTCCTGCTACTTGACATCGAGTGGGCATTATTCATTACCTCCTCTGCTGGCCAGAAGCCAGCCCAGGGAATTGCAGTCATCCGACCTTCCTTCCAGGACAAAACCGTGCTTTTCCTCGCTTTCCATCCCCAGCTGCTACTTAGAGTATCTGCAAGATGCCGCTGTGTATCTACCGGATGCCTCCTGGCCATAGTGCTGATGGGGACTGCCTCATTCACTCGTGCCAATTCTCCCAGTGGGAAGGGGCAAAGGCAAGGCAAAGTAATGTTCACGTGCCCTGTCAGACCCTTGCATCTCCCTGTCCAATGCTCCTCCAAAACAGGGTTTTGCCTAGTTTTGGGACATCTAAAAGAATGGGGGTGGTAGAGGCCAAAGAGGTCTCACACCCATAGACAGTGCAGCTGGGTGAAGGGTCTTGGGTATGGGCTGGAAATGGGGCTGGAGAGAGAGCAACAAGCACACCAGTAACCTGCATTTTCCCACTTCTCAGCCGTGGGGAGGCAGGGGGTCAGTGCTCCAGAGCTGAGCCCACCGGGCAGGAGCAGGGCAGTGGGTGGCTTTGGCTCGGCAGCCAGGACGGCACCGCACAGTAAGCCAGGACTCCCACAGAGGGGCAGCACTGAACCACTGAGAAGACCTCGGCCTCAAAGACAGCTTTTTCCTGCTGCAGGTTTGTGAATGACACCTTGCTTTGCCTGGACAAGGGACTAGTGCAGGAGCTGAACAAGTCCCCAGCAGCAAGGGTGGATGAGCAACAGCAGGGACCAAGAGAAATGCACGCTGAACAGCCAGCGCTCACCTGGAGCTATGGCCAAAGCCATGTGCCAAGCTGGTGCACGGGCAGAGAGACGTGCCCGGGGCGGTGACAGGGCCCAGGGGACTGCACACATCTAGGGGGAGATGGATTGCTGCTGGGCCCTTGAAGAGGAGCAGGAAATACTGGAACAGGGTTAATTCAAGATGGAAAGACGCTGCATGCTGGAAGCGCACATGCAAAACCAAGCAAATGCGGCACTGCTGCATCGTGCAGTAGTTGTCCTCCCCTGACAGCTGCATGTCCCACTCCCCATGGGTGCTCACAGGGTTAGGACATAGGGACGGGGTGATCCCATGCTGCTTCCTGCCAGCCAGGGCCTTTCCCAGGAGGCAGCTGGCCCATCTCACTCCGAGTTTTGTTTTTGCCATTTGTTTGCCTTGCAGGGAGGTTTTCCTTTCCCTCCTTCCCAGAGCTGAGTCAGAGCCGTGGGGTTTCCAGCCCCAAGGAGAGCAAGGCAACCCTTGGCCCAGCTGTGCTGCTGGTGAGGACATGAGGCCCACCTGCACAATGAGGGTCCCAGGTGCTCTTTCCAGAGCCCTCCTCAATTGCAAAAATGATTTGGTAGGCACTGGACAAAGGAGGAAAAGCTGGCTTGGATGTGAGCAGCTTTCACAGGTGCTCTCGATTTGAAATGGGGTTGCTCCCCTTTTAGCTGAGTGCATTGTGTGGCTCTACACCATAGAGCCTTTTTGTAGCCTTTTTGTTTGTATTGTCTCCTCTAAATCTGATGTTTTGGCTGCGGTGGCCCAGCATTTACCAGAAAGAAGACTTTGACCAAATACTCATGATCAGCAAACACGCTGCAGTGGCACCAGTACTTAAAAAATGACGCTGTCTGGGGCAGACTGGGAACAGCGCTGGGTTTTTGATTCTCTCCAGTTTGAGGTGCAGCACACAGCCAGCCAGCAGAGGAGGATTCCCGGCAGCACTTTGCTGGCCGGTGCTGAGCCCTCGCCTTCTCTGCTGATGCTCCAGCTGAACCAGAGCCAAGCAGCGCTCGGGTGAGGAGCTGGTTGAAACCCAAGCTGTTTCAGGACGTGAAGGTAAGCAAGAAGTGCTATGCTGGTTCAAGACTGCACCCCACAGAGCTGAAAAAGGCATTGCTGCCTCCTAATTGTGTGGCTCGGCTTTGCACAGCTTTGAGCGTTTTAGCTGCTTCTTGTAATTTGGAGAAAACAGCAGCAATCTCCAGGGGAGCAGCCATGGAGCGAAAAAACAGCATGAAATGTTTTTGTTGTTTTGTTGTTGTTGTTGTTTTCCCTCTATGCCACAGGCCAGCCTTGAGAAGGGAAAGAAATCTGAGGCAGGAAAAGGGCTGGATGGGGGAAGGTGTGAAGGGCCATGCCACCAGCCCCGGGCAGCCAGCAGCCTGCAGAGAGGCCAAGTGGCGTGCCAGGGGTGGGGACGCTGCACGGCAGGCTGCAGAGGGACACAAGCTGCTCAAATTTAGAAGCAAAAGGAACAACAGCAGCATGGCACGGCCCCAGTGCTGGTGCCCTGGAGGACAGCACTTCCCGGCTGGGGCAGCAGTGGGAGTTTTCTTGCTCCAAGGTGATGTGGAGAGAAGAAAGCGGCCCTGGAGGACTGGCTGTGTTGTTTCTCCCAGGGGAACTACAAAGGAGAGCTTGACTTTCACTGTTGGTGGGAGGAAAACACCCTGCCATCTGCAGCAGCCCTGCAAACCTGCATTTTCTGCTGCCCCACTGCTATCTTCCCCTGGATGATGAGCCTCCAGGTAGTGATGAATGTGAGAGACACAGCGCAGGTGAGGAGGCCAAAAGTCATAACCTGCTGGAAAAATCTTGGGGTCAGGAGAAGAAAGGAGGATTTCCCTGTACCCATGAGAATGGGTCCTCACTGGGCTGCAGCAGGCAGCACCTGGCTGCTTCCTCCTCTGGGCCCTGCACCAGGGCTGGGCTGCTGGACTTATCACAGGCCCATCCACCTGTCTCAGCACTGGGCAAGCGTGCTGCTGGGACTGCAGCCCTCTTCCTCCGCCCATCAGTGGCTCCTCATGCCATCACGGTCTCTTTTTAAAGGAAGGCCACTCAAACCCCGCCGTATCTCTTGCATGCAGTGCAGTGCAGGTGAGTCAAACAGCGTGGCACGGCCCACCCCACCACCGTGGTGTGGCCACCACAAGTGCCACTGCTGCTTGGCTTCACGCTCAGCCAAGCACAAGCCTGAGGTGCAGCCCTTCAGGCAGATGAAGCCTTTGGCCCATGAAAGCATTGCCGTGACCCTCCAGCCCTGTGGGATGTGCCATAGGTCTTCCAAGCCAAACTGCCTCAAGGCAAGACCAGCACATGGAGTTCTTCCTATGGCCTGGGAGGGCTGGATAAGGCTCTCTGCTCATGTTGCAGAAGTGGGACATCTTCCAGCAGCAGAGGTGCAGCCAGAGAGGACAGGGAGGTACACACATCTCCCGTGGTGCCTCCTGTACAGTCAGCTCTGGCAGCTCCCTGTCACTAGCACAGGGACTCCAAGGATGGTGGAGAGTGCACAGGTACAGTGGCAATGTGGTCGTTCAGCTTGGATAATTAGCACTGCTATTTCTATCTCTGGCCTTTTCTCAGCTCATATCCATCTGGGGCTCTTTTTGATCACTACATAGCTTTCCACCCTCGTGTTTTTTTATTCTCTCCTGCTCTGCCTTCCAGATTTTTGCCACTGTTTCATGTTGCTGTCCAAGTTATTTGTCTCTTCTGTCTTGCTCTGGTCGTGGGAACATTAGCAATGTTTTTCTGTAGAGCAGGGTGGCTTAGCGACAGCCCCACAGACCTGACAGAGATCCTGGTGCTGCTGGCAAAGGCTGGAGCAGCTCAGCCAGCCCCCGGGAACTGATCCTGTTTACGGTTCATTCCCATCTGATCTGCCCACCACTCCTGGCTCCAACTGTGCCGCTGCCACGCTCGGCGAGACACGACACAGCATCGTCTCAGGCACGAGGCTAGTGGTGCATCTGTGTGCAGGCTTATCGGGGCCATGAGGCATCTGTGCAGGCAGGCACTGGGTGCAAGCGTTCCTATCAAGTGCCCGTTCTTCCTTCTGCCTGGCCCAAACCCACTCCATTTTGCCTGGGAGAGCTGCTGGGCCAGTCCGAAGTCAGAGAGGGAAAACGGGCGGAGGCAGTGGGAACAAGGGCAGTGGAAACACAAATGGGTTATGTGCTTCCCTGGGTGGAAAGAGGCCCAGGTTGTTAAATAGCAAACAATTTTAGCATGAGTTATTATTATTATTGGTTGTTTGTACTGGGAAGTGGTGCCTAGGGGCTCCCATTGCACTAATCATGTAACAAAGCTATGTTCCTAACACAAATAGCTTGTGTTTCAGCATGCAGAGAACAAGCAGTCTCCTTCCCATTATCCCCCCTTCAAAAAACTGTATGAAGATTGCACAGTCGAGCCCACAAACATTGAGAAAGGAAAAAATGACATTAGCCTGCCCTATGGTGCCATGGCTCACAGCCAGCCTGGTAACCTCAGCAGCACCTTCAGCCCTCCCTGTGCTCTCCTGCCCTGGTCCATCCCCTACCAAGGCAGGTCTCAGCTCTTTGTATTATTGCCATCAGCAGTTTTTGTGTTGCCCTTGTGTTTGGCGTTTGGGTGTATTAAATTCACATCGTCTGTTTAGGATGTTTTTTTTCCTGCCTTGCTGCTCGGTGCCATGTATCTCCATAGTACTTCACAGGCTTTTCAAACAGCAGTTCTCTCGGGTACGTGCCCCTCTGAAGTAAGAAACTAGTTTAATGAATTCAATTAATTAATTTACAGCTTTGGCACCAAAACACAGACTAACTGAAGGTCAAAAGCATCCACTAATTTTGGATGTTACAAACCAAGACTGCCCTGCTATTTCCTGGTTTCCCAAGGACTTGGCATGACGCCGAGCTGTATCATATCAAGTCACAGCTCTTCCTGTGCCTGCACGGGCACATCTTTACTGTTTAGTGTGTCAGATGTGAGAGGCCCTCATCTCCAAGTGGGTCAGACTGATGGATGTTGTGCACAGGGCTGGACCATTCAGGTCTTCTGCTTGGGCTTCCACTTGAGCAGCTGAAGGGCTGGTAGGTGCTGTCAGCTGCCCTTCTGCTCAATGGCCAGCACAAGGCAGGCCTGAATGATGTTTTCACAAAGAGCTGCTGTCAACAGGGGACTGGTCAGGCTCAGAAACACCATGCTTACCCCTGCAGTCAGCACAGAGCCCTTGACTGCTCCGTCATGTCCTTATCTGAGGCTTGCCTCCCTCTGCCGCAGGGCAGCAGGCCTCAGGGGGCTGGCAGCTGTGAGCACCACAGCACCCACCGTGCCAGCCAACCATGCTGGTGGGGAGAGTCACCACCACACTCTGGGAGGATTTTGGGTGGTAGAACATCAGAGGAGGCCACCACCAACCCCCTGTCCTGCCACAAGGTCTCTTTGAACAGCTACTCCTGCTGTGAGGCCTCTCCTGTCTCTCTTGCCTCTCAGCTGGACATGCAACACCTCTCCTTGCTGCCCTTTCTCCCTCCCAAACTTTAAGCTCTGTACTAAATTACAAAAGCTTAATAATGGCCAAACAGTGTATGTGGGGGGGAGGGGAAGTTAACATGAAATAAAAACAAATATTTACGGATACATGCCTTTACCGCAAAAATGGTTGAAGTATTTAGGCCAAGGCAGGATGCTGCACACTGAGTGGACCAGACCAGGTCTTGCCAAGATACAGTAACTGAAAGAGAAGTCTTGAAATGAGAATGGCTCAGTCACATTAAAACAAAGCTTCCCTCACAACTTCTATAGCTTTTGCCCCAGCTAACTTGATCTCACTCTCTGTGCATGTGTGCTATGTACAAGCCCATGACTGCTACCCTCAACAGTAACACTCACTAAATCTGTCCAAAATCCCAGCTTTGAAGAAGACATGCAGGCCACCCAACGATCCACCACAGTGGCCATGTACAGACGAACCCAGCCACATCAGCATCTCTTCCCCTGCCCTGTGCTGCTTTGTGGGTGGCCGAGCCTTTGGGAGAGACGCTTGGTGAATGAGGTAAGAAAATGCAGCCCCAGTATAGCAGGACAGAGTCTAACGCAGTGTGGGTTTGACCTCTGAAATGCTTTCTCCTGTGGTGGAGGGTTAACCAGGTTGGTTCCTCCCCTCCTTTCAAAAATTGTATCTATCTGTGCGACACTGTAGTTTCATGTGTTGCTGTGTCCGGCACCCCCACAGCCATTTTTCTTTAAAGGGTAGGTAAACGCCCTGTTTTGATTCCCCGTCGGTTTTTAAAATGTGAATGAAATGAAGCAATCATCTGGGAAGCACAAACAGAAAACCGAGCGGACATCAGTGGAACCGATACATGCACTGATTGCAACCAGGCTCTCCAGTGAAATTAAAAACTAACTCCCTCCCCCAAGGAGATATTTTAAAAGCTGAAAGCTAAGAACTTAAGTACAAAGGCTTTTGTGTTTTTATTGACATTGTAAGAAACATTTTTTTCTTTGTTACAAAAGAGCTAAGTGGTTCTGAAAGCAGAAGTACAGTTTATATGTACACAGTGCTACAGACCCTTCAGATCAACCTAAGGCTCGAGAAACATCAGATCATAACTGCAGGTTTATCAAATGAAGACCACTAAGGCCTGTTACAGCCGAACACTATTCCTACTGTACGTAAATGTATTTACAGATTTTTTTTTTAAAAAAAGGATTACAAGCTTTATAAAAAAAAAAAAAGAACTAAAAAAAAAAGTGAAAAAGAAACACATTTTTATGTTACACATCTGCAGAACTGACAACAGTAACTTTTCAATAGAAGACGTTCTATCAATCCAAGGACAATAACACGTGATACCAGAGGTTTACAAGACACTTCAGACACTATTAACAGTGGTATGTGCTATTAGCTGAATAGAGAGTACAGCCTCCTTGTGAAAATTTGGCAACGTATCTTGGTCCCTCTCTGTTAGAAGATAACACAAAATAAGGCACATACATTGCGAGAATATAAACACTGCTGTTCAGAAGGGCGAGCCATTGCGCAACGCGTGTGGGCGAGCCGACAGGCCATTTCATCGAGAGAGGGAGGGGAGGGAAGAATGACTGGAAGCAAGAAAGCAAGCCAGCATTTTAATGCACGTACCATTTGGGACCGTTCTCCTAGGAGAGAATAACATTATCTGCTGTGTGGATGCACTAGGCCATCGTACTTACCAGCAAACCTGCTCTGGAAGCCCACTGACTTCTCTGCAAAAATACCTTTCCTTATAGATGAGCTCTCCCTGGTGGCTCCCACTTTGTGGAAAGCAAAAATGCCTGGAAAAATGTGAGTGAGGTGGATGTGCCCAAGGCCAAGAGTAATGGATCTGGAAGATCCCCACATAGCTATTAGAAGAAAGGGGGATTTCAAGTCAGTCTGTGCCCACTGTAATGCTTTAAAAAATAGGAAAAATCCCCCACCCCCCCCCAAAAAAAAAACAAGAGTGAAAATCTGCATTTTCTAGGTGAGTGGTGGGCTTCTAACTGCCATGGTAATGCCACTTGATGTGCCAGACACATAAAGGCAAGCTCCAGCTCTGTAACTGGAAGAAGAGTAGTAGAACTGTGCTAGTAAACCTGAGCGTGATGTCAGTGAGACTTCCTCCAGACTAACACACATCCAGAAGGTGGTTAACGACTTAAAACTGGTCTCAAACCTAATAGTGCCAGGCTCTCTCAGTCTACTCTATCAAAACAAAACCAAAACCCAAGATAGCTGGCCTAGGATGTATTGATACCTGCTCAAGTATCAAAACAACATCTTCAGCATCAAACAGAAAAGCACGAGAAGATACTATAAGCTGAGAAGTGATACCTTTACATATGAAAAGTGGCACATATGCTTACGGTGAAAATGATAAAGCATTTGTACAAACTCTCTGGGGATATGGTGGAGTCTCTGTTTCTTTGACATCTCCAAATGAAAACTGGATGTCTTTCTGGAACGTGTGGTTTAGGCCAAGACACACTGTTGGCCAGAGACAGGGGTAAGTGAGTGACAAAGGTTTGTCAAATCCAGGAAGGCAAATTAGCTACTCAAACAATCCCTTTTAGCCCTAAGCAATGGGAATGGATCCTTCTAAGCTCTGATGGATCACATGTGTTAATAGCTTCCCAGCTTCAACTGCACTAGTAAATACAATTATGAACTGGAAAATTGAGTTTAAAAAAAAAAAAAAAAAAAAGTTTTCTTTTTTAATGTATTGGCTCTATAACAATAAAAGGCTTCTCTCCCAAGCCACCTACTCCCAGTCATAAGTCTCCTTGTTGAAATTGTTTATAAACATGTAATTGATGGCTTAATAAACAGCCAGCGATTGGTTACCGAGAACCATCTGAAATACTTCCAGCTGATGAGAGCACAGCCTTTCCTAATGTCTATAATGCTGTTTCTCAGCAGGGGTGTGTGCTGCAAGGTAAAATGTGGCTGCTGAAGCACCCCTCCAGCCAAACAACCATTTGCCATGCTGAGCTCTGCCCCATTCCCAGTTGCAGGCTGGGGACCTCTACAGAAGGGCCGTCCAAGCTGATGATGGGCAGGAAGGTCACGAGGGGAACCAGCAATGGGCAAAGAGCACAGAGGGAAGGTATACACGTTCATAATGCAGATAAGGGAAGAAATCCTTGCCAAAGATATGGAGAAAGACAGGAGTGGACTGCTGATAAAAGTTGTAGAATATCGAGGGATTTTTTTTATTTATTTGTATTGATCGCTGACATTCCAGCTCACTTTTAGTACATGCTGTGATAAGCCCAAATACGGTTCCAGCACTAGATTTCCATGATGTTTTCTTTCTGATTTACAGCTTCTTCCTCTGATTTTAACAGCTGTTAATAAATCTACGTTATCAGACAGCTTCACTTAGGTTGCATTCCTACACATTTCTCAAATTCTATGCCCTGAACAAACTGGCATTTTACCCTTTCTTTCCAGTCAAAAAATGAGTACTACGGCCTTCTAGGCTGTAGGTGTCACCTTCAGGTGCTATTCCTAATTCTGACCAGGCTAATAGGTATCTGTAGTCCAAAACAGACCAAAATACCCTTCCTCATTATAAGTCTACAACTCCCTACATACACCAGATCCATGAATGTAAGTGCCAGCACCATTTGCATCCCCTAGCAGGATTTAAATATGAGGTCTTAACTGAGAAGACTGTGAGGGCTGGACTTCAGTGCAGCTTCTAGCAATGGGTGAATTTAAACCTTGCTCTTGTCCAGGTCCTCCATCCCAACCTATTTACTCAGGAGCACGGTGGCACAACTCAGGGGCACAACACAGATAAAAAAGTGCTACTAGAGATGGCTGTCACAGAGCAAATTCCATCCACCTTTATCAGGGAATAACTTCACGACCACAGGGCATTAAGTCCAATGTTTGCTGGTTTAGCTGAGCATAGGCACTGACTCAAAGTGAAATGCACATTACTTTCACCAAGTGTAGACAACTGGTTTGGTATTTTTAAGTTTTGATGAGTTACCAGACAAACTTGCCGTTCAGCTTGTTTCTTTGCTATTTTTAATGGCAGTTTAAATCTTCTAATTTTGAAAGGCCTGGATACACTGGAAAAATATTCAAGATTATCAGATTGCTTGTAATCACTTTGACTTACTTGGCTAGTCTGAGAACAGGGCTATTATTTTTCTGTTGGTTTTACATGCCAAGACCACGATGCCTTTGAAGCTGTAACTGTGTATTATGTCAATGGACATTTACTTATTTTAAAACACATGATCCATCTATGAAGCTGTATGTGCTAGAAGCGATGTACAAGACAATTCTTTTGGCAAAGGAATAGCTGCTACGAATGAGAACTAGCGGCTCAGTACATTATGTTTCAACAATTTGTATTTAAAAACAAACCAACAAACAAAAAAGAACTCCCAGCATGGAATACTGGAGTTTCATTATTTCATTATATGAAATAATCCATGATGAGATCCTGAACATCTCTCCACCAATGTAGTGTGCAAAGAAGGGATTACAGACTACCCAAAATACAGAACAGGCGTGTAATTTTACTATCCAGTCATTTAAAAAAGAGAAAGATTTAAAAAAAAAAAAAAAAAAAAAAGAAAGAAAGAGTTGTACTAAGAATAGCTTTCTGGTCCTCTCCCTCCTCTGAAATGGGTTAAGCGCACACGACACAATCTGAGTATCATTGTGCGAGGCAGTGACATCTATCTATATGCGTGTTTACAAAAACCTTAAACATTTGCTAGGGATCAAAGGGCTGATGGTTTTAAATTTCTTATTTGCTTGAACCTCATATTTCATGTGCTCCTCAAACTACAGCTCAGGGGTACCATGGCAGTGCATGTCTAAATTGTTTGTCCACCTCAGTGTGATGTATCCAATGCATCCGGAGGGGATTTCCTCACTTCATGTTCACTTTACATTGTGCCAGGTTATTTTGTGCCTATATGTATAGGGGAGAAATTGCAACAGTTTAAAAAGTCAAGTTTCTTTTGTGGAACAGAAAATTAAGTCGTTTCATCAGATCTTTCTTTAAAAAAATAAAGAAACAAAACAAAAACATGCACATCACACTTTTACATTGGTTTACAGTTAAAAAAAAAAAAGAAAAAGGAAGCGTACAGACATTCAAAAAGGGAGCAAGAGAGAGAGGCGAGAGAGAGGTGGGGGAATGGGTGTAGCAATACTGATTCAAAACTGAAATGGAAGACAGTTTCTCCCTAGAACACTTTAGGGTTTTCAGAGTCCTTATTCCATAAAAGGAATATACTTGAAACACATCCCATTTAGGTGAGATGAGATTGCTAAAATACATACACAACTAAAAAATATGAGTCTTTTTTCATCTGTTATCTCCAAAGGTTTTTTTTGTTTTGTTTTTGTTTTTCATGTCTATTGCATAACAGCAAGAAACTTGCTTTCTTCTGCAAGTGAGGTCAACAAAGAACTCATGTCCCCAATAGCCATGTTGGTTGTGCTTACGGGCATAGCTGGGAATGTAAGAGACGCTCGGGGAGTGGTGAGGCGTGAGGAATTGCGGGAGAGATTCTGAATGATGCTCGGGCTCAAGGCTCCTGAAATTAAGCTGACATGGTCCCCATCATCTATGATAGCATCAAAATCAATCTGCACACCCTCTAGGCTGTTGTTGTCAAGGCTGTCAACTGTGCTTGATACTTGGTTAGCCCCCGGGGAAAGAAGCTCGGATGAGTTTGCAGTATCAGTCCCCTGCAGCAGGCAGTTAGCTTCTGAAACAAAGAAAGAACCTGTTTTCATAGCTTGGTGGCTAAAGCCCGTGGTTTGGTCATATAACTGACCAGAGTAATTCTGCATGTTAGAGCAGAACTGCTGTGATTGACCTTGCATCTCCATCTTAACGGTGTTTACCCTGTACGTCTGGTTGCCATCACTTACATGTCCTTGCTGTTGTGTCAGGTTGTTCCTCAATGCATTTTGCCGTCTGTTGCCACTGTAATTGGCACATGGTTGATAACTCTTGGACACCAACGAACCTGAAGGCTGGCTACCAATGGTGTGAGATACCGGCGGACAACTCTGTGGCCCTTGATAAAGGCTGCTTTGTGAGGTAGGACTAACCTGCCCTAGCATCATCTGATCAGATTGATTGACTCCCTGGTAATGAATTCCATCTCCAACTGGTTGGCTTTGCAAATATTCCTGCTCCATTATATTCCTGTTGTGCAATCCATTTGCCATACTGGTGGCTTGATCACTGGAAGCCATGGGATGTCCAAAGTTTTGCTGGTTCCCATTCACTGGCATGGTGCCGCTTCTCAGCTTCTGCCCTTGAATTGCCATGCCACAGGAATTGTCCATTGCCCCAGAAATCATTGGTTGCCTGCTGATGCTTTCACTGTAAGGCTTACTGAGCTGCATGCCGAAAGAATTACTGGCTCCGCTGCCAAGGACCGTGTTCTGCTGTAAACCATAGGAAGCGTTGTTTTCCATCAGGTTCTGATAGCCGTTTTGCTGGGCCACGTTGCTTCTCTCCGGGTTCTGCTGCTGAACCATCATATTGTTATACAGTCCGAAGGCCCGAGTCTGCTGCACTGCTGAGCGCTGACCACATTTCAGTTTTGAAGGAGATAAGTCAGAACTTCCTGAGCTTACTTCATTCCACTGAATGGGCAAGTCGCTCTTGTCCGCCTCGGAGCTGGCAGGTTGACTGCTCGTTGGAGGGGCTTGGTCAAAGTTGTTGGGATTGTTATTTCCTAACACTGCGCCGTGATGCATTTTGTTGCTGTCTAGGACATTATTCAACAGGTGGTCGTACATGCCCTGGTTCTGGGAATTCAGATACTGAACCACATCATCTGGCAGCAGATCCTCATCATTCAAACTGCCACCCGCTTCCATGGTAGCAGCCTCCAGGGCGACGTTCTCACTGATGCTCGGAGGACAGGGGGAGCTGAAGCCACGGAAGATGCCACCCTCAGAACGGGTATAATTCTGCAGAACGAGGTTGCGCTTTTCCATGGATGGAGGCAAAGCAGGAGGGTTAAAGCTGTTAAGGCTGTTGAAACGCTGGACTCTAGGGACAGAGAGGTTATCGGAGACCATTCTTAGTGGATCACTGGCTCTCCTTGTCCCATTTCCTAGAGCATCATGAGACAAAAAATGCCTCCTGCTGTAACCATTTGCCCCACCATCACTACATCTTCGAGGGGCATTCACTGGAGGCAGGGGAGATACTCCGGATTCCCTGCAGTCACCCAAGAGTGCCATCCTTGTTTTGAGGCTCATCCTCTCCATGTTAGGCAGTGGAGTTGGTGGGGGTCCACCAGTAGCTGCTGCATATTTAGCTTTCAGCCTGTATTGCTGGGCCGGGGTGAGGCTGAGAAGGCTTGGTAGGTCATCACACTGGCTCGCTTCACTGGAGCGCCGGGAGGCATCCGTCGAGATGGGGTCATACGAGTCCGCAACACTCACATTCTGTGGTCTTCCCTCAGCCTGCGAGGCATCGCTGGACCTCCGGCTGGAGAAGCAAGGTGAGATTCCAGAGGACCTGCGGCTGCTCAAGTAGGCTGAACTGATTGTGCTCGTATTGCTGTCCCTCCTGTTCAGCATGTTCAACACAGTGATGTCCGTACTTGAAAGTTCGTTCCTGTTCGGCAGAATAGTCATGGATCCTCCGACACTGCAGCTGCTGTTTGATTGGGTACCTGGGGGCAAAATTCACAGTTAAACAAACAGGCATTACCCCAAAACTGGTACAGAAAACACCCAGTAAAGAAGTAAGGGGAGTACAGAGGGAATGTCTACATCATCATAGCAGTGATCTTTATTGAAAGAAGTAGGGATAAAAACTGTGTCCTTAGGTTAAAAGCTAATTTAGAGACTCAATGGTAACATTTCAGTGTGAATCCCAGCACAAAATTTATAGGCCATAGCCACAAACTGTCATCAGCTGGTGTAGTCCTCTGGCTTGCAGTGCAACTATGCTGACTGATGTGCCAGAAGGACACATTTGTAAGACAGCTTTTTATAGGCAAAATATAATTGAACAGGCATTTGCATGGAATGGCAAAATATACAAATTGGAGGCTATTCAAGGTCATTTCTAAGACTTCTTGAAATGTTCTTGAAATAACTCCTAACAACTGCAAAACATCTTTGCTGGTTTCCTTGTTTTGTTTTGTTTTTAAGTAAACAGAATGCATTTCTTAATTTTACATAGTTTTTTTCTGACTGAATGTGTTTCAGAAAACCTGGGCAGTCATTGCTGGGTAGAAAGCAGAAACCTACAGGTATGTCACAGGCAATGTAGAGGCAGCAGGGACATATGTTTTAGCAACGAGCACCAGCTCATACAAAAACAGCTATGGATCTTCAGGGTCACCTTGCTCCCATTCATGCATATTTCCCTTTAGTAGCAGTAGTATCTGTACATATGATTACTTGTATGTGTGGAAGCAGTTTAAAGGGCAGTCCAGTGCATGCGCACAAAGAGCGTCTTTTTAAGGTTTTGTCTGCAAGAATTCCATACAATGAACTGGTAGACATTTAATTCATCTGCCTTGCCTAAAAATAAGACAGGATTATGCTGATCTTAGGTCCAAACCTTTAACTGTAGAGAATATTTCACATGTGATACATGGCTCTCCTGCTGGTCTCCCCTTCTATAAAACATGGGACTATCGGTCGTCCCTCAGGGTTGGTAGCAGGACTTGTAACGAGGGGATAAACAAAAAGTGATCAATTTACGGATTATTCTCACAGCTTCTGAATTTCATAAACTGTGCTAGTCTTTTACAAAGGCTGCAAGATTGAGATAGCAACCAAGAAATTTAAGGACAGAAAGAGTTATCGCTCCCATTACATGAATCTCACCATTTCCTATGAGAGGCGGCAAGGTCGGGGCTTTGGAAGGTGGAACGGGGTTCAGTCTTGGAAGCACTCCGTTAACTTGTTTCAACCTTTCGAATTTCACTTGCTCCATCCATTTGGTCCCTGTCATATTCCTCCTGGCCTGTAAGCCAAGTGCTGTGGTGGCTGTGGAAATGGTAGAGTCCATGATTGGGGTTTCATCGATGACACTGAGGTCTCCTACACTACCGCCACCGGTCAGAGTAAGCTCGATCCCATTGTTGGAATAGTTGCTGATGGGGGACTGTTCGCTGCTGCATGTAGACTGACCACCAGGGCTTGGCTGAGATGTCTGTTGGAGTGCAAGAAGAAACACAAGAACGTGGGGATTAAGCAGACAGTGTTAACAGGGTACTTGCAACAAATGTGTATCTGAATGGAGCCAAAGAATACCAAATGTAAAGAAAAGTTTAGCATTAAATGATGACAGCAGTCGTTCATTAGGAGGCTTTCTAGAATACTGACTTTAACTGCAATGAATGCCATTGCAAAACTTGAGACTAAAATCCACTTTAATATCTTGCTGACAGTATATATTATATCAACATGAGCCATTTATGTCAGTTATTCCCATAATTGGGAATTATATCACTTCATACCATTCATGAGCATGCATGTATGCATACTCATGTTTTGGGTATGCACTGTTCCCAATGGAAACTGCAGGTCAATAAACCAGATCATAATTCAGCCACGTTATGAGGTCTAATTTGCAAAGCTAGGCTTGCAGCAAACAAACAAACAAGATTCCAACAGCACTGGAATTTGTTTTTTGCCTTTTTTTTTTTTTTTAATTAGACTTGTGGCTAAAGAACGTAAGTATTTTCCAAGCTTAAGGCTCATTGTTACAAGCAGTGGTTGGCCAGAAATGTTGGCGTGTAATAAAACAGGGACAGAGCATCAGTGCAAAAATACTGTATCATATTATCAGCGTCCTGAAGGACCCTAGCAGCATGCTCTAAATTATTTCATCTCTGCCCTGTATCAAGAAGGTGATGATCCACAGAATCAAATCCTTTGTTTCATTAGAATCTTCTAAGTACACAGTACAGCCTGCTATCTATGGGAATATAAATCTGCTGCAATAGTTTCTTCTTTCTTAACAGTGTTCCCTGCTGATGTAGAAGGATTCCTGGGGAAGTACAAGCTTGATTTATTTTTTATACTCATAAGGTTCTTGTAAAAGAATGGGAAAATTCCTCTAACAAACTGAAATACTAAGGCAAATAGACTGACAAACAAAACAGACAGCAAGACAGACAGAAGTCTCTGGAAGCAGCATCTTACTGTAGCTTGTATCACTGTGACCACAAATCTATGCATGCAGTTACTATTTCGCTCCCAAGAACAGTTTCATGTTAATATTTAATGTTTTTCAGCTTTTTTTTGTTGCTTTATTTTGTTTTGTTTTTGACCAGCCTGTGATTTTTATGAATACTCTTACCAAAAAATGCTAGCTAGCATTTCTGAGGTAGCAGTGACGGCTCTCTCTTTTAACATCAGTGAATGAAGACAGAGAGGCATGGCAATACTCTAGTTTCATATGCCCCTGAGGAGTCCATTCAGATGCAATAAGTATTTTATTATTTCTAACTTGAACGATGATACTTAGAATTTACGAGGCCACACTGAGCAAGTTGATTTCCAAATGCTGGCCATGGCAGATTTGGTGACAAGAATAGAAGCAACTGTTATTACACAGAAGAGAGCTTACGCTTCTGGACAATAGCTCCGTGCCATATGGAAGAAGAGCACTAATGGTTAGAAGCTTGTTCTTGTAGCCACGTGTCAAGATCACAGTGAGGTAGGCTACAGAAGTAAGAACAGCATTATGGGAAACATATACTTCTAGGTGTGCAACAAGAAAAAGAAAAAAAAAGCAAAAAAACCTATTTCATCTAGAGGGGAAGGTTCAAAGACATTTCTGAAGACATTTCACCAATATAAGTCAGATTTTTCACATGTCAAGTGTTGCAAAATGCTCACAGCACATTACATTTGGGAATGAGTTTGATGGATTGCACATTACTAAATAAATGAATGATTGGACAACAGGCAGAAGGATAAAATAAAGACATAAATAATGTTGCAATAAGAAAAACAGCAGAAAAGTTTAAATGCCCTCACCTTATTACCCACTGTCCTTAGGAAGTTAGAACAAGACATTTAAGAGCATTAGACAGAAAAGACATCGGATTAGTTAAAAAACAGAAAGCATATCTCAATTCATATATGCAGTAAAAAACAGGAAACACAGGATTGTTTTTAGAAGATACTTTTCAGTGAGAAATATCAAACACTATGCAAGTAATCAGAACTAATATCCCTCTGACGCAAGTTTTATTCATATTGAAACCATCTATATTCAACAGCTCAATATACCTCAATAATGCTATGGATTTAGGTAACTAGGCAAGAGGTGAATGGGTTTTGTTCCTTTGTAATCTAAGGTAGCTATCACCAAAGAGAGCAGAGGGTCTCCTTGGGACTTCACAGGGAGTTAACTCTGTGTTCTTGTAAGTTTATGAGTTCGGGATTAATATTCCACCGTTTGGGCATAAGCCTTTGGCACAACATAGCAGTAACTTGTATTTCAGTGAGTAATCATTTTGAATTACAGCACGAAGGTTAACCATATGAGCAGCTTTTGGAGGCCTCATAGGTGTAGTGCCCAAGGGTTGATCCAGATGAATTGTGGACCCAGACATGGAAAAGGATGGAGGGACTGCCTTTACTAGTTTTAACCATTGTGGACAAGATGGTCCACAGAATGCAGGCAGATGAAAGAAGAGCTTCTTAATTTAATTTAGCATGTCAGAAAATGGAATAAATATTACCCAGAAGCTCTAAGAAGAGCAATACGGTCCTTTCAACATTCAACTACTAATTCAATTTAATTTACTTAAATTAGACTAATTTGGTCAAGTTAGATTAAATATCACATTAACATAAGAGGCCACATCATAACAGAGATCAAATATTATCAAAATATCTCTTCCTGCTGTTAAAGATATTCACCTTATCCCGTTTGCAGTTTGATACAGTTTGTTAAGACTTGACAACCTCAAGCCCGTAAAATCTGATTCTTTCTCCAGGTTCTCCATAGTTACCATTGTCAACATTATCACTGTAGTATTTTGAACTGAGTTTTATTTGTGCTCTGGTTTTGAGCCTGCAGCATTCACATTCTCTAACTGTCTTCTGTAAACAGGAGAGTGGAAAAAAACTGCCTTTTTAAAATGAAAGCTATGATTTTCTCATAATATGCTGATTCCAGAAGATGGAGTTTTAAGAGAAACAATTATTGTGAGAGTTGCCAGCACTGCACTTACTGCATATTGCACAGACTAGATGTAATCTTTTTATTTGCTATTTCTTAGGCTTTAAAAACATTTTACAATGTAAACGAAAAGGAAAACCTCACAAAACCCAACCTTGTGAGCTAGAGTTTATGGGTTTGAGCATTTCATAAAGGGATTATTAAGCTGTTACAAAGAGAGAAAGGACAAAGGGAATGGCACGGTGTATTGCATACCATTGGTTTTTCTGCCTTGACCGCTTTCACTTGGAGGCATTCTTCGCGCTTTGAGGTAGTGTTGCTGAGGTCCTTCTGCTCTCCAATTGCACCCTGAGTCTGCTGGCCCGGTGATCGTGTCTGAGAGTGGCTGCCTGGGTCTCTGGGTGGCGGAGGCCTCGGGTGGATATCTCCCCGCTGCTTCTTGGTGACATGTGCCTCCGGGCCATGCACGGTCTTCACGTGTTTCCGGAGAGAACTGGGGTCTGTGTAGCGCTTTGTGCAGCCTGGGATCTTGCAAACATACGGTTTCTGCCAAGCCAGGAAAAAACACTTAAATTAGATTTAATTCCATATGGGACTCCTGAAGAACTCCTCGGAGCACAGCTGGTGCTACAGTTCTACACTTTCACAGTGAATTTGTTATCTAATTTATGGTCTCTAGAGTGACTGCATCTAGTCAAACCTATTGATTCCCCCTGGTTTTGAAGGTACTCATTAATGCTGCACAGCTTACAGAGGGCAGAGCCTCACATGATACGAACTGGCACAGCTTTGACTTACCACAGCAGCAGAGCCAAGAGAGCTATGGCAATTTATGAATTTATGAAGACTGGCCCAACTTTGAATCCTGTCCATTGCTCTCAGCAGTTCGATATCCTGTTTGCAGTACACAGAGGCAAACAATCCCCTTCAGAAGATGTTGGGACATTTGTTCAAGCAGGAGTATCTGAGGAAGAACTCCTTTCTTGGCCCCGTCAGATCACTAGTTTAAATGTCAAAGCACAGGACTCAATTCCACAAGCATTTTCACACTGCATCAATATATTCAATAGTAATATTATTGCTACTAGCATAACTAATCACTCACTTTATTTAAAACTAGCTTCCTTTGTCTATGAATTTCACTTTTTCAGTAAGCAATGTGGAGAAAAGTAAATGTACTGTCTTGTAATCTCACCAAGACTTTCTTTGTTCTTATATTATGAGAGGATTAGAAAGGAAGAGTTGAGCCCTTCCTAAACACTCTAATTGCCTCGGGAAACAAAGTATCATTCACTCACTTTTATTACTGAATTGTTTCCAAGAAACTACTATTTTTAGTCTTATTTACACTAACCCTCAAGAAAAAAAGAGATCCTCATGCAGAGTTCCTTAAAGGGGTTTTCTGTCTGTTTATACATGGCACTAGGGAGACTTTGACAAATGTGGCTTCTTAATAGCTATCTATGGCCTGAGCCTGCTTCCACTGACGTCAGTGGAAAAAAACTCCCATTGACTTGAATGGGAGCAAAAATGTCAATTGTTAGTAATGTAGAGTTGATGCTGAGCTACTGAGGCAGGTTTTCTCAAGATGCTATGGAAGCATACATCAGCTAGCTCTCTTATGGTTATGACAGATCTTCATCAAGATATCTGAGCTGCTTTTAAATCTGCTGATAGGTTACTTACAATCAAAACAGGACTGTGAGGAAGTGCTGAATTGGGTCGATGCTTTCCAGTGGCATTCACGGCAGGCCCTATATCAGTATACATTGCCTAAGATGTTAGCCCAATAACAGTGAAGGGAATTTTTCAATTGTCCTTGCTGCTGCACCTACCAGAAATGATGTGCAATAGATAACCTTTCTTGGTGACTTACTGCTTGACATGAAACAACAGGCAGCATGTCTGCAAGTTTGTGAGGATCTTATTCATCAACTGCTGTTAGACAACAAACAGATTGGTTCAGACAGTGCACAAAATGGAAGTCAGATATGGGCAAGACTTTGGTGAACATCTGTCTGTATTTTCTATATTGGTGACAATACACAAAGTAGCTGCTGGGCTTCAGTGTAGTTGTTAGGCTGCTGAGGCCACATGCTCTAAGGACAGGGCAGGTTCAGGTATGTGCAATGCTCTCTGCTTTCCTTGAGACTCAAGGGATGCTGCAGGGACCACGGCACTGTAACAAGATGAATGCTCCTAGATTCTGCCAGCCCATTTGTGACAGGCCTGACAGAAAGCTAGAGAAGGATTTTGCCGTGAAAATGAATGCAGCTGGTGTGGTTTCAGAACCATACAGTCAGCGTGGAGATATGTCCTGCCTTGCTAGAGCTTTCTGATTTAGCCTGAAGGTGAAGGCATAATACGGGACAGGTCAAGCAGAATCACAGAATCACCTAGGCTGGAAGAGACCTCCAAGATCACCAAGTCCAACCTCTGACCTAGCACTAACCAGTCCTCCACTAAACCCTATCCCTAAGCTCTACATCTAAATGTCTTTTAAAGACCTCCAGGGATGGTGACTCGACCAGTTACCCGGGCAGTCCATTCCAGTGCCTAACAACCCTTTCAGTAAAGAAGTTTTTCCTAACATCCAACTTAAACCTCCCCGGCGCAACTTTAGCCCATTCCCCCTCGTCCTGTCACTAGACACATGGGAGAATAGACCAACCCCCACCTCGCTACAGCCTCCTTTGAGGAATCTGTAGAGAGCAATAAGGTCGCCCCTGAGCCTCCTTTTCTCCAGGCTGAACAACCCCAGCTCCCTCAGCCGCTCCTCGTAGGACTTGTTCTCCAGGCCCCTCACCAGCTTCGTCACCCTTCTCTGGACCCGCTCAAGCACCTCGATGTCCTTCTTGTAGCGAGGGGCCCAAAATTGAACACAGCACTCGAGGTGCGGCCTCACCAGAGCCGAGTACAGGGGGACGATCACCTCCCTAGCCCTGCTGGTCACACTGTTTCTGATACAAGCCAGGATGCCGTTGGCCTTCTTGGCCACCTGAGCACACTGCTGGCTCATATTCAGCCGACTATCAACCATCACTCCCAGGTCCTTCTCTGCCTGGCAGCTCTCCAACCATTCATCTCCCAGCCTGTAGCTCTGCTTGGGGTTGTTGTGCCCCAGGTGCAGGACCTGGCACTTGGCCATGTTGAACTTCATGCAGTTGACCTCAGCCCATCGGTGCAGCCTATCCAGATCCTCCTGCAGAGCCTTCCTGCCCTCGAGCAGACCAACACACGCACCTAACTTGGTGTCATCTGCAAACTTACTGAGGGTGCTCTCGATCCCCTCATCCAGATCATCGATGAAGATATTAAAGAGGACCGGCCCCAGCACCGAGCCCTGGGGGACGCCACTAGTGACTGGCCTCCAACTGGATTTGACTCCATTTACCACGACTCTTTGGGCCCGGCTATCCAGCCAGTTTCTAACCCAATGAAGCGTGCACCAGTCCAAGCCAAGAGCAGACAGTTTCTTGAGAATGCTGTGGGAAATGGTGTCAAAAGCCTTACTGCAGTCAAGGTAGACCACATCCACAGCCTCTCTCACATCCACCCAGCATGTCACGTTGTCACAGGAGATCAGCAGAGACTGAACTCCCCCAAGATATGAGATTAATATGATGTAACTTGCGTAACCTGAAATGGGGCAAAAGGAACAGGGACAAAGCACCAAGATGGTGCGACTCATAAAAAGGGGTCAGCGCTAACAGGAAACACACAGAGGTGTTACACTGAGAGTTGGTGAGATGGCTGTGACTGCCACAGTGAGTTTCTCTGGAAAAGAACAAATTCCCTCCACTGCATCCCTGCTCTGTGAGGTCTTTTCAGAATAGAAAGAAAGAGTGAAATAGCCCAGGGAAGAGGGAAAATGCATAACTCAGAACTTCTATGGCAACCCAAATTTTCCAGCCTCTGCAGACTTCTCTGCTGCTACCTGTCAGCAGCTGCTGCAAAGGACTTTGCAAGATGCTGCGGAGCCTGGCTGCGCAGTCTTTGCTCCTGCTCTGCTGGAAGTGGTGAGGAGTGCAAGAGGCTGCAGCTCCTTTCCTCCCCGAGCAAGAGCTGTGGCTCGACAGCCACCAGATGTCAGCACACAACAAGGCAAGAGGACATGCTCTAGGGGCTGAATGAGCCCAGAGAGCTCCAGAGGGAAAAATGATCACAGCAAGTCAGCTTCAAACACTTCCCTGGTTAATACACATACTTAGACTCGCCTCCCTTCTACCCTCCATTCCCTCACACTTAATAAAATGACCTATAGATTCTTTAGATCCCTGTGACACTAAGATGATTGTGCTGGTAAGAGCTGTCTAATACTTATCCCCTTCAGGTTGCTAAGATTTCTATGTCTATCCTGTGTAATAAGTTGCTATGACTACATTGCAGATCTTTTTGACTCAGGATTTTTTTATTATTATTATTTTTGGTAAGCCGTGTTTACTTACCTCATTGGAATGAGTCCTGTTTTGGTGCTTGGCCCTGTCGGATGCATTGGAGAAGGCTTTGTTGCAGCCTTCGTGTTCACACACATATGGTTTCTCTCCAGTGTGAGATCTCAAGTGCGTTTTCAAGTTTTCTAGTCTGGAGTAGGCCTTCGTACACCCTTCAAACTGCAGACAAGAAGTAAGAAAAGTCTGGATTAATTTTAATATTTGGACTTGCAAGAAATGGTAAAAGCTGACCTATAAAAGTTTAGAAACTTTCCAAGCCTTTATAACCTTGCGCAATTTAGTTTTGTTTTGATTTCTTGGATTTTAAATTTACCCCTGCAAAATCCATCATATCTCAAGTTAAAATGCCTCCAGCACTATGTAAATCTTCTCTTATAGGAGAGGACAGTATTTGCATACTTCATCTAAGACAGAAATCCACTGCAAAATCACTAGGAGACTGGTGGCCAGCAATAATACCCAGATGTAGCTTTGTAAGAGAAAGTGCTTTTAAATAATTAAGCAAATTGAGCCCTGTGTAATATTGCCCCTGGGGCTTTTTTGCTCTCTAAATCTGAAGAATGGGCCAAATTATCCAGTGAATCCCCTCTCCTGAACTTCTTATCATCTGGGCCAGCTGGATAATGAAGCAGACATAGCAATCTCTTCCCCAGTAGATGCCTGGTGGACAAGAGGTCAGGACATGCAGCATCTATGCTGTTCTGCTCCCTGTATAGCCTCAGCTTCCCTTTCAAAGCCCAGAGCCCTTTACTCACAGTGCATTTGTGTGGCTTTTCCCCTGTATGTCTCCTCATGTGGACCACCAGCATATACTGGGCTTTGAATGGTTTCTGCTCCCGGGAACAGTCCAGCCATCGGCACACAAACTCTTTCTTCTCACCATGTATATGGTCATTGTTTATATGCTGTTTGGGTAGAAGATAGATCACAGATTAATAGAAATGTAACTTCATCATCGGCCTTACTGCTAATTTACATTGAAAGAGGACCAGAGGCTCAGGTGTGAACTGAGATCTTGAGGTGCCAAAAAAGTAAGATTGTCAGTACTCCAAAGAGAACACAGGGTTTAAATTACACATCACACTGGAAGTCCACTAAGGCCCATGAATTCATTTCTACTGACGTCAACAGGCTTGGGATCAGGCCTCAGGGACACAGGCTGTTAAATGGGTCCTGGATAATCTCATGCACAGCACCACTTACATGATTCACATTGAGTAATGGTTTCTTGGATGAGGGAAGCCTTAAGTGCCACTCAACACAAACAAGGATTACAAAATCAAGCCTTTAAAAAGACGTCCTCCAACCTCAAAAATCAACACCATTGTTAAACCAAGTTTCCATCAAATCTTTTAACTCACTCCCTTATTACCTGTTTTCTTTTAGTATTGGCTTAGTGTATAGATTGTGGTGGGGAAAACAAAACCCTACGTAGTCCAGTAACTAAAAACTCTGAGCACAGAAGCATCCATCAAGCCAGCTTTTGCCATTGTGAAGCATGACCTACCTGAAAGCCTCTGAGAACAACTACCCTGGGCCTGCTGACACTCATGCACATGTCATGTTTGTGGTCAGTGTAATCTATGTGAGCAGATCCAGAGTCAGCCCAGGGCTGTGTACCTTTTTACTTTTTCAGAAAAATAGCTTGCTCTGTTACCTTCATCACGATCCAGTTTGGCAGAGTATTTAAATACAGATTTAATTCTCGCTGATTGAGATTCTGAGCAGAAACAGATGGGTGAACAAAGGCCAACCTCAAGTTATTAAGGTATAACTGTTTAATTTTTTTTTGCACAACTTCAGAAAACAACAAAAGCATCCGACAGCAGGACTTTCAAAGGTGCACAAAGGCTGGAATTTCAACAGGAGCTACCTGACTCGTCCTCCCAAAGTCTCTTTGAAAAATGCTGCCTCATAGAGTTCATCATTGCTGTTTTCTACCACAACATTTTATCTGTGCCACTAGATGGCTGCATTTCTCAGCAAATGTGATTATTTTCATTAGAATATGAGAAAAGCTCCTTCCAGAGTTTTATACATGATCGTAGCACAGAGATGAAATCAGTATCAGCTCCATAAGTAGCTCGCAGAAAAAGCCAGCCATACAGAAACTCAGTAGTTCATACTGGAACAGAAAGAAAGGTAATCCCAATCTTTTCTAAGGTCCTGAAAACAATCAGAAAACCAAATAAAATCACTTATGTTCGGAATTATACAGCATCCCCATGGCAAACACATGTGCGTTGCCTGTAAAAGATGACTGCTCTTTTCTCTTTCTGAAACTTTATTATTATTTCTTAAAGTTTCTGATGGTGCACAGAGTGTATGAACAGAACAGATGTGCTGGACAAAGTACAGCATGTAATCTGCAGGGGTTTATGTTTCAAATGCCTGTCTCCGTAGTCCCTTTGCATTACGCATGCCTGTACCAAACACGTACAGATGCCCAGCGTTGTGAAATAGAACCAGAACACTAAAATTAGGTTAAAGTGTGCTCTTCTTGCTTGAAAGAAAAAGAAGTAAAGGGGCAAAACTTAATACATTCTTGGCCACTCCTTCCTGTAAATACTACAGACTGTGAGCTGTTTGGTTAAACCTACATGGCTAAGAGATATATAATATAAAATCGGGTGGATAAGACAAGTCTTTCTATTTGATAGAAAATCTTCAGAACTGGTTCAATCAGTTCACAACAGCAGTCCTCTTTACCTGTCCTGGGTGGACACACACACTGTGGATGCTCTTTCAGAGACATTCTCTTTAGGACACTTTTTGTCTCTCCAAATGAGCTTGCACCTTGCCTCCAGAAATGTAGCCTTTCTCAGTGTGAGCATCCTTTAAATCTATCCTTTCTCATGGGCAAGCTGCTCCTTTCCTCATCCCTTCTCCTGTCCAGGCTCACTGCAGCTGCTGAAAAAGCTCACCCAGGATCATGACTGAATCATCCACCTCTGTACATCGCTGCACTGTCTCATCTGTCAAGCATCTTGTGATCACCTTCACTTCACTGTGTAACTGTGTCACTCCATAGTCACCTGCTCTGCTCTCTTACCTTGTCACTCCTTTCCTGTTCCCTCTACTCTTGCTACAATCAATCCCCTCTTTGCACTGTTCCTGCTTGCTGCACTGATGCTCCAAGAGGCCTCTGAGGGCTTGCCTGCAAAGCCATCTTGTTCTCATTTAACCCCTCTGAGGATCCTCACCTTCAGGTAAAGCCCAGAAGAAATGAGCTCATTACATCATCTGCTAATCTGGGTAATTTCTATAGCTCTCACATGACCTCCGCTGCTTTTTGTCTGACCAAACCTCTCAATTGCTTTTCGCAGCGGGGCAATGTTTTAGCAGACCTACAGAAGCATCTGAATAGCCGAAGGCTGGTCTGGAAGAAGAGCCTTACTACACATGAAATGAGCACAAGTATGAGGACAACAGCAGAACTCAGCAGTGCTCTCAGGTAAGAACTGCCTTTGTTACCCTGACTGCGTAGGGCCAGATTCAAATGCCCTTGCGCACCCAAGGTGTGACTGGAAAACTGATCGGCCATCTGCTACGGACACCTAGGAAGTACTATACCGATAAAACAGGTACTAAATCTACAGTACTGGGATTTTTTTTAATGATTGTAATCTGGCAGAAAACAGTGTTCAATATTTAAAACACATTTAAAGGAAGGGGGAGGTCTCCCTGTGCAAACAACAGCAATTAGAAAAGTTCAGAAGTTTGTGAACTGTGGCATTCAGGTTCTTTGACTCAGATAATTACCTTTGGATTTTGCATGGTGTTTTTGACTCCCCAGTTCTCTATTATGAGAGGGAATGAATAGTTTTGAGCTTGTAAAACAAAGAACAGTCAGGAATAAGAGTATTATGCAAAGCAGAAGCTTTGGTACAGTACAATAAGGATTTATAGGGTTTCAATTTATAATCTGTTTGTAACCTTATTACACCCATGAAATGTCACATTCCAGGGACTAGATCAGAAGGATTTTTTTTTCTTGGTAAAATTGAATTTTGATGCAGTTTCAGGCTTTGAAAAGGATTCTCTTTTAATTTTGTAGACCCAAACCTGCAAGTTTTACTTACATTGGTAATCCTTATGACAGTAAATAGGCGCATGAAAGCCAACGATATTACTCCCTAGTGTCAGACTTGCTAATATAAGGCTCTGAAGCACCAGCTCAAAACTATTAAGAATTTCTGACCTGAAAAAAAAAAAAAAAAGCCCTGCTAAAGGCTGGTATTCTAGTAGCTATATCCCACTGCATACAGCTCTAAAAGCTGCTAAACAGGGATCATTTGCAGAATTCCAGTCACTTTCATGCCATTTCAATGCTTTTTACCAAACCTCAGTCTGTCCTTGCTGTTTTTATTTAAAGAACGCTGCTATTAACATTTGGCTACAAGGTGAACAGAGGGAGCTGACCTCTACACTGATTTTGGTTTTAGAGTGCCCTAGCTTTGTAGAAGGAAGCTCTGAGGTAGATTTCAATTCCAGAGCAAGAAAAAGCCAACAGATATATTGAAATTAAGGCTGAACTTGGTGTGACATCTCTGCTGAGGAAGCTCCAAAAACTGGCATCTGGAAGCACAACCTGCATCATTCTGGAAGCATAAATGCTTACACAGTAATAAACACTATTTTAAAAGGGAACACGCTGGAAAATACATTTTCTTACACGATCAATGCACACGCTGCATGTAACTCCATATTGCAGCAGATAATGAGATGAAATTGGAAGTGGGACCTGTAATAATCTTAGTGCTTCGCTTCCCTCCGCTATGTGGTTTCATTTTTAGAATAAAGGCAATGTATAAGCATATCCAAGTTGACTGCCTGGTACCGTTAGTTATTCAATACATAAACAAAGGCCGCATGTGCTGTCACAGTAGTCAAACAGCAGCAGGAAAGCCTGTCCTTCACACCAGTGGAATGAGCTGGAACAACAGAAAAAGAGTGATTGTCACCTGCAACTGAGATTACATCTGAAAAGGAAGTGTCATTTGAGGGATAAAGCAGAAAAAAATGGGCAATGCTGCTTTCTACCCTGAACACGCTACCCCAGAATACACTAGGAAAAAACTAGGAAGGGACCACGCTACATTGGTAAATTGAGTAAGAAGGCATCATATCAGCATTGTCAAAAATTGCTCTAATTTCAATTATACAATGACAATTTTAGGCTTTTTTAGCCTCTCAGTTATTCCCCTGTATTTTAAAAACTAAAAAGGAGGTGCTAAATAAAATAGCTCCTCGCTAAACCTCACTACTGGCTTTAAGCAGAAGAAGCACTTAAAGCATCTTCCAGCACATCTACCATCTTCCCCTGAACTGTGCTGCCAAAGAAAAGCCCTCAAACCAGCAGAGCTGCTGCCTTTGGTACGTAGGAAATGAAGAGTGAACTGTGAAGAAGCACTGCAGTGGGACAGCTGGTAAACACAGTTCATCCTGCAGCTGCATGAGGGAGCCGCAGAGCCCTCAAGCTGCACAGGGGAAATACGCAGAGACTGTGTCCAGCACTAACAGACTCAGCGGCTCTGAGGCTGGTTTGGAAGGGGATTAGTTGTCCCTGACCTGTCGGTCCCGCAGGGAACACTCCTATTTACATGTTTTGCAGAGGGGATGGAGATTTGTACAGTTAGAAACAGGAGGGGGCTTCCTGGTCATCAAGCCCACCCTGCTATGGCAAGCTCCACTGTGTGCAATCCTGTTCATGAACCCAGCAAGCTTCATCTTCTGTGCTGGTACTCTGCTCCCTCTGTCCCCAGTGGAAAGCTGCTCTAGGAACTCACTCCTCTGCTGGTTAGCAACTCATTTCTAGCTTCGATTTATTCGCGGCCAATTTATACTCATTTGTTCTTGTGCCAAAGCTACCCTTCAGCTTAAACAGCTACGTCCCTGCATGGTATTTATTTCTCTTCATAGCTCACCCCCAAGTAATCTACAGACTACACTCTCCTCTCTGCCTTCACTTGCTGGATTAAATGAACTGGTGCCCTCTGGTCTTCGCTAGGATGACCAAGTCCTTGCTCCTGGTCTCCTACCTTGCTTTGGCTCGAGGTGTGGAAGTCCCCGCGTTGTGCCTGTCACTCTGTGCCTATGTTCGTCATTGCTGCTTCCAGGACTGTGCTATCCTGTCCCACCTCAGCAGTCCGCCCAGCCCTGCTCTTCACCTCTTCTAGGCCAGAGCTCACCTCCTTGGCCAGAACAGTACGAAGTACACCAGAGCTAACCAGACCTGGCATAACAGCATTCAGACTTCCCTAACCCTGTGTAGATGTAAGTACAGATCGCTCTTTCTCTTTGGATAGTTACTTGAGACCATTTACAAAGCACCTGAAGGCCTCATACTTGTTAATTTCTCTCTCCTAACAACAAACCTTGGGAAATAGTATCTGCTACTGCAGCCACACTAGAGATGGAGACTTAAGGCTCAGGAAAAGTAAAACCTAAACTACATGCACTGAAGTATTTAGATTTCTGATTCCCACTGAAAGTAGCTGCTCCTTCCTGAGCAGTATGCATACTGTTGAGGTCCTCGACCCACACAGCTTCCTGAGATGGATGAGCAGTTGTAAAAAGAGCATCATCATTCAGCAAAGTGACAGGGCAGCACTTAAGCAAGTACCCATGCTTGCCTGCTCCCCAGGGATGCAATCCACGGCTCATCACTGCTCCTCGATACCATTTTAGGTAGTCAGGCAACTAAGAGATGACATCAGCCAGGCCTCCCTACCATCTCATTAACATCTCGATAAAGATTAACTCCATGATCCATGGCAAGATGGACAGACAAAAGCTTTGTAAAGAAGTCAGGGTATAAAGGAGGTCCTGGTGAGGCAGGAAATACCTTGCAACAATAGAAATCCCATTGTGAGGAGGCAAAAAAACTGCATCTCTGTAGAGTGAAATCCCCAGCAGACTGTTCAGACACATTCCAATCACTGCAATCGAGTCTCTTGCTAACCTCTGTGACACTCTGTTAGAACAATGCATGCATTTTAATTTCCTCTTATCTGCTGGAAAATAGGTATGGATCCCTTCTGTCCTTCCCCTACTAAAGATCATTTGCAGACACAACCAGGTTAAACAACCACAAGAGTATGCTTTTGACCTTGTGTCCTTAGGGTGGCATAAGTATTTAAGTCATTTTTAGTTCCTAAGACAGAAGAAGCACTTAAGCTGCTTTAAAGCCTTACGGTGGCATAAGTGCCTAAGCCGCTTTCAGTTCCTAAAGCCAAGTCAAAGCCATAGTTATACATGAAGAACTCAGCGTTTCTGCATAGGCACATGCCTGTGGAAAAGCTCAGATAACTATCTCCACTCCTGCTTCCTTTCCTTTGGACGCATATTCCACTAGAGTCCTTGCAGCTGTCTTGCATACTTTATAGAAGATTTAAGAAATACTCTAGTGACAGATATTTACTAATGCTAATTAGCAACATGACAATTTATACAGTCCCCCGATCTGGCCCAAAGCAGCTCAGTGCCTTGACAATCTTGACACCTTTGCTGAAACGCAATACCCACAGTTAAAATCAGCTGGATCTTTAAAGCACTGCCCAGCAATTTCCTCTGTGTATAATGAATGGACTAAACACTGTGTCTGCACACACACTGAACTCCTCACTCAGCGGTGTTTGATCTTGTCATTCAACCTCAATAATTAATTTTAAAAGTTTTCCACTACAAACAAATGAAGCCCCCTGCTCTCCCCCAAGATTTGGTCATGAATGTCAACCTCGATGTGGACTAGTGGCAGACCACAGGTCAGCAGTCAGATATTTTGGGATTACATATGAGAGAGGAGTGCGACTTATTTAATAGTACAACTAAATATGTGGCACAAGTGTTTATAACTCCAGCATGACTAGAAAGGTTTTATTCATTCCATTAAGAAAAATAATCAACTCACCAAATAAAAGAAGTTTCAGTCAAAAAGGCGTTATTTCAGAGAGTTGCAAAGGATGTGGAAAATAGGGAATATAACTTACACAGTTTAACAGACTTAATATATGAACTCTTTGTATGTGACCTAATACATAATTGCAAGGAAAAATTAGGCGTCAGCCAGCATTGCAGCTGAATTCACACTTGAAGCTCATTTATTCCTGTGCTGCTCTGGATTCCTGTCTCTGTCCCTTGAGAACTGGCAACAGCAGTCAGTGAAGAAAGAGAGGGATCAAAATTAGAAGCCTGAATCAACTGAAAAATAATGATGATTTATAACTTAAGACAGCCTGCAGAAGTAGATGGAAGGGGATGCCAGGCGCTAGAAAAAGACAGCACAGAAACCAATAGGTGGAAGAAAGGACGGAAACAGTAAGAAAAAAAAGGTAAGTGGGGAAAGGAGATTGAGAGATGGTTCCCATCTTGCACATCTGTATTCAAAGGTGGCTGCCTACACTACAAAATTATTTGGACAGCCCATCAGGAACCTCTCCACCTCAACCAAGCAAACTTTTATCTCTCTTTTTTCACCCAGCACCACGTTTCCACACAGGTGTGGAGTATAATGCTATGTAGAAGGAAAATATGTTGTCTTCCCAACTTACGTATTCTGCCCCAGGAAAAGATGCTGGTGCTGAATGCTTACAGTGGGGAAGCACAACATCTTCTGCCCCATAGCAGCTCATCACCTTTCCCTAGGAAGAAGTTGCTGCACATCCAACTTCAGTGCCTCAACAGCTCATAAATTCCTGATTCACCTTGGTCCGAATGGCTTGGGCTAATATGGCTCATTCTGACTGCGATGTCTGAAGGAGCATTCCTACATGAAGGACAGACAGGGGAACCATGCGTCTATTGGAGATGCAACAAACAGTTGGGGCCAACAGCTGTCTTTGGCTAGCACAGCTGCCACTGGGAAGACAAGGTCTACAGCCATATTTTAAAATGTATTAAAGATCTGGGGTCAGGGCAAGACACAGAAAGTGGTTGTTCTTGTCTCATGGGCTATTTAACTTTGGAAGCCAGGAATGCAGAAGGAATGAGAGCAGTCAAACTACTAAAAATTAATAAGTCAAACTACTAAAAATTAATAAAAAATTGCATTTTGTGCAGTTTTCTACAAGTTTACTACTCCTTTTGTAAGAGTCATTTTTTGACTCCAGATGCTGCAGGATCTTACACACGGGCCTGGAGAACTCTTGTTCTCTAAATGTGACGCTGTATTACTAACAGATAGGAATATGCTAATTCAAAGGACAAAACCCAGCAGGACTGTTTTCTTCTCGCCTCCCTGTTTCAGCTGAAAATATAGGTCTGATTATTTTTCTTCATTTCTCTACACTAACAACAGCAACAAAAGTTCTCAATCCACTAGTTAAAAAATAAATAAAAAAATGTTTTCATTCTGCTTCTCCTTTTGTTCTCCTGCAATAAATTCTGTAGTTGTCTCTGTTGCCTATCAATAGGTTAAACATATCCAACTTGTATGTTTAAATGCTAAAGACAGAGAAGTCCCCAAGGATACGTCAATCGTTGGCTCCTGTACAAAGAAAATACTGTATTTTGCTCAGAAGAGCTTTCTGTGGCAATTTAAACACAGTGAGACAGACACAATATCCTGGAGAGAGGAAAACCTGCCTTATTACATTCCTGACCCAAGAGAAAGGATCTGCCCTTAGGACATAAAGAGAATCAGTGGGGAGGAAAAGAAGAGAAAAGTTATCTAATCCTAAAAATAAAGGCAGCGGTTCGTAATACAGCATGACCTTCTTTTAATCTCTGATGTAGTAGTTATACAGTATGGATATGCTATAATACCAGCAGAGAAAACAGAGCTTGCTCGTCAGGCTGAGAACCAGCTCTCTTAGGCTGTGTCTATGTTTCCAGGTTTTGGACAGCTTTTTGGTAGGCTTTTAGATATTTTGTGGAGGGAATGGAACTTATGGGATATTGTGAGGATTCTTTCCCAATAACATCACATCTTGTTCTTGTTTCATTTAATACACATATATTCACATATACGGCACAGTTAAGTCTGTTAGCAGTAACATGCAGCTCCATCAAGGGCAATGTTTTACAGCTCTCTCTTGATTTCCTGTGTAAAAGCATGCAGCTGTAAAGCAATGGGCAAAAACTGCATCTTTATTTCCTAAAACTGAAAATTTAATAAATGAGATTCTGCCAGAACATCAACATAAATGTCGTGGATATTAATCATTCCACTTTTACAGCAGTAGGAAAGATGCTTTGATGACTCTCAGCTTTGTTTCTTCTCTGATGTTGCCTTCCATAACTCTGTCTAAAAATCAAGTGCCATCGCTTTCTTGAAAGTTGCATTCTTGTATTAGTAGCTGGGAGGTTAATAGGTGAAACTGGCATGTTAGAGGAATTCATGCTTTCTTTATTCTTTTTTCCAAGTATATGGAAGTAATTTTTCAGAACATGCTGCTGATAACTAGGCCTTGCAAGTTCCTCCAGCACTGATGCTCTGTCTTGCATTTGCCCTACTTTAAACAGGGTATCACAGCTTCCATATTTTGTGATGTTAATGAACCAAAAAAAAAGTCCCCCCCTCTCTCTCTGTGACATGTGGAAGGACAGGGCTAGTTGCATCCGCGTGAGAGAGCTGTGGCAGAGAAGTGAATGCACGGAAAGCAGAAACCATGAAGCAGGTGCTCAAGTCAGCTGTCCTCCAACAGGGATGCTATGGTTATGTCTCTGCCTTCCAAGGTTATGCCCTCCTCTCCTGAGAACTGCTGTTGAAGGGAAGAAAGATGTTACAGGATGACTGTGAGGATGACTTGGGGCATAGGGAAGAAGAGACATCCCCACTGCTCCTACAAGGGTAAAAGGGGCCAGCTGCAAGCTGTCTGCCCATGGCATTTCTCCCAACCACTCTGCCCTAACCCATCCACTGTGTGCATTACTTTTCTACTCTGGCTGCCCTCTTGGTTGCTTCCACCACAGTGCTCCCTGGTGATCAATTTTCTGTATTACGTGCTCCACCCCGCTGTGCGAACGACTCTCCTCCATCTTCCACTAGCTCCAGCATCTTTCGTGGTTCTCCTTGTGCACGTTTGCCTGCACAGGTACAGAGCTGTGCTGAACGTGTAATGGCTAAGCTACAAGACCTGGGCAAAAGAAAGCCTTTTGCTGCAGGGTCATCCCTTTTGGATAAGGCAGCCTTAAAGGTAGAACCCCATTACAAACTTCACCTTCAACGAGAGTTTAGATATTGCAGAAACCACTTTAAGAACAATGATTTAACATACCCCTGTTTGGCTCAGTTTTACTTTATATTTCTTATGCTCTTACCATTTAGGTCCCCAGATTGCATCCACATTTAAGAGTTACCCGTCTTTGGTGTAAAGTTCATATGATACAAATTAGGTTAATTTGGTGCCTGCAGCATAAACCAAGAGACTCAAGACAGACTAGCAAAGAGAAAAGAAGAGGGAAGAGGGAGAAACTCTGCAGTAATGAAGGAGCATTCAAGCTGGGCTCATAAGGATAGGGCTGGAAGAAGAGTCTAAAGAAAGGCCACTTGCTAAAAGATTTAAAACCCACTGCTGACCAAGTGATGTGACTGCTGTTGGCCTTTACAATGCAGCAGTGACAGAAGGTGGTCTGCTTCCAAGTCCTATACCTAGCCCTGCACTGATGATCTTCAGCCTGTTCTGCCTGCTTTCCTTCATTCTTTCCCTGCCTTTTTTCTCTCTGTCACACATGCACATGAGCTCTCCCCACAGGCTGTGAGCTGGCTACAGACCCAAATGCTACAGGGTGAGACGCAAGAACAATTCCTGCCTTCAGGAAACAGCTCTGTGGCATGACTGCTGGGAGGCACAAAGCCTCCTCCTGCTGCAGCCTTACAAGAGAGGAGCTCCACGCTCCCCCAGACATCAGTTACACATTCCTCTCTCAATCTAGTCAAAACAGTAGTGTACGAACAAGGGCAGAGTTTTTCCTGCAGTTGGATGGGGAAGAAGGTAAAAACTGAAAACCTACCCTTCAGCAGGTCTCACATTATCTGTGAATGCTGCATAGAAAATACGCTGCCTGTTACCTTCTGCAAGTGACTGAATATGGGAGGACAGAAAACTACCTGAGGCTCAAGTTCAAAATTTTCTGCTTCATGATCTTTGCATTTAGGGATAAAAATTGATTTTGCATGCAACTGCTAGAGAATTTCCACGAAAACCAAGTTTAAAACCCTCACATTGGAACTTCCTCACAGGCAGTATCCAATGTGAGTAATGGCTGACTTCCTTCGTTACAGTCCTGAACTCACACACAGCTGTGTGCACTCTTTAACAAAAACACACAAGAAAAACAGGACTTACCTTAAATATATATATATATATATGTCTACATAAACACCTCAGTTCTTTGCACTAGTACAGGTGTTAGTGTAACACACTTAAAAGCCTAAATCTGGGCTTTTCTTACTGGCATAGAAAGCCCTGCTGCTAGCACACTGCAGAAGGAAGTCACCATAAGAAGCATTACACTACAATATTTCATCGTATTTGCAAATGGCATGAAGAAGGAAAATGCCAGCTCAGTTTTGCAAGAGGCACATCAGCACACGAGGTAGAAGTACTACATACTTCAGATGTTTTCCCACATTGCTGCAGAAGACGAAAGTCTATAGGCCTCCTTCCTGCCACCATAACTCATCTGACTTCAATGGAAATCAGACCTGCTGTATATATTAAACCTGAAATTAACTATTCTCCCCCTGTATTGTTTGGCTTTGATAAATTCCAGCCATTGCTCCTAGCTGAGATGAGATCTCGATTCTGTGAGCTGCTCTGCTCACATGGGCTCTTATGGGGGCTCAGAGCCTGTTAAAGTCGAATGGGTCCAACCACACTGAGCTCTCTGCAGGAGTGGGGCTTTAGCAGCTCTTATACTTAGTTATTGAGCAGCGGGTTCAAACTATGCTCAAAGTAATAACATTTTCCTTTAAAATAGGGCATGTTAACAAGAAAATAAAATGGGAAGAGATTTCTAACCTTTACATTCCAGACCAGACTGGTGGAGCCAAGAAATAAATGCTCAATAGTAAAGATGCCTAGAGCAGAAAGAAATGCAAGTAAAAAAGAACCCAGCAAAATATCCCAAGAACTGTAGTACACAAAATGAATATATAAAGCCAGAGCTATTTTACAGAAATTGTATGGCTTTAATAACAAAAATCTGTTAAAATTTATACTGCCTTTCAGTGCCCAGTTTTGGAAATGGGCTGCAAGCAGGTTAGTACCAACAGGCTCTTTGAGTTAAAATGTTAGCATGCAATATAGCAGTTTTATATCATTCTGTATTAGCAGAGACAAACCACTTAATCTCATGAGCCAACTTATAAATCTATGAAAGGGTATAGCAAGACAGAATAAGGAAAAGTCAAAAAGTATCATTTTAATAAGATTTTGAAGACTTGCAAACTCCCAGTCTGGTACAGTGGGTCATCCATCTACACAGAAGGATTTGCAAAATACTTGATCCCTTACAAAAACAAAAAACAACAAAACTATATATATTTTTTTTTTTAATGGAAAAGACTGTGCTCCTAATGGGGTGGAATAGCAAGGTAAATGTCAGACAGTTAAATGGACTCTACTCCTCAGGGTGTATTAAACATACAGCTAGTAACACTAAGCAGACTAAGTAGACAGGACTTGCTGAACAGTATGAAATTCGTTTAGAAAAAATATTGGACCAGATTTTGTAAAACCACACACTTTCTTCTGCTCTTAATACTTTGATTACAGCATAACTAACACTGATACACTTGAAATGAAAGAAAATATACTTCTCAGCGGAACTTACCTGTGTAAATCAGTAAGTCTTTTTAATTTTATTATTTTTGAGAGCTCTGTGCTTACTGCATGAACACATTCAAATTGCCTATACAATAAAAATATCAATACTTTGTTTGCAGAGAGGCAGTCTTGAATAGAGGGATTTATTTCAACAAATACACAGAGATGTCTCCTTATATATAATCTAAGAAAGCTGCGGGTTAGATTAGGAGATAATGCCTGATCCACTTTTCACGATTAAATGCATCAAAAAAAAACTTTGAGAAAGCTGGGAATACAGTGACTTAAAAACACCCAACACTTTTCACAGAATCTAGAAAGAAAAATTCTGGCAGTGATAAGCGTTATCAAAATCTTCACTAGGTAATGCATGTTTTACTGTTTGTTTCATCACAGAGGAAATGCTGGCAGAATTAATGCATCAGTGGGTAACAAGCAGCACTGTGTTGCAGCCATGACATCACAACAATTGGAGGAGATATTTGGGGCTCTTCCTTTCTAGTATCTCTACGAAACATTTCTAACAAACTTCGGCATGCACAACAGTTTATTGCTCCTCTGAGACCCCCCTTGGCTTTTGTCCATTGAACATCCATTTAGAATTTATCTTTCACACCCTTGTTAGGCTTGGGCATCCCAGCCACATCGCAGCAGAGTCAGGGTTAGCACAGGTCTCTATCATATGTTAGAAGTTGGTTTTCCTTGATATTCATTTACCTCTCTTGTGCCATGGGATAACATTTTCTATTCTCTTGTACGTACCACAGGCACTGTGTTGTAGCCAGACTACAGCCCTATGTTGGAGCAACTGGAATGAAAACTGAGTAGGAGCTTATAGTAGAACAAGGCGGTATCACCTAACACACTTAGGAAAGAGCCGAAGCCAATTTTCTGTCTGTCCTGCATTCCGCACACCAACTTTAATTTACTCGCAGTGAACTTAACAGGTGCTTCTGGTAACTAAAAATCAATCCTAAACAGTCTGGTTTATCTCAAAGATCCATCTCATCTTCCATGTACCAAGCTGGCGCCATTTGAAGGGGAAGACCTGCGCTGGCAGTCAAGCCCCCAAGTCTGCAGGAGAAAACCAAAGGGCAGCCTCAGCGAGAAGCCTGCAACTTTGCAACTCTCCCTCATCCAAAACCTATCTGAGCTAGTGCCTGGCGCCTTCAGAGTGTGATATAAACCACACTTCTTTGTTCAGGCTTTTTTCTTTTTTTTTTTTTTACTAACCGTAAGTGTCGGAATCCCCTTGGCAATTAATTTCCTGGCTGGTAATCCCTTGGCTCTGATCCACACAGAGAAAGTGGCTGCACCAGAGGCGAGGTGTGCAAGGCACATGCTCCAGCTTTGCAGAATGAAGTGGTCTCTTGATTTAAGTGACAGTGACCAAGCCTGAAAACTTTGTCTGTGCCCCGCATAATGAAGCAAGCTAAGGTTATTGTTAAATGCTCTTTAGGCTGAGTGTAATGTGGCAAACTGTCAAATACTGCAGGTAGGATTTTCTTGGTTGTCTGTGGCAGTATTAGAAATGCTTTACCCACAAGAAAGACGTGCAAAAGATGTCTCAACATTAACGAAATACAGAAATATACATAGTATAGTAATCAGCACTGATAACAGTGAAGGGGATAAAGCCTTAACTCTACTAACTTTTAAAAAAAATTACAGTAAGAAAAAAAAACACAATACCATGTACCCATAATATTTTAAACTGCTATATTCTCAGCTCATGTACAGAGCTACAAAACTCTTTTAGTATTTCTGCCTAGTTCTGGTAGGAACTAGCAGCAATCTGCAGTTCAGAGCTACAGAAATGTCTCTCCCTCGTAGCCAGGCAAGATGGGTTTGGCCAGTTTTGCTGCATTCATTTTTAAGGACTTTTGAGAAAAAGTGGTAGAGAAGCTGTGTGAGCATAATTCCTATAAATGGCCAAACTCTGAAAAAAAATCTTGACTAAGTTTCCACTAGTTTGAGACAAAGTCTCTTACAGGAGGCAGAAAGTTGGTACTGTGCTCACATGTGCTGGGAAAAGAAGAGTGAGATTTTATCTTTTTAATTAACTCGGCCTAAAGTGACGCAGTCTTAAATGAAGCCCTCTGATCCCGAATTCCTCGAATTAGGAAGCATCAGAACTAAATAAATATCAGAAACTCGTTTGTCCTTGACACTCCAGAATATTAAAAAACAAACAAAAAGTATTTCATCTCTTGGGCTGTACCCCCCTTCCACATCATCCTGACATGGGTGCACCTTAAACAAAGATCATAAACAAAACCAGTGCCAAGGGATTAACAGAAGCAAAAAGAGGCAGTGAGCATTTTATGTACAAATACTTGTGGAGCAAGCACTTGCTCTCACTGAAAACACTCAGAAAAAGGTCCCTGAATTCAAGGGATATTGCCCACTGCTGGGGTAAGGTGCTAACTAGGAGCAAAGGATGGGCTTAGCTACACTGTGCTTCTCTCCGAAAATTTAGAGAGTTCCTACCTGGCGCTGTGCTGCTGCTGTTCTTTCTTTTAGTGCTTTCTTGACACATGTAGGAAAGGATAAAAGCCTAATGGGTGCGAGTGTCAGCACAATATAAATTACTGCGAGGAAAAACTTGATGCATGGCTTGGGATCTGAAAGAGGAATGTCCACCATTGTTTGTGATTATGGATCACATCACAATCTAATAGCAATTTTTATTTAATCAATAATTTCCATGCTGAACAGACAGCCCTGTTACAGAGAATCGACAAGCAGGTACTGATAGCGACAAGGCTTGTTATTAATCTTTACCCTGCCAACATATCAACCAAACTACTGTAAAAAAGCACCACCAAGACGGATTTAGAAGTAGGTCTTTCTTTTTCTTTCTTTCTCTCTTTTTTCCTCTTCTTTCTTTCTTTCCTTCCTTCCTTTTCTTTCTTTCTCTTCTCTCTCTTTTTCTTTTCTTTTAGCCACACAGCCCCATTCCTCTTTTCCCTTTCCAGATATGTAACATTTCATACAATTTATATTCTAAGTTTATTTGAAAAACCAGGGGCTTGAATTACACAAAAAGGCAATTCATATTAAGCAATTTTACAAATCAGTGGGACCTAGCCCAGTGCTCAGTGTTAGCCATTATAGGCTAATAAATCATACTTTCTCTTTGAGATGTCAATCGCCAAAGTGCTTTGTAAAAATGTTGGCATCTGTAATTCAGCAAAGTCTTTTCATCTTGAAATAAGATGCTCCAGACTGATAACAAGAATAATCCTCTCTTGATCAAAAAAAAAATCTGCATTTTACCAATTAAAGCTGCTGCCAGAAGCCAAACGGAGCAGCACTGAGACTCCACTGTAGTTTATCTCTGCTAAACACAAGGAGGGATACAGTTAGAGCTTTGTTTCATTTTCAGCTTGACTACTTTATCTCACAGAGAACTGCAGCATCTCAGCCCTGCGATACACGCAAGAATGGCATAGGCAGACCTCATACCTACAGTGCAAGCCACCAGAGGACCCACTCCTGACCAAAACACCACCCATTCATTTTATAGATTAGGCACATTGAAGAAAAGTCACACTCACATGAAAGTTTGACCACTGAAAAACATTAAATTTGGTTAACCATGATAAAAGACTTGTATGCTCTTTTTTTTTTTTTTTCAGTAAGAGGTTACACAAGCAAAAGAGGCTGCAAAAATGAATCCACACAGCCCAGCCCTCAAAACCAAATGCAGAATCCACACTTGAGCCTGTATGCAGATTGCCCAGCCCTGCCTTCACTTGCACATGCTGGTCTGCCACTTCTGTCTGCATGTCCACCTGCAATAGCTTCCACATGCAATAGCTGTGCCTGCACTCATGGATTTCAGCTCTTCCAGGCACCAGGTTTCCATGGGCAAAACATTTTGGGTACAATATGGGTGGCTAAGAGGGGAGAACATGGCACTTGTGACAAAGATATGAAGATAAAATCCTACTCTTCTTGAGGTGGGTGATAAAAGCAGTGCAGAAACACATCATGCAGAACAGAGGCCTCCAGGAAGCTTGCTGTAGATGTTCCACTGGTTCGCCACCATAAGCTACATAACAGCAAATCACTTGGTCAGCAGTAGCACAGCAGGAAAAACCTGCACAGAAATGGCAGCTCTGTCCAGGGGAATATGCTTTACCTTTGGACAGGGCTGAACGGTATCTGTCAGTGCACAAGTCCAACCTTCCCTGCAGCTCCCAGGCAGCAAAAGCAGCAGGCTACGATTTCTGTTTCCTCTCTTCTACACGATACGCCACCCAGAGTCAAGAGCTGAAGAACCAGCTCACTTTGCAGCTTTGCTTCTGTCTGTGCCTTCATCACTCAGGCAGCACAGTCTCCCCTGGGACTCAGCTGCCAGCTTCTTATCCTACACTGCCCCAAAAAACTGGGAGCCACCCATGGAACATCACTAACCTGGAGGAGCTCACTAGCTCAGCTGTCAGGGCAAATAAACACTAAATAAATGGGTATGTCCACAGACCATCTGAAAAGTGTTTTGTGACTGAAACCACACAGAGCCACCAGGCCTTGCTCGCTGTCATGCGCGGCCTTCACATTAAAGTGCCTGCTGGTTCTGAGTTCAATCCCAAAGGCTGCAGTAACCTCCCCGGGCACAGGAGCACTGCTCAGTCCCTACCCACAGCAGCCAGGAGGAAGTGTTACTTCAACTACATGGCCATCTCTGTCAGGGACACCAATTCAGAGACAATGACTTTGGCAATTCACACGAACAGTAGCCATAGCAGCAGCAGACTAACAACAAGTTTTCCTAATGCTGTGAAAGAAATGCTAATTACAGAGGAATTAAAATATAAAAAAATGATTACATTTCTCTCTCTAAATCCCCTCTTAATACTTCACAGATTAGGGTGGATTTATTTTTTTGTAAACCTTTCTCTATCAAAAAAAAATCCCCACTTTTTTTTTTTTTTTCCTTCTCCTCTGTGATTCATCAAAAGCCAGACTCTAGGTAGGGGAACTGCTGATGCTGGAGTGCTCGAGAGGACCCCAGCCAAAGCACAGCTGGCCTTCAGGGCAAGCCCAGAACAAATGAGATCCCTTCAGAGGGCAGCCGCACTGGCTTTTAACACCGCTGGAAGGCAGAGGGCATCACGCCAGTGGTGCGGAGCGGGGATGTGCTGGGAAGGCAAGCGGGGATTGTGTTGGACCCTGGAGGCTACTGGTGCGCCACGGAGCACAGAGAAAACAGCAGCGAGGTCGGTCTGTGGTGATTTAACCTTAGACCCCCCCAGCACTGACATGGTTACCTCTGATAGGGGGTTAAAGACATCCTTCAGGACAACGAGGCTGTGTTAGATACCCATGTGGAAACCCAGAGAGAGTGAACACGCACTTAGGGGCAGAGATCAGCTTTATTAGCTTTGGGATGGGATGTAATGAACCGCTGGGCCACAAATGCCACTGTTCTGGCACATGTTAAAGCTGCAGGTTCAGCTGCCTATAACCCAGCACAGTAAGGTGGCATCTTAATTACAACTTGGCCTTTAAATGGACAGCAAGGAGGAGATTTTGCAATCTAAACATTAAACATTCACTACAAACTTCTGTACAGATCTTTCTCACAATTATTTACTTTTGCTGTGTAATCTCTTCTCCCTCTCTCTCCTCTCCCTTCCTCCCTCATAGCTACAAAGATCAAACACACTGAGGGGATACACAAGCTGAAGAAAAACTTTGCATGGTATTTGCTGGCCCTTAAAGCAGCTCTCTGCCTTCCCAAAATTGTCCCAGCCTTCAGTCCAAGCCCTGGGCTTGTATCACTCGAAGAATTTTATTTTTTTTTTTTGCACACAGCATTGCTTCTCCAAATACAGGGGAGGGTCCAGACTCCGCAAAGAAAAAAAAAAAAAAAACAGTAAGATGAAATAGAATAAAACCGCCACCAAAAAACCTTTGCTGTTGTACGTAAAACATTCTCCTTTTGTCAGGGGAAAAAAAAAAAAAAAAAAGATTACTATAATGGATTTCATGTCCTTATCTATTTCTTACTCTTTTCAATTTAAAGGAAACATTTCTGAACCTTTCAGGGCAGTGGCTGCCATCGTCACACACAATGAGACTCTGAACGGGATGAAGCATCTGTGTTACTGCACTAGGACCAAATAAAACCATAATGGAAATGCACTGAAAACAGCCTCTGTGAATTATAATATTAATAATAATAAAAAATCCCAGCACATATTCAAATTCACGTGGCAACTGGGATGTTGCCACTACAGCCCGTTTGGATTGTGAACTTCACCTGTACCATGGGGAGCTGCAAGCATACCTCCAGAGCCAAGAGAAAAGAAATAGCTAATGCCTTCTGGGGCAGCTGTTTGTAATTGCCTACTTCAAGGTATAGATGCCTGCCCACACAAATGTGAACGGCACCACATCATTGTCTGCTCAGGGGTAGGCAAAGCGTGACTCTCCCGTTCATTTACGGCTCTGTCACTGCAGCTATTACTCAGGGGAGCTGCTCTCATCTCAAGGAGTGGCTTATTCCCTTAGTGCAGTTGGATCCTTTTTAGTGTAGAGAGGCGAAACTCCCTCCAGTCCTTACCTGCCCTTCTCCGATGAGAGAGGAGCTGAGGAAGAAGCCAAGGGCAGTATGAGGGAGGGTTTCGAAAGTCTATTGACTTTAGGTGTCCCTATTTACGGGTCTACAAAATGACGTGCTCCTAAAGGGTCTGGTCTCTCAGAGAGCAGTGTGCTCCCCATCTCCCAGTCAAACACATTTTTCAGTGTTTCGAGGTGATGAGGGCACCCCAAATCATTACAGATGCTGCAAAACATAAAAAAAAGATGGAGAACAAATTTTGTTCAAACAATGACAGGACAGGGGAAATGGTTTTAAACTAAAAGAGAGGAGATTTAGATTAGATGTTAGGAGGAAATTATTCACTCAGAGGGTGGTGAGGCCCTGGCACAGGTTGCCCAGAGAAGCTGTGGATGCCCCATCCCTGGAGGTGTTCAAGGCCAGGCTGGATGAGGACCTGGGCAACCTGATCTAGTGAGTGGCATACCTGCCCATGGCAGAAGTGGTGGAGTTAGATGGTCTTTAAGGTCCCTTACAACCCAAACCATGCTATGATTCCATGAAAACCTGAGCTGAGCTAGCCTGTGGACACAGCCTGGGTTTTATGGAGAAGCAGAGGGTAAAAACTGTCAGAAACTCAACTCAGAGAACCTCTCAAAATGGTTCTTCTGGGTATCTTCAGCACATTGTGATTACTATGGGTACCTGAGAAAGACAAGAAACTTTCATTGGGGCTGAGGTGCAATAGGAGAGGCTGGCAGAGCATTAGAGTGACTGCCCCAGGGATTGCCAGGAGAGTGCTTCAGTCACCAGGGCTTGGAAGAAAGGCAGGAAGAACTCAGCAAATGAAATCCTGAGTGTAAACCATCGCTGTCAGTTTAGGGCTTTTTGATCTCATCTAATCAAATATAACAACAATGAGAGAATTTTATTGCTGCACAATTAAGGAGAAAACACTAACAAAAAATAGCTCTGCAGTTCTTCAAGCATGTTTTTGAATAAAAAAATAATTATCATCAAGGCTACACAGCAAGGGGGATGAGAAATAGGCAGGACTGCGTTTTTCTGATTGCCATTGTATTAATATTTAACAATAACTTCAGTCATTTCCTTGAAGGATAATTTTCTTAAACAAACTTTTATCTTTAGTGTCTAACCCTTTTGCAATATTTTATTCTAAACTGATTTCTGGGGAAAAAAAAAAAAAAAAAAGACAAACTGCAACAAAAAGCAGATTTATAAAAATATACAATATCTTATTAGCTTCTGGGCGCTCAAGTGCATTTATCACATATTTAAAACAAACTTGAGCTCAGCTAAGCCCAATTATAATATCTCGCTGGGCAGAGAAATTAATTAAACAGCTGAATGATAAAGACCCCAGCAGCAAACTGATGCTTTAAAATAAATAAGATTTTTTTTTTTTTTTTAATAAGAAGAAAGAAAAGAAAGAAATCCATAACACACATGTTCAAACGGCAATGTGAGCAATCTTTACAGGAGCGCAATGCAATGTAAATAAGACGACCTGGCAGGCGACCACAGCAGCGGCTCTAATGCTGCTCTCCGACTTTGTGATTTGCTAATGTGAAACACACGCACCCCTTTTGCACCAAGTTCAAATAACCCTCGGATCCCAGCTGTGCAGCTCAGCGACTGAACCAGAACAAGGGCAGAACTTGTCAGGATTTAAGAGCTTTCAGCCAAACCCTTCAATTGCAGCCGGTACCCTATTCCATAGAAGGATATCAATTATAGATAGTGACTTGCTTTAGCAGGGCAGTCGGTACTGTCAGACACTAGATAGACAACCATGAAGAATCATGAATCTTTCTATTAACTGTAAGAGGAAAAAGGAAAAAAAAAAAAAAAAGGATGGATGGGTACTATAAATAAGGCAGGGCATGTGAATGGTTTAACACCTTGCCGTTTGGTGTATGTATCATGAAAATTTAACCACACTGAATTCTAAGTGGCACGTATCGCTTGGAAATAAGAGCTCCCACACCAAAATCATTACGGTGTCAAAGCCTTCTGGGTGGGTCAATAACAATTCTTTTATGTAGCTTTTCAGTTATTTATTCATAGCAGCACAGGTTCTGTTCATAAATTCAGTCAGAAAACATTGTCTCTTGAGGCCTAAACACACTTTCACCAGCGCCCACATTTTACACTAATAACAGCTGGAATTCACCACAGAAAATAAAGCAGAAAAATGCCAGTGTATGCTGACAATTGTGCCCAAGACCGCAATTTCTGCTGTAAAGCTGTACTACATATTCAGACACAAGTATGTTTGTATTTACTGTTTCACATATGCCATATTACACATCACTATGCAATGCAGACATGGCTAGGATCTGATTCACCTATCCTTGCTTTCAGAGTAAATCAGGTTCTACAATTTCCGGAAAGGTAATAATGATGTCCTCATGTGACAGAAAGACTGGAAACCCATATTTACTTCTTTCAAAATACAAGCGTATGTGCTTGTGGATTCACCCTGTACATGACGGGAGTAATGATACCGATAATGTGAGCTGTGTGCACTGTGTATCAAGGAAAGGATGCCCTGAGCTCCACTCTACCTAGTGGGACTGGAATTCATTCTAATGTACCCAACCCTTTAACAAACAAAATAAGCAGCTAGAATTAGGCTTCCATCTTTTCCCTCAACACTGCAGTTCCTCTAAAATTTTGATTCTTTTGGAAGCAAAACTTGGGCAACAACAATCTGTTCTGCACCATGGGAGGTTTGGGGTCTGATTCCCTACTAAACATTCATGGCTATGAAGAGTAGCCTTATTCCTCCGAGAAAAGGGAGAAGCTGGAAAAAGAGAGAGCTACAGTTGTACAGGTGAAAGGACGCTGTGAATACTTCCACATAAAATATACAAATTTTGGAGTGGGTGACAGGAAAGGGTTCTCTTGCAATCCTTTGGAAATGTCTACATAGCTCACTTGGTTTCTCTCACAGTTCACTTGACTACCCTTAGTCAAGAAGGTGTATGTACACGATACAACGTAGTGCTCTATCACATGCAGGAAGCCACCCAACTTCTGACCACATGGCTGTAGCTCTCTGCTCACACAGATCATCTCCACTGAGTGTCAGGGAATACAGGGATGCTGACAGATGTCATTTGAATGAGTCTTGCCAGGGCAATTTAAACCTTTTATTGCCTTCATCTATTCCAGGTGCCCCTGTCTTGGTGACTACAACTCCTCAGTAGAATTAACAAAACAGGAAAGTTACCCATGTTTTTGATGTCCCAGGTGGCAGTCCAGCATCTAACTTCAAACCCCACTTCAGTCTCTGCTGGAGCAACTAACTGATGCTCTGACAAGTCTGCCAGCAAGTCAGAAAGCACTCACAGGCAACGCAGAAGAGCCCTGCTGCAAGATGTGAAGGTTGGTATCTATTATCCTGCAAAGCCCTGAACCTGCTGGGAAGCATAGCACGATCCTAGCTACATGCCTACCTGTACACAAGCCAGCTCAGGTACCTCCAGTCAGCATTGAAGAGCCTGACATACACCTCCCTGGAATCACAGTGTGAAGACAACCCAATGCCCACAACCAGGCCATTCCTTCCCTTGCATTTGAGCAGCATCGAGTACCACACGACTCTGGGCTTGACGAGGCTTCCAGCTGCTACTGCAGTGTAAGTATTACTGAGTACAGACGTACTCATACCAGAGGCACATTCTCTGTGCCTAACACAGGTGTACACGTGCATACACCACATCAGAAGCTCAGCGCAAAGAGGAACGTGCAGCCATGGCTATTTGCATCTGCTCAGATTTACCCACAAGTACTTGGGTACAAGGCCATGAGCCCCAGCAGTGGGAAGATTTTCAGGGACTGAACCACTGCTCGGGGACTTAACACTTTCTTCCAGAACCGCACACTTAAGCAAAGCTGGGGCTGCTCTGCCACGAAGCCCTACTGAGATCCAGACTTCATTTCCAGCGCTGCTGCAGGTGTGCATCAAGGGGCTGCGACAATCAAGGGCTGACAAAACGTGAGGGAGACAGAGCAGGGCCAGCCTTTCAAACAGAGTTAGATGTCTCGAGCCCTTTTGCAATTCTGGACAGAGATAACTCGCTCAAGTCCACACAGCAGGCTGCTGCCAGAGCAGCAAAAGAAATCACAAAGCCGGGCCCCATCACTGAGTCACGCTGACTCTGGCGGTGTGATTTGAGCTACTTGAATGTGATGGTTGTGACGAGGATGATGATCCTATTGTCTTCAGGGTCTCAAGTCGGGAGTTGTGCCTCATAATCTTAAATGCCATAACATATGTAAATCTGCCAAAAAGAACTCCTTTTATCACAGAAACCTGTTTTTTTTTGGTTTTGTTTTGTTGTTTTTTTCCTCTGCCTGTGTTTATAGCTGGAGAAACCCACTTCAGATGTTGCCATCATGCAAAACCATAGGAAATATATTTTCTTAGAGAATTCTTGCTGTTGACCTTTATAATACTGTCAGATTTGCTATGAAAAACACACTAGAAACAACACTTTTTTTTTTTTTAAATAACAATCCTACTTTAATTTACCTGCAGCTATAAAACTTTAGCTATTAGGTAAAAAGCACAGTGGAATTCAATTAAATTTTGTATCTGCAACTTCAAAAAATCCTCTTCCTTTTTTTTTCATTTCCAAGGGCACCTTTATTCTGAATTTCTCTTTTATTTCATATATTTTGGTGTAAATTATTTATCATCATTGCTGGGATCATTTCTGAATATTAAGAACAGTTTTCCAGGCATCATAAAGCCTTAGCCTTACAATTATGAGCAGATATAAAGATCAGGCCTGTGCACAGCACCAGATGATGTCAATCAGTCTGTTTGCATAGAATCAATTGCAAGACCGACACTTGATCTTTCAAATGTGTCCAACCCTTTGCAGCAGCCTTTCATATGGAATTTCTTCCCAAAAAGATAATAAAACATTAAAAGGTCCACTCCTCGCATTTCATTTTGTCCTATCAAAATGTTAGGATACTTTTTGCATAAAAACTGTCTAAAGAATTCCCCCCAAAAGGCCACATATTTGCCATTAGTTCAGTTCATGATATTCTTTAATTTATTATTATTGCTATTGTTACTGTCACTACTGCTACTAATACTACCAACAATAAAAAATAAGAAACTGAATACTTGATGAATAATTTCCATCACCACCAGACTGTCACACTACAGCAAGTGAAAGCTGGCATTGATTTACTGAAGTCAGCTTTGCAGCATCAATCTAACATTTTGCATAGTGTTTGGAAATATATGGTGGTTGATTTTTATTTTTTTTTCAATTTGTGGTGAAAAGTACAGTTTTCAACATGTTATTTCAGTACTATTGGCCATATTATGTAACAGATTTTGCACGATCTCCAGGAAAGTATTAAACACTTTTCTACAATAAATATGATTCTGACACACTGATCATTTGCTGAAGAAGGTCCTCTCTAAATTGTACTATGAATTCCTTTTTTTTTCAGAGTATTTAGATAAGCTCATTGACATTTAAGAGGTGCTCCTAGCTAAGTGGTTGGAAATGGTGGGTGTATTGTACTTGGTAGGTTACATTCTGAATTTTGGTGGTTCATTTTCTAGCTTACAATATTAAAAAATACTAATAATTTCCTTCAGCAAATGGAGGGGAAGAAAAAACAAGACAGATACAGCTAATATGGTTGCATAAATAGTGAACCCTACAGTTTGCTTTTGCTAAAAGGACTGAACTAACTCTGTCTCTATGTATTTAGCCAAATAATCCAATTCAGTTTTCACAGAACAGTAAATTGATACAAAAAAGCTGCAAACCCTTAGGGAAGGGGAAGAACTCCACTCGCCCATTTCTACTGTTACAGTCCCTTTTGGGGAAAAAAATCAAACTTGGCTAAAGGTTAATAATAATTCATGTCCAGCTTACTATTACTCAATAACTATCAAAGTCTCTAACTCAAAATAGCGTTTGCTGGCTTACAGGATCAGAGCCATTACAATCTCTATTGAAGACTTTATTGAATTTTACACTAAGCTTTAGCTGACTGAACAGGTCAAGCACTGTGGCTCAGAGTTTTCTTTATTCTCAGAAACTCATAAACCCCTCTCCAGTTTGCAGCGCTGTTAGCTAAGAAACTTGACTCAGCACAGGGTCAGAGAACCTGACCCCCATGAAAAAGGTCACATAGTTTTAAAACCCGGTTCCTGAATACCATTAACTTACATGCACTAGCTGTTCCTGCGTGTCAAACTCCCGGGAACAGCCTTCCCAATGGCAGTTTGTCTCATAGACCACTTCAGGCTCCTGTTTGCTTTCATCTTTGTCCCCTTCCTCCTTTACCAGGGTCATTCCTTCTGGCTGTTCCTGGAGAGAAGAAAAAAACAGGCATAAGGAGAGGAGAGAGGAAATTCTGAAATGGAGGAGGAGAAGTGAATTACTTCTGCATTGAAAGAATGACAGAGTAGGGGGAAACAGATTATTATACCCTCAGTTCACCCTGTTATTCTGCTTTACGAAATATAAAAGCTCAAAACAGGCCTGGTAAACCAAAACCATGTGTCAGCTGTATGTGTAAAATGTATTTTTCTTCCCCAGAAATATTAACTACAGAGAATTTCTAAAAAATAAAACCCATTCACTTGTCAGTTAAAATCAAATTGTAAAGGCCTGCTTCCTTTTCCCTGTATTTATGCAGCTCTATATTTGCACACTTGCCCTAATTATACACAAGTAGTAGTAATGAAAAAGACATTATTTAATATAGTTGAATTAACTGGAATTTGTCTTTACTACTACAGTTGGACATAAATCGCATCACCAGTTATCCAAAGTGTGTTTGCATTGCTAGTGCGGTGACAGTTTTGCACATAAAAGTCTTTCCAAGAATAGACTTGTAATTTTCAGGCCTCTTGTCAGTCCTTTCTTGTCCATAATATGTGCATGAAAGGGCTAAGCAGGGAAAGACAGCATTTAATTTTGGGTTTTGATTCTCCACCTTCAGTTCCTCAAAGTGAATCCCTCTCCCAGCTTGTGCTGGCTCAGGGTGAGAGTAGGACATTGACGTAAACGTTCGGTTCGGGTTATGAACTCATGCTATTTCTCCATTTCAACCCTGCTGAGGGATTTAGATGGATCTTCTTTTATATGTTTTCATGGATTCTCTCACAAGATCAAGTCGCTGATTCACTGACCCGCCTTTCGTCACTGTAAATTACAAGTCACTTTACTAAAACCAGCGGCATCAACCAGTAAGGAAAGCGTAGCAAGCCGACTGCAGGCTGGCAACAAGGCCTCAAAGCAGCTCGGTGCTACGATCCTTTAAAAGTCCATGTGGCATAAATATTTTTGCCAAAAGGAAATCCCATCCTGAATAAAGACCCAAATGTCTTTGGTTCTCTTTTCTGTGGAGAACGGAGGGTTGAGCACTCAGTGAACCAACAGAGATGCTTCTCCCTCAGCCTCCTTCCTCTCTGCCCTCATTCTGTAGCAAAGTAAGGCCTCGCTGCTCGGGTTTAATCCTGTACTCAGTCCCTTGCTACCATGAGCTGTGTGTGTGTACGAGATGAAGGCTCTGAGGAGGGCAGGAGGACTAAAAACAGGGGAAAGGTGTGTTTTCACTCCAGCAGTGAGAAAAAAAGGCTGATGACTGTAAGCTGAAGGCCATACCTGCACGCTTCCTGCGCCCGGGCTGGGGAGGTCCTCATCGGGCTTTATCTTGGAGCGCTTGTTGTGCATTGGATCTCCAGTGCTGCTCACTGCAGACTCGCTTGTGGGTTTGTTCTGCTGCGGGCAGTTGGTGCGTTGTGTTGTTTTTGTTGTTTTTTTTTTTCCCCAAAAAAGACAAAATTAGACTGTGATAAATATGTAGCTCCCAACAGAAATATGCAGCATCTGCTCAGCAACTTTATTTGGAGAAGCTACACTGTTAATTATACTGGATATGCAATTACATTGTGTTTCAATTACATAGCATTAACTTGTGGAAGAGCTGCATCACTCAACCTTGTAATGGAGCAGGGAGGGAACAGGAAGGAGAGCATTTGATGTAATTCCTTGCTACAAACCAATGCTGTTTTTGGCGGGCCAGGGAGGGGTAGGAAGGACTTGATTTTCCACATAATGATGACTTCAGAAAGGCAACTTTGAAAAGCGAAATCACTATGCACTAGTTAGAATAAACATGAGAAGATGATTTTTTTTACACTTGGAGGAAAAGTTTCCCCACTTCATGTCTGTATGCAACATCTCAGCTCTTTTATTGTGTTTCCCTTACAGTGATGGATAGGGAGGAAAATTGAACACAAGCGTGAATGTCTCTGCTGAAAAATCCTAGATGAAGCCCTGGATTCTCTAAAGTCAACAGCAAAACTAACGCTGACATAAACAGGCCGGAATCTTGTTTTCCCTCTTGCTGTGCTAGACTGAACACCGTTATCTACACCTGCAAATGGATCTTGTAGAAATCCAGAGATCTTTTAGAGATATCTGAACTTGCACAGACCCCACAAAAAATCAATATGCTTCCCACAGCAGTATATTCTGCTTCTGCATTTGTAAAAGCTAGCCAGAAGATAAACAGCTCCCAGACTGATAAATAACCTATCCCAAGTCATCTGGAAACAAAACACATGAGTTAATAAAACAAAACAAAACAAAACAAAACAAGAACCATGCACATTATGGGCCTGATTCCCTGCTGCACATCTCCAGCTTTTGAGAACACAGCTTTGCTCACTGAAATGACTAATCCCAACCCACCAAGTCCAATTTTGCATAAAGCAGAGAAAAAAAAAAAAAAAAAGAAACTTCAAACCTCCGTACAATCTTTGAGCTGCTCTGTACTCACACCCATTCTGAATGGCAGAATGTGTCTCTGTGTCCAGAGGTATGCCAGTCAACATGATTTTGAGGTGAAGATGCTAAGTTCTAAATCATTAAGTGTTTCAGTGTGTTTTTTCCCCTTCTCTGTTCCCTACCTGTATTAAGTTGTCTGACTCAGGAAAGACAGGTTGGAATGAGAAGCCGCTGCAGCACACTGAAATATTTATGAGGACTAAAAGGCATGCTACCAATCAGGAACACTGCGTATATGCCTGTGATTTATAATAACAGGACTGCAAATGCTATAGCTGCAAGAAAACTGTTATCGAAGGGTCTCCGTGACAGTGGTGATTAATTGCCAACAAGACAACGTGATTTGATTCATTTTTTTCATTTTTAAATTATTGGGGTGCAAAGGTTTCTTTTGTTGTCTCTCACCTGTGTGGACTCAGAAGGCCCAGAGCTGACCTGGACAGGGTTCAGGACACTGGGGATGCCGGGGATAGGTCTCTGGGTAGGAAAAGTTGGAGCAGGATGGATGAGAGGAGGGCTGTGTCCAAAGGCTGAACCCAGGGTTTGCTGACGACTTATAATTTGCTGATGCATTTGCTGGAGGGATACTGGTGTAGGAGGGTATGTGAAACTCAGAGCAGGGCTGAATTTGGGAGAAAAAGGAGGGAAAAGGAAGGAAAATGATGAGGGTCATTACTGTATGGAACTGTACAGATTAAAACCTTAAAAATATTTGATGTTTTACATTAATTGAAGTCAGGTCCCTCCCTCCCCTCATGTCTTTCCTTGTGCCCCAAAGACTGATAAATCCAGCTCTTAAACCCAGAGTTGGTCTGGATTTACTAGTGAGCACAAAAATGATACCATAACAAAACATAACATCTTTTCCTAACATTTACCACAAAACCACAGAAAGCTGAGTAAAATAAAATTCAGAAAAACTGAAATAAAAGGCAAGCAGTTCAATAACAGCTATTTATTGCAATAACAAACTTTATATAAAGAAAAAGAATGGGTGCCTACATGCTTTATAGTACTTTTATTGATAATGCAGTTCCCCTATGTTCGCCTGTATGAAGCAGTTCCTTTAATCTTGGCTCATGCTACGCTCTTTCATATGTCTCTAGATCTTATTACAAGAGGAGAGAAAATCAATTGGTTAAATGTGTTCTGAACACCGTACTTGTCATATCACTCTTTTGTTTGCAAAGATGGAAAGCTCAGTTCATCCAGAATGTCACCTAAAGAATTTCCATCAGCGCCGTTTGGTTACAGAAACTGATGGATTAACCTTTCCCCTCTGAAATTGGTGATCAATGAGTTTCAATGTAGAAATATTCCAATGGGAAAGCACTTCTTCTTCTTCCAGTTAAACAACATTAAATGTCTATTAAAGCCCATTATGCATGTTAATACCTGTCATCACTTCATTACTTCACTGTATTTCCCAGACTACAGTGACTTTGGAGGAAATTACACTGCCATCTAAGGAACTATTTTGTGGGTACTGCCAAAGCATTCTTCGTGTCATACTTAAAAAATAAATGGTACAGAGCTAAATCTTCACCCACAGAAATATGAGATTCTCCTGTAAATATTTTCCAATAACTTATAACCATAGAAAAAAAAAAAAAAGGAATAAACAGGGTATTAATTGATTTTTTTTTCTTTAAAAAAGATCAGTTCAAAAGACCCCTACAAATTTAAAACATCAAGTCTTAAAAGAAAGAGGTGCAGGCGTAATACCTTTTAATAATCAAGGCTTCTTCTAATGTCAAAAGCGTGGATTTAATCCAAATTTACAGTCTCAAGTCTTAATTGCTGTTACTGTTAAGTGTATTAAATGAAAATATTGTGATACAAAAAGAGCTGAAATCATTTCAACCATTTTAAGTAATACTTCTACAGAAATTCTGTGTTCATTAATCTGACTATACATTTTGTCTGTTTGACTCCAATCCATAAAGAGACAGCTTCAATGTGATTACATTACTATTATTCCTGGTGAGAACTGTGCATTACAATAGTTTGCCCATTTAGGACAGAATATCATTAAGAATACCCTGGGAGAATTTTACTGGTCTTTGAGGAACTCTCTTTTCATTTTGCATTGTATTCTTTTTAATAAAGGGAGGCAGAAACGGAGTGAAAACAGTAATTGTTCACAGCAAGAGTTAGGGAGAAATCAGTAATAATATTCAGTTATTGCAGCTCTATAGTCCCTGCTAGTGTTCCTGTAAGCAACCATGAATGATTACAGCACGACTTAGCTAAGGTAGCCACTATGGATGATTGATAGGACATTAATCAAAAGATGCATATCAGGCTCAGAATTTGTTCACAGCTTTCTTCTAATAGCTGATTTCATGTTCACTGAGCTCTATGCCAGTTTGTTCAATTTATTCTTCAGTGTACAAGCCATTCATCAAAGAACACAATGATTTAACACCCATTTTCCTTTTTAGTAACAAACATTACTAAGTGTAACTACCCTGGTCTGTTCATTAAAAAACATACAATTACAATGTCATACATGAGGCTGAAACGATGCCTCTTTACTATATCCCTACCTCTATCCTGCTACATACACTGTGAGTTAATCTTGTGTACTTTAAACAGTAGACGGCACCATCCTGAAGATGCTATCGAATCCTGAGATCAACAAATACAACGTGCAAACAATTTGGATGAAGTATTTTATTTCTTTGTGAGCAGTTAGTACCTAGGACATTTTCACTCCTTAGCTGAATCAGTTTAAAAGAAAAAATAAGTGGTCTCATTTCATTTGGAGCTCCAAGTATGTACCACCCTTAGAAACACAGTATTATTATTATTATTATTATTATTTGCTTTCTAGGTGTTTAAACATGCACAGCAATACCTAGCTTTGCAAGTCCCAGTTCACAAGCTCGCCAATATTCTCCAAATCCTACACAGTAAAAAGACAAATTTAGGATTCATCCACAAGACATGACTGCCTTGAGCGTAGATCCTGCCTATCAGCTCTGTGAATACAGATACATGAGCACCTGCACCTAACATTAATTTTTCATAGAATCATAGAATAGAATATCCTGAGTTGGAAGGGACCCTTAAGGATCATCAAGTCCAACTCTTGACACCGCACAGGTCTACCCAAAAGTTCAGACCATGTGACTAAGCGCACAGTCCAATCTGTTCTTAAATTCAGTCAGGCTCGGTGCAGTGACCACTTCCCTGGGGAGCCTGTTCCAGTGTGCAACCACTCTCTCTGTGAAGAACTTCCTCCTGATGTCAAGCCTAAACTTCCCCTGCCTCAGCTTAACCCCGTTCCCGCGGGTCCTGTCGCTGGTGTTAATGGAGAAAAGGTCTCCTGCCTCTCGACACCCCCTTACGAGGAAGTTGTAGACTGCGATGAGGTCTCCCCTCAGCCTCCTCTTCTCCAGGAACCTATCCCTCAGCCTCCTCTTCTCCAGGAACCTATCCATTTAACCTATCCAGAGCACAGGAGATCACTCCCAAACAGTTCAGGAGGGGCAGGAGGTACCGCTGTGATACGAATTTATTTTTAGCTCAGTAGGGGGTTGTTACGGTGCCAGTGATAAGGACTCAGGAAGTTGGATGGTGAAGAGGAACCTTTGGCCCTGAGAAGGAGAAAATACTGTAGGAGCCCCAAGATGTGTGCACACAATTTGCACTTAATGCACCTCATATATATTTACTGGAGTTTGGCAATATTCTTGCCTCTGTCCCTCCAAAGATGGGGAACGACTGCTGTGCCAACAGTGTATTTTTAGTCAGTTATTCCTGCTTTGCATTCTCTACCCCACAGAGAGCAATACAAAAAGAGATGATGCCTCCAATGGCAAAACATCTTTTTAACTAAAAGACGAGAGCAGCTCCACTTTAACAAATATAGAAGACAGTCTCACTGGCCTGCAGTGACATGCCTTGCAGCAGTACAGTGCAAGAGCTTAAAAGTTAAGTAAGTATATTTGTTATTCCTTTGTACATAAATACACATGGCTTCCATCAAAAGGATACATTTTACCCCACAGAGATGCCCTTTTTCTTTACATCTTCTCTAACACCACATGGAGCCTCCAGAAGGATGCTAAGCCAGGCATTTCTGACTTTTGTCCAGACATTATCTTAGCTAGGGGCTCTTACTGGAAAACAATGACACCAGCAGCAGATGCACTGAGAAACACATGCACAGATGTGCTGAGGAAAGGAGGAAGAATCCTTATTTCTTTAGTATCTTTCTTTTGCCCAGTACCCAACAGCACAGGGCTGAGACTGAGGTACTAGGATTTTCCTATGGAGCCTCGTAACTTACTTTACATTCTTTCCAAACTTCACACCCCTCAGACTGAAACAAAAAGGAGATCACGAGGGAGCAGACAAATAGGGTAGCAACTAGCCAGAACGTCTGAGGAAGAGTACTTGGAAATGGTGATAACAGTTCAGGCACCAGGGTATTTCCTAAATATCTCAGACAGCTGCCTTCAAATAATTCTCTCCAACTGGTTCTGGAGAGCTCTTCATAAGGCAAAATGACCTGCCTCAGTTTAATGTCACCCTTAGGCGAGATGCTGTCATTGAGCAACTTGGCCAATTTTTCTGATCTAAAAAGATCAGAAAGATCTTAAGGAACAGAAGGCGTCAGGTCTTTCTCTGCCTTTCAGAAACCATTCAGGCTGCTCGACAATAAAGTTCATATTGTGAGCCAAAAAGAAGAAAAAGAAACCAAAACTTAAACACTGCTGGCACAGAGCACTCTGTTGGGAAGGGAGACCTGGATTTCTCCTCTCCTTCCCAAAGTTTTTAAAGCACTTTGTCCAATAACTCTTGAATACAAGGTACATATAGCATCTTTGTAGCCCAGACTCCCCTGAGACCTCTTGGAGATCCCTCAGCCTTGACCGACAGCCGTGTGCTGTCTTGATGGCCCCATGCTGTTTTCTGGTCAGGAGACCAGAATCAACAGGAAGGACGGGCCGTGGCACCATCAGGCCTTCACCAGCCCTTCTAGCCATGTTTGCTTAGATTTGCAGCTATATGGCAACGCTGTCACTCAGTGACTGCCTAAAGTTCATACTCAGAGGTGGTAAACAAGGCCTGCAAGTAGTGATTTTGAGAGATACGATACCACATCTAGTGAAAACCACAACCATTTTTTGAAAAAGTGATGAGTGACTTCAGAGACCTCAGTTTGCTTCATGCTTCTTTGAAGATACCTTCAAGGGGCTGCAGTTCAGATGTGGGGTGCTCAACACTTTCAAGGCCAGATGCCAAAAGAGTGCAAAATGGCTGCCCCGATCTTTCACAATTTCCAAAACAACAGTCATTTCCGAAACATCTTGGATTCACAGAAATGTAAGTGAATTATGAATCTGTTTCTTCCATCTACTTAAGAAAGAAAATCTATACCACTAGAGAGATTCTGATTTGTAATTCTGTTACAGACTTTTTTTTTTTTAACAAAGGAGGAGAGGAAGATAAGGAAAAGATGAATGTTTGTAAGACCACTAGTAAACTACATGAAGGTTATTTTTTTAGTTGTTGAGTTTTATGGGGGGTAAGGGTTAGAAAAAAAATGTGTAATACTTCTACTTAAATATTCAATAACTCATATTTAATGACAGAATAGCCCATCAGTGATGTCATTTATTTTTCCATACTGTGGGCTTCCGTGTCTGTCTGTCAGTCTGTCTCTCTCTTTCTCTTCTCCTCTGCAACGTCTCAAACTCCCTTCACCGGAGGTAAAGCAGGGCAGTGAACTACATTGCAATTACATGAGCACATCAAATTTTAAGGAACTGACTTCAAGAAGAAGAAAAACAGACGTTATAATCAAAACCAAACTTTGTGGCTACTTTGTGGCTGTCCTACTAACAAGGTCGTCCAGTTTCTGGTCACAGCTGCAGAATTTACCGCAAAACAGCTGTGAATTCAAAGTCACGAAAAATTCCTTCTTTCCTATACATTGCATAGGTGTGCCTAAGTGGACAGGCTGACGCAAAAGGATCTCCTCTGCGGGAGAGATCCTAATCTTGTAAAAACTCTGAGTATAGTTGCATTGTATCACGAAAGTTTCCCCGTGTCGTGATGGCTTTCCTATCCTCACAAACAACATGGAACACACACAGCTCTGCAAGACACGAGTGCAACACAAGTGCTCACTTCACGGGGGAAGGAGCTTACTGCTCTGCAAGGGGGTACATGGGACCTTCCTGGCAGAGAAGCCTTGGAGCTCTCAGCGTACTCTGTAGCCTCTATCATTTCCTCTTGCCATCAGCTACTGACACAAAGAAAACCAAATGATCCAAGCCACTCCTAAAAGGATCTCAGTTCACAAAGAGAGAGGTAATTTGTTAAGGGGATTGACTTCATATTGAATAAAGCTGATCATCAGGTATTAGCTTACCTTCATCAGGTATCGTCATGGCTTCTTCTAGCTTATGCTCAAGTAGGTAAAAATGTGACTATTTTGTCTTACTCTCCCTTAAGAGTTGTATGAAGCCCACTGTAAGTGAAACTAAGAAACCAGGGTGCAGTAACCCACCAATAAATGTTGCATGAGCACCTGGACTCACTGAATTTTTAACCTCTGCAGGTCAGGAATTCACCTTTAGTTTTTAATTTGTATTCCTAAAGTCCTTCTTTATTGCTTATGAATGTTCTTGAGGGGCAAACAAGCACCCTTCCCATAAAACAAATGTAACAAGCTACTTTTCAGGAAAGCATCCCTAATAACTCTTAAGCACTGCTGAAATTAGACCAACATTAGAGAGTCCTGAAGTGCTGTCCTAAAACCTAGGCCCTACAGACACAGAAATTGTTGTTGAACTAAGTCATAATACAAATCATAATTACATTAATGTGATGGCTTTCACATGCGCAAAGACTCTTTTTTTAAAAGGACTAATGTAAGTAGCTTCATTCATCCCACAGTAAACTGACTTGCATGAGCCACTGCCCAAAGCATGGGATGTAAGTAAAGAGTGGCTGGAGATGAACCATGGGTGCTAAGCAGATCTGTATAAGCTGACTTCAGACACTGAAGTTTATGCATCTCTTTTGATGGAACTACGCATTATCTGCAATGTGCGGCCAGGAACACTGCACAGTCAGATGTGGAAAGCTGTAGATGGTTAGCCGGACAGACTCATTCCCTGACCCCAAAAGAGGTACAGAAGATGAGTTCTCCTTGGACAGGAACTGGATGAGAAGAAGCCAGGAACATCATGTAAGAAAACCACCTCCTGAAGTTTGAGGTTTGCAGGAACAGGAACACATGTACCTTCTCTGTAAACAAACGGGAGCAAATAAAAAGAAATTTCCAACCCTGTCATCTACTTCTCCTCCTGATGGAAACAACCCGCAAGACTTTATATTGACAAATTGTTCAGGTCACAGGAGTGACAACGCACTCAGGAACCACATAGCCTTGAAAAGATTTGTGAAATTCTTCCTGCTTGAAATATCCTAGACGTAAAATGGAAACCGAATGGAAACCAAAACCAGGATGGGAGACTTTAAAAATGCACCTCTGTGTGAAGCATTTTGCCTCCAATATGCACAACATTTTTATAACTAAGAAAGAATTACAGAATTTACAGAAAACAGAATTTACTTTCAATTCTGTTCTTTTCTCTCTGCTTTCTAAATGGCAGCACTGATGTTTGAGTAGACAATGCAGATGATTAATCAGTTGGTTTTATGGCCTATCACTGAAGTACAGAGGAAAACAAAATAAAGCTGTGACCATGAAACCAGATATGTGGCATGATCCTAAAGGCAGGTATGAAACTTGAAATGCACTGAACACATTTTTCAGAAGTGACTAGGTTTCACGAATATCCCCCTGCATTTGTAATATTGACATATTTTATTAAAAATCACTAACTTAGAGACAAGTCATCTAACTGAATTTGTAGAGATGTATCCTGTATCTAATAAAGCACAGTATATATTATACTACTTTTTCAGCTTCTGTCAGATAATAGTCATCATTTTACAATTGTATTTAACTCGCATGCATCGTTGCCTCTTTTCTCACTTTTCCATTACCAGTTTAAAATTAACAGACTCTGTGGTTTGTACTTTCTCTTCAGCTTACCATATTATCTATTCTGTTTTATCTGCTCGGCTAGGTGAATTTTTTCTTCATGAATACATTGCCAGATGCCAGAGTAAAATGGAATAGTTTCGGAGAGCAACAGAACCTGATTAACCTTATATGCTCAGACAGAATTGACAGTTTTGTCCTCCTAACTGTGATATTCCTGTCTAGGAATCCTTAGCATCCTAAATGGGCTTTGTATTAAAAGTATCTTGCACAATTCATCTGTGTTTGTTCCGTGCAAACCCATGACATTTCTGGTAAACATCATTTTAAATTAAATTCATGGCTAAGCATTTTTTTGTTTCTGAAGCTGGTATCATTAATTACATGGAAAGTGCTAATTAATTCTTGTTTTTAGGGTCTGAAAATTAAGTGAGCTCTGTGTTAAACCCCAGCACAGTTTTCTTACATACAGAACTTTCCTGTAATTAATACTGCATTGGATCCAGTGCCTTGTCTAAAGATTTAAACTCTAGTAACACCAAATTGATCTGGAGCAAGTTGCTTCAAAATGCCTTTTAATTACAGGATCTGTGGTATACGCATCTACAGGCACATGTACGTAAATATGTAATCACACTTGTATATATGTTTATCTGTACATTTAAATGTGTACGCAGCATGCACCTGTATATTCTGTATTTCTTTATTTTGCTTGACTTCTTACATTATGTGCTTTCTGAAGGCAGAGATCTTGCCATACTGTGTTTATGTGTGGTGAAAATCACCTACCACTTCCCAATGCAAGATGCAGGTGATCTCCAGAACAATCTCCCTGAACGTCTCCATCCTGCATTCTGTCTGTGCTTTCTACAGGAGGCCAGCTGCAGAATTCCATTTCAACAGGGCCTGAATTAGATGCAACTTTCCGTAACACTGAAGAATTTCATTTCTATTCACTTTGTGGCACTTCCTTGCCATTCAAACTTCTTGAAAGAGGGTATAAAATGAAGCTATTATGGCATGATAGAGCGTTACATTCTTTTCTGTAGATTAACTATACATGGTTCAAGACCACAGAGAATAAAGCCCTGTGCTGCCCATATGTGACATGTGCCTAGTTACAATAGAGACAGTTTTGGTGGGGTTACACCTGGTCTGAATTTGACTCCATCTGAACTGCAACTATGCCTTCATTTACAACATACGACATGCTATTATCAAGAGACCTTTTGATGCAAGAAATGCTTTCACTCAAATCAGTTTTGTGTCTCACTTAGACCCCAATAAGAGTGATAACAAAATGGCAAACCACCTTTAATTCCAACAGAAATAACACAATTTTCTATCTGGTACATCCTATCAAACAAAGCTTCTTGCAAAACATTGCCAAATATATCTGTTCTACCCATTCTGCTCTAAACATGTCCATTATAAGATTCACTTTGTTAAGCAGCATCTGATTGTGCCCTTTTACACACATTTAATAAATACTCAAAACACATACTTAGAACTTAAAATCTAAAAGTGAAATCAAAGATAAGAATTAAGCTTTTTTTTTTTTTTTTTTTTTTTACTAAAAGTTAGATATGAATTCTCATATGGCATTTTTTGTTTTCAGTGTAATTGTCAACAATCTGGCAGAGGATGTAAGCAATGAAAAAACAAAAGCTGCCTCTGACAAAATTATTTTGAGCAGTATGGTGAAAAACTAAGAAGTATCTTTAGAGTCAAGTACGCTAGATGAATGGGCAACACCGACAGCCAGATGTATATTGATATTGAAGGGGTAAGTCTGAACTATTGATACACTGTCTGTAAGCCAACTGAGCTAACTCACGAAGGCCAGTGCAGAATTCAAAAGAGGAATGAAGATTCTCTCAACATGAAACTGCGTAAAAAACACATTAAGGCAAGCAGAATGGGATACAGAATACAGAAAACCATAGTACGTTTATATTGCTGATCCTTTTCTGTAATATTATTGCATGTAGTAGAGGGAGACTGTTTCAGAGAGTACCGGCAGAAATGACAATGCCAGAGCTCTCCAAAGAGCAGACTCAAAACAATCATTTGCCTCAGAAAGGAGATGAATAAAAGGAAACATAATAAGAATGTACAAAATATTGAAAAAAGAGTGAAGACTGAGAACATGAGGACTCCCTGTCTTATAATTACAAGACATTCTGTTAAATTCAAAAATTGGATAATTTACAGCCAATAATACGATACTCTTTGCTTTTTTTTATACAGTGCATAGTCAGAATTTTTGGGCTCCCTTCTGGAGTTACTTTTACTTTCTTATGCAAAAAAAATAAATAAATAATATACATATATATATATATATATATATATATATATATATACTTTCAATACGTCTTAAGTCTGGTTCTATGTTTCTCTTCACTTTTCTCTTTGTGTTTGCAAAGAGCAACTGTAGAAATTAATACGTGGTCACTCGTCTCTAGCTGTAAAGCAGCTCAGAGAGGAGGGTACTAACTCATTACGGGTACTCTACCACAAATGCTCCACACAAGAAGCTTCTATGAGATGAGGAAATCATTGATAATCCAATACCTGCTTGCAGAAACAGTCTTGTGTCTTCCTCGGTGATACTAATCCACTGCTACCTAAGCTTTCCCTACAAACCTGGCTCTCTCTTTCTAGTGCTCTTGGCAAATGCATCAACGCCATTCCTCTCGTGTCCAGCTTCAGATCAAAGTGATTGGAGCCAGAACAACCAGTATCTGGCTATAATTAACCACACTGTGTTAATCTCTCCTTCCTGTTCTCACAACATCAGGGATGCAGGGGCAGAGTCCAGGAGAAAAAAAAAAAAAAAAAGTGTTGCTGTGCTTTTTCAGTTTCTTTCAGACCTTGGAGGAAATCCCAAAGGGTTCCTGTGCTCATAAGAAACTGATTTTTAGCATGTTATGAGATGGCCGTGGTGTATTCTCAGTTATATCTGCATAAACCATAAGAAAATCTCTTCTAGTAGGTGGAACTGCTCCTGACTTAAACAGTTTGTAGCTGACAGGGAGTTTGGCCCATTTTCTGAGAATTGTAGATTTGGTATTGTAGGGCTGTTAAGGGACTGGAAGAATAACAGAGGTTCTGAATTTCAGATCATACAGAACATGAAGTCCCAACCTCCTGTGTTTATTAAAGACCAGCTAATCTTTTGTAAAGGTTTTGAATTGGTACTCTTAATATTATGGGAAGTGATTACCCCAGCTATAATCACGCAAGGCCATGCTGCCTCTCAAAAAAGAAGTGCTAGTGAAGTGCAAAGTCTAATAATTGTCACAGGTAGCAGATATAACATGTAAGTACATCCTGACAAAAGATTAATAGCAGGGGTGCTGCACTGCAGGACTGAGGCAGGTAACCAAATGAGTAAATGTCAAATGAAGGATTATCCTCATTTGATGCTGTTTCATACGCCTACTTTCTGCATAATCTTTCCCAGCTGAGACCTAAACCAGGTGTTTTCAAATGCACAAAGTAGAAGCTCTACCTGGTGTGCTAAAGGAGATCCACTATTAGCTGTCAGCAGGAGCGACATCTTCTTTTCAAGTACTCAGCCAGTAGTCAGGATACAGCATTATGCTGCCAGCTGACAATGACAAAGCGCCCGCCAAGTCGAGCCCTATCTGGATTGTGCTAAACTATTATTATTTATTATTCAAGCTGCAGTAGTACCCATGTCAAGGACCAGAGGCCTCTCGTGCTGGTCTCTGTAAAACCACAGCCCAAAATGTCTCCTTTTATTTGGCTTCACCCTCAACATCCCACAGTGCTCATACAGAGGGTCCTAGGCTGAAAAGCTGTGTGAAACACAGGATGTAATCATTTAGCCAAAGGATGCACCTTTTTTTTTTTAGCCAATGAAAATACCAATCAGGTCCTGGAGATACTTTCTTAATACAAGTAGCATCTCTGCAAAAATAGATTGGAAAAGCATTGAGCCTACAAAATCAAACATACCAGAACTAACCTGCCCGTACCCTCTTGTTCTCACTCATCGGTCTTTAATTACGTGACCATGCGCCTTTTTTTCCCCCTTCAGGATGCTTACCTCGTTCAGGCACAAGATGCACAATATTCTTCATTGAAAAACACTGATATTTTTCTTCTCCTTGCCCAGGGTATTGCCCATGGGCCTTCTTTCCACTGTATTTAAACCTTCTGTGAATACATAATTACTGATACCCTCCTGAGCTTCTCTACTGTGCTCATCACCGCAGAATCTAAGTACTTCACAAAACATTAATGCTTTCAGCCTCCCTCTGAGGTGAAGGGGAAGGACTCGATTTGCACAGGCACATGAATCAAAGACAGACTAAGGTAAGAAGTGCCACTCAATGCGGTTGCCCAATTTCAGACATGGAGGCCTGATCTCCTGGGTTAATTAACATGACACAGCACATGAAATTTTCAAAATAGCTGTCAGTAGCTTCAAGCCATGGCTGTGAGCACTCAGCTTCTTTGCAAAATTAAATTTTGCAAAGTTTCAGCCTCCAGAAAAGAAACTGTATGACATGACCCTGGTGGTCATTTCTGACTAGTTCAGTTTGCCCTGTGTCACGCTAGGATTTTGTTGCAAGAGTAGAGCCCACTCTCCATGCAGCATATAACCCGGTTAAGATGCTCCCTTCTCTTCTACAGCTGCCTGAGGCAGCTGAGGGAGAGTCCCGCAGCTCTGACTGATCCAGGGAGGTGGCTCAGCTGGTGCACTGAAGTAGGCAGAGATCCTGTGAAAAAACACCGTGCAACCCTAAAATTAAAGATGGTATCAATGCACAATCACAAGGGGGCAGTACCTTCATTCTCGTTAATGACTGGCTTCTGCATGCCTTATTTTGCAGCTTTTTCTCTCGTCTAGTGTAATCTTTCTTTGAGCTATTGGAAGCATTTTGTCTCAGTGTGCTTAGCCTTGACAGTTCCTGGTCTGGCACCTGTTTCCTCTGAAGACTGCTTTCTTTTTCACATTCAAGGAAGGAAGGCTGTTATGGTTGGGCAGACAGCTTTGCCTCCACAAGCTTCCCAAGGAGGTAGCAGCAGATTAACAGGAGCTGCAGCTGCAGGGAAAAGTCCTCCTTCCTTTCTGTGGGCCCTGGGCTGAAACACGCTGAATTCTTAGTAAACATCTATTTAACACATGCTAATTGAAATCTCTTAAAGGCTTATCACTGGCTGAATGGGACAAGCTCTCAGGAACAGCAAAGACTGTATCTATAGCATCTAGGTGACTTTCCTCACAAATTTTAGCTTCTCAGAGAAATGCTAGCAAGAGCTCTTTTACTATGTACAGGAAAGTCTGGTTTCCCCTAACGTCATTCTGAGAAATTAAGAATTTTTCTGTGTGTGTTTTTTGTGTGTGTTTCTTTTTTTTTTTAAATACTCAGCTTTAGATAGTCATCTGCCATGAAAAAATGCTGCCAAGCGTAAATTATTTGGGCTCAGTTAAAAGTAATTGGAAACAAGATCTAGAAGGACTGTGTAATGTTAAATAAAGTTAACAATACTGACATTGCCTAAAATCCAAATCCTTCCTATCTTGGAATTCCGTGTTCAGAGCTGAACTATACCCTTTTCTTGCTGTAACTCCTACGAGATTTACCTGCAAGTTTCCAGAAGCTGGGATTTTACACTAGGAAAAGTTTTTTTCTACATTTTGATCACTGCTGCAGACAGGATATTAAACAGGATGAACCTATGATTTGATTCAGTACAGCAGTTCTTGTGCTGAATGCATTATTTACAAGACAGTGAACTGCAATAAATGAAGTTTTACTGATAGCTCTGTTGTTATTTAGTCTTGGAATTTATTAAAGCAATGAAATGTGGCCTGGGTTGAATACCTTATGTCACTGTTTATTTTAGCGTAACTCTTTTGCAGACAGGTTTACATGAGAGAAGTTAAAAGGCATCAACAGAGGTGAGTTTCAATGCTGGGAAAAGAGCTAGCTCTCTCTCCCTTTCCCTCCTTTCAAAGAGGGAAAGAATGGAGTGATATGTTTACAACTTTTCATGATTAACATACTCTCGTTAAAAAAAAAATAAATTATTAATTCAAAATTGTGTGAAATTTTGTATTATGCATGCCTGGAAAGTATAACCAGGGAGTGCTGAAAGTTTCAGCCAACCACAGGCTCAGTTGCACAAGCCTTGTCCCCAGTGACACCAGTTCATAAGACCCATTGTACCAGTGGGTGCACCCTTCCTTACTCAGTCTCTGCACATAAGTTCTACAACTGCCTTCAGCAAAACTATTCATCTGACTCTGGCTTGGCAGGTATGGCCCTTATGTCTGTGATCTGATGTGTCAAAAACATAGAGCAATCATTTCCATCTGTGGGGGAAGAGTAAAAGGAGGGAAGACTTACTCCAGCATAGAGAGTATGCCAACTTTCATGCACTATTTGCTTAATCAAAGTTACAAGCAATGGAAAAGGAGGTTAGTAATTGAAGTGCCATCCCATCTTAACGACAGTGGGGATAGTACACCTCCATACAGTAGATATATTTAACAGATGTGGTCCAAAACTGCTGCCAGCTACTGATATAAATCATATTCCACATTAGGGAGCTTGGTAATTGGGGCTGTGGTTACAAAGATTGTAGAGTTGTATTGCAGAGCTATGATATCATACCTGTGAAATACTACACAGCTATTCAAGTACATCAGAGCTATGGAACATGACTATTTAAAAGAAGTGCTTAAAAAAAAAACATGACAGCACTTATGCTAATACCAAATATTTACAGTGCTGTCACTTTCAAAGTTTGGCAGGCTCATGGTTTCCAACACACCAGTTGCATGCCCCATTTTCTCCAACAGTGCAAATTCCCATAGCCACTTTTTGAAGTTTTAAGTGTGTCATTTTTGCTGGAAAGGCATGTTTGAGCCTTGCCAAAAAATGTTTTTTTTTAGACCTCAAGAAATTGCTGTGGGGACTTGCTCCTTTCCCTCAATGCAAATTGAAGGTGGAGGTTGCTTTTAAGCCAGGGACCAGCAGCACTCTTTGTTCGAGTGCCACAAATGCAAAACCAATATTTTCTGAGACTTTGGAGAGGTGGGGGACTTTTATTTTTTTATTTTTTGAATACCAAAGGAACTTTTCTCAGTTAAGATATAGCAGTGTCACACGTACAAGAATGTTCTGCAGTTGCATCTCCATTTTTATGCTGCTTTTCATTTTCTTCCACTCCCTTTTTCTGGCACTCCGGCTTTTGTTCCATCTCCCTGTGCTGTTTGCTTCCCTTTCCTTTCTCCCTAAACAGTACAGTTTCTCCCTGCCTCTACTCTGATCTGCCTTCAGAACAAGCATTTTTGGCTCTTTTTTTGCACATGCAAGTGAAGTGGCCAAGTGAAAATCACAGCATTTCTGATGATACTGGATGATAACAGCACTTCCTTGGTAGGAAAAAAAAAAAAAAAGAAAAGATAATTCAGCCACAGAAAGTCTAATCTTTCAATATACAAACTAACATATGAAAAAACTTGAGCATGGATATCATGGATATCAAGAAATTCTAGCGAAACATTTTAATTGAACAGCACTGTGTGTCTGTGCTTTACTGTCTGATGATTGTAATGTATGAACATTTCACTCAGATATATCTATGAACAGAAGAGCACAAGTGGCTTAAGTCACAAGCCTATCCTAGGACTTTTCTGAATACAGATTCCTGAGTAGACACACACATACACTGGATAATAATATGCCAAAATGTCCCTTGTAGTTACCTTTCTGAGCAAGAAAAAAAGTATTTTATACTTTAAATTAAGCTCTAGTGAACATACAGTATAGAAACTGTAAAGTACAAGTATACACAAAACAGAACGGCTACTTAAGATGTGAGTGTACATTCACACTTGTGTGTGCCTGTGTGTGTGTGTATGACATACACAAGAATACACAATATACATAGAAAATGCTGTTCTTACCTTATTGCACTTGCAGATAAGTGGCCATAAGAACCACTGGCTGAGGAACTGCTACGAGAATTATTGAGAATTGTGACCAAGGAATTTGGAGATGTCCGTATCATGGTCTGAAGGTCAAAGCTGTGATCAGATAGGGGGGATATGGACAACGTACGCTTTCGGCTTGGTCTAGCTGACAATCTCGGACTCGGAAACCTGGCGCCTGTTATGTAAACACAAATAATTATCCACCGGGGTACTTAATCGCATTTATTTTTTATCAGTGATGGGTAGAGGGAGTCACAAGACACCAACATGCTGTGACAAGCCCACTCTCTCCACTCGTGATCTACTGGCTACGATTGAGGAAAATTAGGATGAAAAATCTATCTTCCTGTGGCTTACCTCAGGGGAGCTCTGTTTATTAATGTGCAAGCAAAATGATAAATTGCTAAACAAAAGGAAAAGACTTTTATGAGTTATCCCTCTCATTTCTGGTGATTTATGAATCTGATGGCTTCTTAGACATTCACATCATTAATTCAACCACAAGCAATGAGACAGTGGTTCAGATCTGGGCTACCAGCAAACCCAAACCCGCATCATTTAATACATACAGTCAAAGCTAAACTTGTAAAATACAGTGTAGAAATGAAGTGGCAGCATTTCCTTTGTTGACAGTAGTGCTGCGATACTTGATGCAAAACTAAAAATCAGTACTGAAAAAACACTGTAAAGGCCAGCTCTACCAACAGAAGTCAAATTGGCATTCAGGGCATTAGATTGATAAACAGTAGGCTTTATTTGAATTTGTCCAGGATCCCATATTCTTGTGCTGGGGTGCAGAGGGGCCCACAGATTGCCAGATTTCCTTAGAACTAAAGACTAAACTTTTCAAAACAGTAAAGAGAAGGCAACCATACAGATACCATTTAAACAAATATGTACTACATTTCTAAATTCTCTGTGCTGCTTTGAAAATCTCTGCTTCTTCTGGTCTATTTTACCTTTACCATCAACCAATGATCTGCAGTCCTGACAGAAGATAGATCACCTTAAATTTCTTCCCCTTATTTAATTATTTTCCATCTCAGTTGAAACTGAAGAGAGAATTAGCCTCCCTGCTGTGTATTGAACTATTTCCTGTAACAGTACTGCAGCTTCTACCTTTTTAATCCCTTTAACCTGCAGTAAAGGACTGAGTCCTAACAATCCTGACAGCCAGGGTCATGCAGGTCTTTGGTTTAATGCCTGTGTTACAGCTACTTCTCCCAGACTCCTTGACTTCATCTGTAACTTGCTTGTAATTAACAATGGGCCACAAGCCTCCATTATGGGTCTGCTTTTCTTGATTCTTGCTCATCTCTTGGTGCTCGGGACAACTTTTCAGTGGGCTATTTACATTTATGTGCCTAACTTTAACCAGCCTAATGGACTGCAATTAGTCCAATTTCCAGGACACAGCTGGATTACAGTCTGCCATTACACTTTCCTTACACATCTGAGTGGGTTGCCCTTCCCTCTGTACATGCTATCCAAGATTTTTATCTGGTAGTAAAAGCTGCCACTTTATTACAGCTGTGCTTGTGTGATCAGATCTCTGCCTGTAGTCCTTTTCCTAATATGTGCTGAGTTTTGCCTCAACTGCCAACGTGGGTGTCAATTCTCTTTGGCATCTGGCTGATACATTGTTTTGTATTGTTTTTCCTTCTATGCATGAGAGTCCATAGTGTTCAGCCTTTCAATGAATATCCCCAGTCTTGATTCATCATTTTAAACTTAGACATAGTCATTTATTTCTTCCTAAATCTACTACACTTTATGTAATCCTTTTTATCTCCTTCTTACAAGCTTGCTATCGTACTGCATCTGCTTGCTATTTTCTTAGTACCGTGCTCCATATCTTTCAAAGGCTGAAATGCTTTATTTGTGCCAAAATAAAACCCAATGCCGATCAGCAGCTATAAGAAGCTGCAATGTATTTAATAAGGAAACTAAAGATACATGCTATGGTAAGACAAAAATAGCAATACTTTGCACTTATATCTTTCATCCACTACTCATCTGCTGACTGTTCAGCCAGCATAAATTAGAACAACTCCTCTGAAGTCAGTAGGGGTAATGTAATTTGCCTCAGCTGAGGATACAACTTGAGTGTTTTATAGGTGAATAAACTCTGTTATCGCTGTTTTACAAGGGGGTGGCTTAAGTACAGGTGTTCCTGGCTAAGCAGAAAGCAAAGGGGACAAGACCTGACAGACACTGGCTGACCAGTGAAGTGAGATGTTGTTCAAGCACCATTACCACAGCAGCATCTATTACCAACTATCCCAATGGTGTGTTGTGTATGACAGGAACCATTTGTGGTTATGTGAACACTGATGCGAACCCTCTAGCACAGACCTCATCAGGCCAGCAAGGAGGCAACAGGCATACTCAGAAGGGGACAAGACCTCATTAAATTGCTGTATTTAAGTCTAGAGTCATTGTGCTCTACAGATGTCACTGTTTGAGCAGTTTCAAATGTGATGATGGATCTGACGTGCAGTTTTGAATCTATACAACTACAAAGGGTTTGCTACTTACTTGGGAAAGTTGCTAGGAGCCTGCAAAATGTGGCTTGATGGATACTGAATCTAACTAGAGAGGGGGTGCATAGGTTTGATCAAAAAAGCAGAGCAGTTACTAAGAACACTAACAACTGAACATCTTTCATTTGAAGCTAGACTAGGCAATAAAAGCAGGAGACAACAGCCGGGTTTTGCTTCTTCTCTGATAAGCCACTATTTTCTGTGCCAGCAGCACTCAGCTGAACTCATCAGTACTCCAGCCCATACCTCAGAGGGGTCTGAGCAAGCATCACCAACAACTGTTGAAAGCTCTTACAATCTTGGAGAGAAGCACAGTCACCCTCAGCAGATCACCCAGGAGTGAAATTCATGCTCTCCATGGATCCTCAAAAACCGCAATGACTTCTGTCCTCCTCCTGCATTTTCTGGACTGAGCCCATCTGCTTCACCCCTTGTCTAAGTCATGCCATGGCTCTTCTAAGTGCTGCTCCCAATGCTCATGAAACCTCCCCGTTGCCTCCCAGCTGCTACCAGCAGCCAGCCCACCCCTCACCTCATCACAGGGCTACTCCAGGCCCTGTGCCAGGGCATGCCTGTCCCCTGCACTGTGGGAGATGCATGAGATCTGTGGGCAGTGACAAAGAGAGAGGTCTTTTCCAGCTACCAGAGAAGTGCTGGGCATTGGCTGCAGAGAGCCCAGACTTCAGCCACACCATCCAGCAGCTTGGGGCTTCCTCTTCTCCTCCAGGCAGTGCCCATTTCTAGCCCCACCTAGATGGGCATATTTGCCAGCACCCTCCATCTACCTGGGATGGGGCCAGTTTTCCAAGGGTGAGCAGTCCCCTACACACAGGAGGACATTCCTGCTTCACAGCAGGAACCACAGCCAAGGCCATGCAAGAGCTCTGCAGAATCTGACAGTGGGAGAAGGGGATTCACTTCAGGGGAGGCCACAACTTTCAACGCGGAAAATACAATTAAATGGAATTACTGTTTTGTTTTTTTTTTTTCAGATTCCATGGTTTAATTAGATTTTACATTCTTAAAAAGTCTTCAGCATGAGCTGTCCATTCATTACCCTGCAGAATGTTTGCTAAACCATTCATTTAGTATAACATCATTCTTACTCAGTCTATTACTATAAAAAGGAATAGATCACAATTTGTAAGTTACTCTGACTACTAAGACAAACTCTTCAGCCTTGCCCAGGCGTTTATTTTAAACACAAACACTTCAATATTTATTTAGCAATTTGAGATGTTTGCGCACTGTATTCTCCCACTGAAGCATTACATTCCGCACTCTTTATAAAATGCTTTAAAACCAAAAAATGCAGGACTAGTGATTCACTAAAAATCCATTTACCTCTGTGCAAGCACTGAAAAAAAATCAGCTTTGGCAAAGCATGTAAATGTAAGCTGACAGTGAAGATTTGTTTAGGAATGTCACCCTTTTGGAGCAGACATTATAGTAAAAAAAAGGCCAGTAGCAGATAGTAAAGACTACAATGTGCCAACAGAAAACCCAGCAGGTGTCAGAAGAAAAGATCTTATTCCTGGGGTGGAGATCAATTCTAAAATAACAGATATCTATCTCCATCATAAATTTCAAAAATGGAATATGCCATCCAGCAAATTTGCCCATGAATTTGATTTCTGAGTTGAAGTTTTTAGCATTACTTAATCATTTATAAGGCAATCTTCAGACATGTATCATTTATTCCATCCCTCTAAATCAAACTTCATCAAACCTGTTTTATTCCATCCCTTTAAATCAAATTTCTTTGAACCCATCCAAGGCATTAGTTTCTATTGAAAGTTGTGAACATGGAAGTTTGGTGTTGTGTGGTGGTTTTTTTTTGTTGTTTTGTTTTGTTTTTAGTTAAAGCATTCTTTTTTCTTTCTTTTCCTTTTGGTTTCTGCTCAAATATGTGCAAACTTTGTTTTCACTTCATGAAAGTCTGTCATGAATTTTGTCTTTGTTTCCAAAATGCTCTAACACTTGTCAGTGCAAGTGGAAAATGAATGTATTTTCTATTCTGCATTCATTCTCCAGATGTAGTTGAATATCAGGAATCAAGCAAGCCTAAATCCAAAGCTCCTCATATAGGTCCTCAGGTAAACCTACTTCGTTACATCAACGGGGCTGCTATCAGTGTCTGTAATGTCAAAAGGGGGAGGCCAATGCTGAATGGCTTCTGAAAAGGGAAAATCTCCTATTCTGGGTGAGCACAGGCAGAAGTTTATCAGAATGAGGATATTAATACTGATTGGAGGTGAACCTAGAAACTTCAGGGAACGTGCTTGCCAACCTTAAATGTTGGACTAGATGATCTGAGAGATCTTTTCCAACCTGAATTATTCTATGGTTCCATTATTCCACTAAACACAATTCAAAAGCAGAGTACAATTGATTCTCCAAAAGAAATATGCAGACATCAACCCCAAAAGTCACGTGATTTTTAGAATTATGTAAGTGATTAAAAGACAGGTTTTGCATACAATATCATTCCAGCCACAATAATGAATTACAGTTGTTGCTACTGTCAATAGCAACAGCTAGTTCTCCAGCTACTCTCCTGGTTACTTTGATGTTATAATTAAAGGTAACATATCTGACCCCGTAAGATCAAGCAAGATGATGGGAAGACTTGGTGAGGGATTTTGGCTGACAAAGCGGCAGACAAGCATTATAAACAACAAAGAACTTTCTGGTCCACTTTTCATGCCACACGTGAGAGGATGAGGAAACATGCCAATCAAGCATACAGGAATTTGGCCTTACTCTCCCACAACATACTAAAACGTTCACGGGCGGTGAAGTTTAGAGCTTCAAGAAGTTTCTTCCTCCTTGGGCAACATTTAAGTTTCTGATTAACCCTCCTCTTGCTCATATCATCCACAACTGTGGGCATTATTATTCACATTACAGGACAGGGTAAAGATGCCAGATTACTGTGCTAGGTGCTGCATAAGCACACAGTTAGGAGACAGACTTGCTTGACAAAATAAGAACAATGTCTTGCTTGTATCTATTGGTTGCTGTGTGGAATAAATGAGCAGCAGTCTTTGAGTTAACTCACTCAGAATTTGATAGCAGATAATGAAGCAAACTACCAATCTCTTCTGTTTCCTTTGACGAGACTGGGCAAAGGTGAAAGAGCACTTTTAAGATCACTATATAAACCCTTAAGAAGAAAGATGCAAACAAATGACATTGCTTTGCATTGATCACTGTACTCAGCTATTAAATGAAAAACATGGGCATTCTTATTGTGTTGCTTTTTTTTGGTTTTGTTTTTTTTTTTTTAAAAAAAAAAAAAGCCTTAATATTGGCTTCCTGCTAATTGTTTTGTTCTCTTTTCTAATGTAAAATTCTGACAAAGAAGAAAGGGGTTTTCTTTAGCATGATGAATGATAGGACATTCAGATTCTTATTTAATGACAATTAATTTACTCTTTACCCATGCAAGTTAAGATAGTTTTAATTAGTTTTTACAAAGTAAAAGGGTAACTTCATACTCTATTTAGATAAAAGCAGCTATTGCCTGACTAAACACATTCTCATCAAATACAGAAGGTGAGCTGAGTGACCTTAGTAGGATTCGTTCTTATTTTAATTCTCTATTTACTGTTTAAAAATAACCCATTTGCATAATATTGTTACACATTTTTTGTCTTTAACTCTGAAATAATCCCTAATTGAAAAGTTGCCGCTATAATGAATCTCAAATGTGTGATTTTAATTTTTAAAAACAAACACAAAATAAATTAAAGAGCACATTTCAAATACATAGCTGCTAAAGCTGGTGACAGCAAACATCCTTATTAGAGCTAGTGTTTAGGTACATTTTATGAATGGGATGAAGTTACGGGCAAAGGTCAATACACTTCCCCTTAAATAAGAAGTGATAATATGCTTGGGATGCAAAAACTGTAATTCTATGTAGATTACAGCATATATAATCTCTACTCGCACAAGAAGGTCCTTTGTGCATATGCCATTATTGGTATGAGTGCTGCAGTGCCTTCTGATTTTCTTAGGTTTTCTATCATACACCTAGGTATCCATCTTCCTATAGACTGAACAGGCACATTCCATCACGTCTGCAGCTAAATACATGGTTAGGAACTTCTATCTGTGTGCATTTGGAAACTCTCCCAATAGGAACTGAAAAATTGCAAGTACAAAATATCCCTTTACTTCAATGAAGTCACATCCATTTACACAAGCTAGGGATTTTTCCTCGCAACTGGAACACAGCAGAAGATTTACATTACCTGAACTGCTACCACAACAGAATTTCCGTTCTGCAAGCTATTATTAATATGCACTAATTGTATAAACAGTGTACCTCATCTTTCCATACCCCTCTCAAAATCCAAATTAGGAAGTATCAAATTCATAAGCTTTCAAGCACTGAAACATGCACATTAATTCCTGTTTCATACTCCTTGTTTGGTTTTATTATGTTCCTCAAATGCATCCAAGGTATTTTACATTACTGTGAAATCCCTGTGCACACTGCCAGTGCGATATGAGACTGATAACAGAAACTGAATTAAAAAACCCTTCATTATCAAGGTAACAAAATGGAAATTGTTTGCCTTCCCAGTTCCACAGTGATCTGTCTTGCCTGATTCTTGTAAAGATCACTGGGCAGTCAAATATTTCACACTCCCAGGAGTGTGTTTTGCAGGGGTAGCTACCTATATTCCCACTTGTTCCAGAAGTGAACCTCCCAACTCCCACGCTCCTGGGGATCAGCAGCTATGGCATGCAGCCAACAGTGGGACACGGGTAAGAAGAAACCACATAATAACAAAGATCTAAAAAAGCTGTGGGACAATAAGGCGGTCTAGTGTTATTGCATTGCTCTGTACTACCAAGCAAGAGTCAACAGTGCTTGTCTTTTGTTACCGCCTTTTACCTCCCTTCTGGAAGAAACAACGTTCATCTCAATAAGCATACAAACATCTTCTGACTAGAGGGGAGTACTCTGCATTACCTTTCAAGCTGATCAAAAGAAGCAACAGTGAACAGTTGGGAATGGTCTGCTCTCTTTTCTTCCTTCGCCAGAGAAAGGGAGATATGTTAAAGGTCTGAAAGATGCTGAAGTGGGTAAAGAATGTTCTTAATACTAGGGAAAACTAAGACAGGATCCTTAAGAATTCAGCAACCTGCTTCACCTTAGAAGCAGTATCAAAGTCTGTGATGCCTATGCCTACAACTTGTAGGCATGCCTACCATTCTCTAAAAAGGAGGGGAACATGCTCTCCTAATGGAAAAACAGACATAAACCTTTTATTAACAGAGAGCTCATCAGGGGAAATACTCACCCTAACGATGAAAGTGAGTTACTGATTGTGAATAGAAAAGGACATTTTCAAAAGCACTCAAGCCCTGCTGGAAATAAAATGTATAACCTACTTTCAGGAGCAGTCCTGTTCCTCTCCCTACTTTCTTTCATAGTTCACTTTCAGACTCAATATAACCTCTGTACATCTGGCAATCAATGCTTAGGTCTTCCAGCCTCATGAAGAGACTTGTGTTGACTCCCACTTCTTTATCTGCGTGGAGACCTTTTGGGTCAGACCAGGAATGACAATGGGGTTCCTTTCGCAGGACTGTATTTCTAGAAAATGTCACTTACTATCCATGGCATGAAGATATTCCATGTGAAGAGCACCGGCTCCAGCAGTGGCAGCTGAAGGAATGATGTCTGCATACGGGCTGCGCTGGCCTGCCAACAGAGCCATCTGATGATAATATTCAGCTGGACTGACGCCAGCATGTGGAGCTAAAAACACAACATAAAAAGCAGCGTTAATGACGTAAGATAAACAAAAAGGAAAGTTTTATCACATTTCTGGTTTCTCTGGCTATTAAAACAGCTTGTTTATTTTTTTAATGTAATGCAACATCTGCAGTAAGCACTACTGGTCAATGTATTTCAACCAATGATACTGCAAAGACACCATTCAAAAACAGCAAGCATAAAGTATTAATGAGCACAGTGATCTCATTTTTTTTATATTATTAAGTGATTCAAAAAGTGACAGGCTGACAGCAATGGAAACTAGTACGATTTATTTCATTCCATAAAAAGCTAACCACATGCAGGAAAACCTTCCTAGAGCTTTTTTCTCATTTACCTCACCCCTGGCCCAAAGGAATCCATCACTAAGGTAACAACGTGGCTCAACTTCCATAACCATTCAGATTTCTGGAGTGTCTTACTCAGAAGGCCAGAGAAGGGATCCAGAGGAAGGCTAAAACGATGCTCAGAGAGCTGGAACACCTCTCTTATGGTGAAAGGCTGAGAGACCTGGGGATGTTCAGCCTGGAGAAGAGAAGGCTCCGTGGAGAACTCATTGTGACCTTGCAATACTTAGAGAGGTCTTATAAAGAAGATAGAGAAGGACTCTTTACTTGGGTAGATAATGATAGGACAAGGGGGAATGGTCTTTAAAAGAGAATAGATTTAAACTAGACATTAGGAGGAAATTCTTCACTGTAAGGATAGTGAGGCACTAGAACTGGTTGCCCAGAGGAGCTGTGGATACCCCATCCCTGGAGGTGTTCAAGGCCAGGCTGGATGGGGCCTTGGCCAACCTGATCTAGTGGGTGGCATCCCTTCCCATGGCTGGGGGGTTGGAACTGGGTGATCTTTGAGGTCCCTTCCAACCCAACCCATTCTATGATTCTACTATTCTAAGACCTCTGGTCTTCTCAGACTCTCACTCACAGTGACAGTTTGCATAAAAGTTTAGGAGTAAACAAGGACAAAGCATGCTTTCAGGACAAATACTTGCCATCCATGAACAGGGGTGGGTTGGTTGGTTGTTTTTTTTTTGGAGGACAGACTGAAGTCAATGAACGTGGCCATCCCATCCTACAAAGTTCATATATACATGTACTTGACTTATAAGCATGTTTGCAGAGTCAGAAGCACAGACAAAATGGGCTCTACTACCCGTAAGTGATGAGTGATGCAGTCCTCTGATAGTCACTTATGTTAGCCTTTCTCTCCTGTAAAAATAATGTGTGAGCTTTCTGTTCCCCTGAAGTTTTCAAGAGTCCTATCAACTAATGGGCAACTATAGATAAACACAAAAATCCATGTCATTTTAGTATTATCTCGTTTCAGCAGGCTCCAAATGCTACAGTAAGAACAGGGTCATTTCATGGGCTTGTATGAGAAGTACTGAAGTGATCACAAAATGAGCTGGGCTCCATTCTTGATTCTTACTCTGGCTTGCTATGCAAACTGAGGGGAGCAGACTTCATCTCTACTCTCTACTTCTGCCACTTGCAAAACAGCTAAAATTTCCTTACACTCTGCTCACCAGAAGCTGGTACATCAGCCCATCAGTTAGCCTAAAGAACTTAAAGCTCCTTAGCTTCAGAAGCTACACCACAAATGTTTATTATTATTATTATTATTATTATTATTATTATTATTATTATTATTATTATTATTATTTAGTGAGACATTTCTTTGATCCCAGTAACTGAATCCTGAAAAAAGAATCCTGGAAACAGAATTTCAAGCTGCAATTCTGTGTTTTATTAACTTACCTGAATATTCTTACTTACATAGTACTACTAAAAATATAATTTATGTTTACATTAGAGAATTGGATCCCAAATACAAACCTCAGAAGCAAATAATCAACATTTATACTAAACAGAGGAAAATACAGCATGTTTATTCGGCAACCACATTTCTAAAGTGCATCACCTGCCTTTATTTTTACCCAAGAGAACTGAAGAAAATAGTCTTGAAGTTATGTCAAATACAACCAATTTTCAGGGAAGATTCAAAAAAATCTAAGTATACTGAACAGGAACCGAAATGGTATAAGAAAATAAACTGAGATAAATTAAAGGTTGTTGTTATATTTTTCCAAATTACAAATTATTTTTCCAAATTACAAATTTGTTTTTTTAATTAAATATAATCTACTTCAACCACCATCATTTTCTGTGAAATAGCAAGAAAAACATTCAGACCAAATTCCAAAAGACGAGTAACTCACCCTGAATCACCGATTTTAAAGTTTTACAGTAGTAGGCAACCACCATATCTTTCCAGACACACTTAACATACTTCCTGAGCTTTCTGACATAAGTGTCTGGGTTAACTAACAATAACATTGGCTGCAAACGTTAAAATGAACTGCTGCAGAACACATAGCAAGCTCATAATTGCATTACTAAATGTTCCATATGCTGAGAAATGCTCTGGTGCTCTTTAAAGATCATTTCTTACTACCTTCTTCAAACATAAAAAATTAGCCTACTAAATGATGTATTGCATGAAGGGTAAATGAAGGGTAAACGGGAAGGCCCACAGCACTGAATTTTCTCCTGTTTATCCCTGGGTAGCTTCAGCTTTGCTCCTGCCTTCTTACAGGAGGAGGCATCTGCTTCTGTGCTTCTGCATTTGTGGGCATTGCTGAGCTTTGTTCGAGCTCTCAGCTTGACACACACCAGCAACAGTGGGTTCAGTCCTTAACCCTGCCTTGAACACTCGTGTTATTCCGAGGAATCCTTGTCCATCCCCAGCCCACTGGCTCTGCTGGGCAAGGTGAAGTGACACGGTACATGACATGACACTACCATCACCGCTGCTGTGGCAGTCATTAATTACAGCTGGCAAGACCCGTAGTAAATGTGAAACTGCTCTTAGTTGTGTTACGAATTGTTTTGGCTCCTGGCCATCCCCTGATTTGTAAGACAACAGACTTAGCCCAATAGTACACTGACCTAATTATTTAACTGGCCTAAAGCAATTAAGAGTAGCAAGAGAAATCTCGCTATGACTTTCAGAAGAATAGTAACAACTTACAAGTTGTCAAATTTCAAATGCTATATGACTTAAGCCATGATGTCCATCGTGTTATCAGCACTTTATGTGCATGTCCCCCTTTTACATCATAGGATTTTAAATTTTCATTGCAGTGCCCAAACCATGATCTGGACTATCTGATTCCTGTAACCTACACCTGAAAAAAAGCCATTTTATTGTCTGACTGACCTGATGACAACCTATGGATGCCAGAGAACAGATTTAACAGATTTTCAATAAGTATGTTGCTTTATTAGAATATCTTTAATGCCTTCATTAATTTACTATATTTTCAGGCATTGCCACACAACACCTGGGCTGCAATAAGTCATCAGAGATGAGTCATAAACCTAGAGAAAATGTGAACTAACATGCAATTGTTTAAAAAATGATGAAAAAAAGCTTTACCTAGTACATTTAACTTGTACTTATGAAAGGCTGTATTTGTGTATAAAGTCAGTGACCAAAGCTCAAGGCATGAGCAGTAATGCATCAAGCCTGTGTCTTGCACACCTTAATGTCTCATGCCATTTGAAAGCCCCTGGATATCCCAGGCTGGCAGACATGAAGCAAGCCTTAAAGGAGAAAACTACCTTTCTGAGGTGGCAGCTGGAGGCAAGGTAAGATATTCCACAGACCTCATCCAACACCAGAAACCTAATTTGTAGACATGTGAGTCTTAGCACTAGTTATGACTGAGCTCCAGATTCAGCTAGTAAAATATTAGCACCTATATTTGGGTTAGCTGAATAGTTTCCTAAGGTTTCACTGACTGCATTATGTAGATCTCACTGCACTATAATGGCAAAATAGCACACCAATATCACAGGTAGGGTTCTGTACTGTAGACACTTAAAATTAGTTGCCAGAATCTGAAACTGAATTCTACCATGAAACGCTCTAGAGTTTCAGAGATTACTGCTGGCCTGAAGAATATGACAAAACACCTCTAGGAGATCTCTGCCTTTCTAGAGTGCTGGGTGATAGATAGCCAGATACCCCAGAGTATTTGGGTGGCACTATATGCCTACACCTATGCAAGTGAAGTAAGCACCACGTACCTGAGACTAAGAACTTACAAAGGGATAATGTTCTACATTAGTGTGATAGGTGGTTTCCTTCCTTCCTTTCTTGGTATGTGCAATTGGAGGTACCTTAGTATCAATGAAATTCTGCATGAATGTGATTCTGAAGGCTACTAAAGAAAAGATAGCAAAGTATTCTGCATATTAGCTTTAAGAAAGAACAAATATACACTGCAAGAATTTTCTTGAAATATGCCATAACATTATAGATATATTATGTTTATCCCAAATCAAATGTTCCAAAGCTCCCTGAGTCAAAATATGTATCTTTGCACATCCAAATTGTTACTTCAAAATACATATGTTTCAAAGTTAAAAAAGAAAATAGCTGTGCTGAAATAAAAAGGGTGGAATTAGGGAGGATTCATACAACATCCAAAGTCCTGCTAGAAAAGCCCTATGTGAATGCCGTATAACTTGACAGACACTAGGTCATTAAAATTTATTCTCATAAGAATATGTGCCCATAACTAATGGATTAACTGTAAAGGTATATGTTCTTATAAGTGAGGACTAATTAGTTATCCATTTGGATAGGGTGCACTGCTCATTTTTCAAATTCACCTAAAGGCAGTTTAACTCTGGTAAGTTTCTGCATACAGTGGGCACATCTTTTCCATAGTCAAAATAACAGTTTAATTATCTTCACTACATATTTGTTTGCTAGTGTGTTATATTTCAGCTCTCTTCAGCAAATACTACAATTTTGAAATGTCAAACTACTTACCTTGTTATTGAAATACCTACTGTTAATGAGACTGAGACCATGTGCAACTATATTCATTGCTCACTTCACCAATATTCCAATTGAAATGAATAGGAAATGTGCCAGAATAGTTACAAGACCTATTGTGGAGGTTCACTTAAACCCAAAAAACCTGGACAGTAATAGCCGTGGTCCCACCAAGACCTAAAGCATCAACATTTCAAGTGTGCTGTCCACCTCTTTTATTTCAGTCTCATATCTTTGGGCTAGGGTAAATGGAAATAAATCTACAGAACTTTAATCAAAACTATTGACTAAATATACCAAATCAATACATGGTTTACATAACTGAAAAATACTGTGTTAATTAACAAGCCTTTGCACTTGAACTCCATGGCACTACACTGATGTGCACTCATTAATAATGTGGCTCAAATCACTGAAGATGCACAGGGTTTCTTCAAAGATCAAAATCACACCCAGGGTCAGCTCCACAAACAAAAGATGTCACAAGACACACACCATCCTTCCAGCTTAAATTTTGAATGAGGCAAGGCTTTTTTTTTTTTTTTCTGAAGTTTCAACATTTGTGAAATGTACAAATGAGCCATGATAGGCTGATGAAGTATTGAAACATTTATGACATAATGAATATGTCTGACAAACCTGCTGAAGCTGCTTTGAATGAGGGGGAAAAATGTTGACAAGATTAATATAACTTTAGTTGCTACAATGACAGAAAACAGGAAGGCTGTCTTAACCCACCGTCTGTCGGGCTGAGTCCACGTGCTGCCGAGATCATGGAGAGGGACGGGCTGCTGTGCAGGGAGCGGATATAGTCCATGTACGGATTAATGTAGGGGTGAGGAGTGCTGAAGGGAGACTCCGAAGCTGCAGCGGGATTTCTGTGCGGGGAAATTCTAATGAACGGAAGGTCTGAATACGTTGGGCTACTAGATAAGGCAGAAGGCCTGGAAGGCAAAAGGAAGAAAGAAAAACAAACAAAAAAACAGCCAGGTTATCTATATGATAAACAAAAACAGTTTAAAGGTAACACATTTATCTCTTGAAAAAATAACAACTGGCTTGCACATGTAGTAACTTCCACCAAATTCAACTGCCTGGCAAGAGAAAGGAAAGGAAATGGATTCTTCTCTGTACTTATTATTAGCAATGTTTCTCTGGCCAGTTTTAACACAAGCTTACATGTATATATAGTATAATCTTTACATCCCTCAATACCCTTTCTCTGTAGAGTTTAGTAGATAATCGCTTTAATTAGTGTGAAATATGCACCCTGTATACCAGATATTAATTACTGCTGTAATACGGAAGACATACTGAGATGCTGAATCACTTACGTCTTCATGACCATGTCTATTGGAAAGAAAGTTTTGAGCTACACTGCACCCACTCCCTTGATTTGCCAGCTTACCCTTCCTGAAAGTGCAAGATTGAATGTCTGTACAGAAATAATTTCAGAAAACTCAAAAAAGCCATTAAGACAGCTGAGCCCTTTAGAGCAATTTTGTTGATGTCCCTTCCCACAAAAGCTACTGAAAACTTGGTGGCAAAGGAACAAAGACTGCTGTATGTGTTTGCTTTTAGCCTGGCACCAAAGACTGATGCCTTTAACAAGACAACAGTAAATAAATGCATCACCCATACGAAGGGAGAGCTGTGTTGCCTTCTCAGGCCGCGTGTACGAAGCTGTGATGGAGCAAGGCTGAATGTTGAGTTCGCAGCTGACAAAAGACAAGAAACTTGCTGTAACCTTCTCCACCATCACACCCTGACGGTATGGCAGCGTCAGGACTCAGAGTGAAGACCCTCCTCTCACAGCATCCAGGCTCCAAAGGCACTGGAAGAAGTCCAAATTTCATCAGAAGGGGTTGGAGTGCCTGCCCTTGCCAACCTGCTCTTTGGCAAAAGACAATAATTAAGCCTGTCATGTATTTGCTCTAGTCCAACTGGTTGACCCGAACTAAATGTCTTTTTGTCCCTATTTTTCCAATTAATTTAGCATATATACAACACAGACACAGGCAGCAGCTGTGAGAGCAGCAAGGGCAGCCTGTTCCTTTGATGCTGCTGGCTTACAAAGAATAATAAAGCAAGAAATGTATTTTTTTTTCTTTTAACATACACGCACCGCGATCAATGGAGATAGTTGTCATCACCTAAAAGGCCAACAGAACATAATCTTACATGGGAGCCAATTCTGCTCTGCTATCGGCTTGGAAACACTAACCTATGAATGGGACAGAGATCAAAGTTATGCATTCCGAACAGGATACCAGTTTCCCTGCAACAAAATCCACAAGGGCTCATAAAATCTGGGGAATAAAGACCTTTCCTGTTGTGCTTTTCTCCCTCTTCCCCCTTTCCCTTCCTTATTTGGCTTCCGTGTGTTTCTTGCCCTTGCAAGGCTTTTTGCAAGGTAAGCCTTCCACGTATGAAAATACCTCCCCTGCTCCAACGTTTGTTACAGGGCTGCATTGGCGGTGTGCTAGCAGCAGGCATCAGAGCAATCACTCCTTTGGCACCCAGGCAAAGCACCCACGAGAAGTCCAGTCACTCGCCATCCATCGTGTTTAAAATGCACTTAGCAGCAGAAACCAGGAGCAGTTTCCCACCATGGTGCAAAACAGGCATCCCCTTCCCTCGCAGCACCTTTTCTCTGCGTGCTTTTGATTCGTCAGTGTTTTGGAAACACAGCTTTGGTGGAAACACAGCTTTGCTCTGGTTGGTATTGTGAAACCCAAGCAGCCATGAAGCATTAGCTGTCTTGTGGTTCCCTGCCAGGCCAAGGGTGGAATGCAGGAGCCTTGAAACTCATGGCAAAGTAGGAAGCGAAAATACCACAGCTGGATATCACATTACAGGGTGAATTTCCCATCCCGGCAGTGAGGAAAACGCAGTAGTATGGCAAATTCGATACACGTCTAACAAAGAAACCGAGTTTGGAAGCTCACAATGTCACTTTACAAATCATTTCTTCTAGTGTCGCATAAACTTAGAGCTCGAAACCCAAACAAGAGTGCTGGCAAGCAGGAGCCCTGGTGTTATCTGGTGCATATCGAACAGAAAACTGTTAAACAGCTTTTGCAAGAAGGCTGCGAGTCTGTGTTATCCTCAGCGATTCGCTCTCCAACTGGCCAACAGCCAGCCACTGCAGCGGGAGCGAGATGAAGAGCCAGGCTGTCAGCCTCTCCCTTCAGACCCAGTGGGAGCCATTCAAGGACACTGGGACTCAACTGCTTCTCTCCTCCTCTGCCCTGCCTCTTCCTCTCCCTCCTCTCCTCCGCGTGCCTGGTGTCTGAGGATGCTGCAGAAAGGACACCCATCTGGGTAGCATCAATCAGCAGCAGGCACAACCGCTGTATTAGCGGAGGCAGAAAGAAGGAGTCATCAGATTCCACATAAAATTCCCAGCTCTGGACTCCGATGTTTATTAATCTTCTCTCCAGTATCTGATTTTAACTTGCTGCTAACTTCTCCGCTCAATTCCAGCCTGTGCTTTTCTCACTCCTTTGCGTTTCCAGACACTCCTTTCCTACTGTCCCATTTTCCCTCTGCCTTCATCTGCTCTCAGCTCCTGCTGTCTGAGCCCTCCTGATTTCTTCCAATAAATGGAAAATCCCTTCTTCTCCTTCCCCTTCATGGTAAACTTTAGCATGGACAACTTTTTAACTGTTTAACTCCCTCCTTCAAACTAAAATATGACTTTTAGAAAGGGTGCAGCCGAACGTGCTTACTCTTAGCTGTTGTTTTCCAGTGCAGCATCTGATCTTATGTTGCAGCCTCTTCACATACCAGTAAAGATTGACTTTTGTCCTGTGTAAATAACAAATACTACAGCCCAGGACTAGCTCTGTCAGTGACAAGCAAATCACATCTCCAGATGTGAGTGGCACTCCTCCCCCAACATTTTTATTGCACATGCAGTTCATCACTGGCCCTGGCAAATGGTGCTCTGCCTTGGGTCTGAGGCCATGCCACGGGACACAACAAGCCTTCAGCATGAGAAAAGGCAGGTTCGTTTTCAGAGATACTGCTTGACATTTTATGCCTCGTTTGTAAACCACGAGGAGGCAGGAATTCTCTGCATCTTCTCGTACACAGGGGTTTTCCTGTTCAGCAGCACACTTAGGGCACAAAGATTTCCTCCAGATCAGGACCTTTGTGTCTGCACCCACAGCTCCTGCAAACTCAACTAAAATTTAATAGAACACCTAAGATAGTTTGAACAGTTATGTGAAGACAGAGGTCCCCAGGTTTCTGACATTAGGCTGATTTTATTCTAATCCTCAATAACCTTGATTACACCTACACTCCTGAAGTATAAGAGAATGCCGTGGTTTGCAGGCAGCTCAGCACCACACAGACATTTGCTCACCCCCCCACTCCAAGTAGGGTCAGGGAGAGAATGGGGGGGAAAAAAAGTTAAAACTCATGGGTTGAGATGAAGACAGTTTAACGGGACAGAAAAGGAAGAGAAATAACAGAGTTAATTTTCCTCGTAGTAGCTAGTATGGTGCTGTGATCGGGATTTTGGCTGAGAATAATGCCGATGTTTTAGTTGTTGCAGAGCAGTGCTTACACTAAGTCACAGACTTTGCAGCTTCTCACACCACCCTGCCAGTGAGGAGCCTGAGGGAGCACCAGGAGCTGGGAGAGGACAGAGCCAGGACAGAGAAGCAGCAGAAAGCAGGGCTGGCTATGTAGGTGTCTGCTTCTTTCTGGCCAGACTGCCTTCCTTTTCATCACGAACATGTCAAAATGCTGTGAATGACACGCAACTGCTGTACCTAACACAGCACCACCTACCCATCTCCAGTCTGCCAACTTCCCCTTGTCCAGACTCTGATGCTCTGGAGAGTCTCAACCACTCAGCAGGAGACTGGCACGTGCATGCCGAGGCAGTGAGCTCAGTGTACAAGGAGGCAGGTATATTTTTTCCTATTAGTCATGACACTTTCCTTGATGAATGTTACGGAGGTGCCTGCAGAGTCTTAAAAACTTACATGGTCACACAAGTTCAGCAGCTGCAAACGGAATCAGATGCATGATAAATCACAAAACGGGTGAAGCCACTTTCTTTTTTTAATACTTTCTCTGGCCACTGCTGAACTACAGGTGAGCTATAAGCAAGAATTCAGTTATTATTCATAAAACTGGTGTGTCATTTTGTTCTGTTGCTTACAGCTGCAGTGGAGAAACTCTTCACACAGAGACCAACCAGCAGAAGCTTTGGAATTCAGCCATCACAAAAACTGAGCAAAGTGCAATTCCCTTTTCAGCCCGTGTAACCCTTTCTGAATTGGAGAAGGAGAATTATGGCATTCTGAAAGCTGATGTGGCAAGCATGAGCCAGTTACACCTATTTCAAAATATCACTACCTGGCATCATCCTGAAATGATCACGTATGTTTTGTATCAACAGTAAGTGAGAGCAGGGGCTTCTCATACAACACACTTTAAGTTGCTTTTGGTACATAAGCATTCGATCAGTTTTCAGTGAAGAAGATCAGATGCTTCAAATTCAAGTGGAAATGCTACTCCTTTCTTTGGTAGAAATAAGATGCCCACTCAGGCAAGTGACATACTGCTCTCTGGCTATGAACAGAGTAGCGGCAAAAATCTACAGACAGGTAAGCAAGCATGGAATTTCTTGACTTCATACACGGTCCTTCAGCCACCCCACCCGCTCAGTGCCAAATGGACAGGATTCAGGAGAATAATTTCCAGTCTCTGTCTGTCTCCCACCACTGGTGCAGTGGGGTGAGGTAAGAGTTGCCATCTTAGCTCCAGATGTCCATTTAGAGAAGCTGCAGAGCATTCCCTACCCAGCCTTGTTTTCCCTACAAACTTGCACTTGTCCTCCCACCTTTCTGAACTACTCCAGTGGCAGGAATAGTTCAAGGAGCAGCAAGAGGCAGCTGTCCCTAAGAGAAGGCAAGCCAGGAGCCCTGGATAACCCAGACACAGGCAATGCACTCAGTCCCACCAGATTTGGGCCGGGTGAGCCAAGCCAGGTGCTGATCGCAGGAATAATCAGCAGTTGGAATCCTGGCAAAGTGATGAACCCCATCCAGAGGTGCAGAAGGAGGGCCAAAGACAGGACTGGAGACACACTGCATCATAGATATGAGGGGTCTGGGAGAACAGGAACCTTGTGAGCAGGCCCCAGCCCACCCAGGAGCAGGGCCAGAGACAGGCACACCTACAGCAGGACTCAGACAGGGACTGGGGGCCCTGGGCTGAGCTTAAAAAGCACTTCTGAGTGCATGGCTGTGGGTGGAGGTCCTACGTGAGGCTGTTCAAGGCAATTCAGGCCCTTCAGTGGCCTCAGGATCCCCACATTGGTTTTCTTTGCTTTGGAGAGCTGGAACTGCTCTAAAATGTGCCAAGATATCAATATAGTACACATGGTCCCTGGTTTGGCATCTCCTGCAACTGTGAGAAGTACAGTGGGCCCAAACACATGACATGTGACAACCTCCATGATTGTCACAGAAAGCACTAAAATAGCAGCGTTTCCTGGAAGCAGATTTAAGGCCACTCAGGATGGCCGCAAAGGTCTGTGTCACAGGAAAGTCTGGATCAAAATTTTGAGGTTGGTTTGGTGTTAGAGAGGTGATCTGTCACAAATGGTTTCCAAATTGCTTTAAGCTGTGCTTAGGTAAAAACCTCTTCTAAGCATAACCTATCTTAAAAAAAATCATGGTGATTTAAGCATTTCCTGATTTTAGAGGAAACTATAACTCCAGGACTGCAAATTTTAATGCCAAGTTTTGTCCTGATAAATTTTTAAATGGCTCTTTTATGAATCTGTTGAAAAATACATTTATATTGAAAACAGCAAGTGATCCTTAACTATAACATTGTAAATATGACACTGAGCTGAGGTTACAGATGGAACAATAATCTATCTCACAGAACAAAGCTTGTCAACGAAGTGGGATGAAATATTGTAACATAACCTAATTTATTATTGCCTTTTCATCCATCTTGTTATATTATGAAAGTGTCAAAGTTCAAACCTCGATATTTAATCATTTAGCAGTACGTTATTCAATGCTGGAGCAAGCATTGATGGCATAACTCTCATACCAATGATATCCATGCTGTTTCTCTGATATCTGTTCAATTCAGTCCTGCTTGAAGAATTGAAAAATGTTGAACTCATTAAACTGTCTGTGATTCTTTTCTTTTTTACCTTTTTTTTTTTTTTAATCTCAAATAATCTCCTGATGGATGCCCCCAAACATGTTAACACTTTTATTTCTAGTAGACCCTGGAAGATGAAATAGCAGTAAGTACTTTTCTTGTTAGGTGAATAGTCCTATTTTAAAGCACATAGCTAAATCCCTTTGGTAATACTTCCCATGTCAAATGATTATGCATGTTTAATACCATAACTATTTGTACAGACTGACCATTTTGCACCAGCAGTCAACAACTGGCTAGTAAAAACTTATCATATTAAGAAAGCTGAGTTCCAAAATAGTAAGGCTTGACCCTGAAAATACAAGTGAGAACAATTCTAATAGTTGTGATTAGCCCAAATGACCAAATTACTCCTCACTGTTACAAGCATATTCATGGTTGTACATCCTTGATAAATCAGACTCATGCAACTAATTGTACACCAAAATGATATGGGAAAATCATGAGTCAAACAATCATTCTGCTTCTCAAAATCTTTAGTTGTTATTGTAGGGTTCAATACTATATAAACCAGAATCAATGAGAAACTGTCCACTGATTTCCATTAATAAAATCCTGAAGTGATTGGGAATATACTTTTCATAAGCACAAAGTGCTGACCTAATTCTGCTGCCCTGACAGCCACCAGAAAACCTTCCACTGACTTCAATACAAGGACAGTGAGGACAGCACTGCCTATTTTTAAAATGCAATTCCACAGCTCCTTTTCTCCTTGCACTTCTAACTGAATTTGCAAGCTGCACGGCATTCTTGAAATCAGGACAGCTAAGCAAATGATTTAGAATGTTTAAAGAATTCGAGTTAATTGAATATATGGAAATGCCAGAACGCTCTTCACGTGAAAGAGCTCCTGGCAACATGGCAACTCCTAATACGAGAAAGAACCTTGATTTTCTATACTTCTTTTCATGTTCCAAGACTGGTCAATATTTTGCTTGCTTTTTCTCCTAGATTCACGCTGGCCCTATAGTCAGTATGAGGAAGCAAGTCACAGAAATACATGTGCTAGTAACCCTCCGTTCAGTACATACATGCACATATCAATCATGAATAGGTTGGTGCCTATGTAGCTTACGTATAAAAGCAACTAGACCAGGATTTGAAGTACACAGGCCCTGTTCTGTGTTCCATCACTTATCTGCCACCTTTGACGAGTTTGCTCACTTGCTCTTCAGCTGTTTGCCCAGATGTAAAACTGTGGCAAAGTGCTCAGGAAGTGCTTGGTGTCTACAAGGTCAGACCAATAGATACTATGCTATGAATATTTTCTCACTGTGGCAAGGACAGCATCTTACAAAACAGGTGCAGTTCTGGAATGCAAATTCATAAAACATACAAACACCCTTACTTTGGGTTAGATCAGAATGTTTTTCCCTCATAAAGTTAAAATGTATTATTGCACAGAAAAAGATACAAGTGACTGCACAAGAAATGTTTGTGGTGCAGGAAATCATGCAAGACAACCAGCTGATGACCCACAGCAAAAGCATATTACTCCGGTTCGCCTTTCCTTATTTGGGAAGTCTTAACATTATGTAGTTACAGTTAAAAATTGGCTACATTAATCAACACACCAAATCCTTAGTCAGTGACTGCATTCCTTATTTTCAATTGATGGACTGCCTCAATGCAGATCCAGCTTTTTACTTACTTTCTCTGCTACCTGCAATACTTCATAAATAACCCAACCATCAGTTTGTAGACTCACTCAAGAGATGTTTATACCGTAAAAAAGAGTGTATATTCACTCAATTATTTAATATTTTTAACATTTTGTTTACATAAGGTCAAGCTGTAACACTGATAACTTTCATCCCAAATTAACACCTGTACAGTAAGCAACTGCTGCTTCAGATGCCACTGAGCATATTCATTTCTTCACTGCACAAGTGCTGGTTTGGAGTCTTTTCGTGTGTTCCTAAAAAGTGTATGCAGATACTATGTTTTTTATTTATTTCAAAATGCACATAAAACCCTGTACTGTCTTCTCAATGTCTCTCCAAGTCAAGCTTGGGCTTCATATTCTCACTCTCACATAACGATAATCTCACCGTTAACTTGCTTTCACACACATTAAGACTCACTAGAGTTCATTTGCCAAAACATATTGGCTGTGAGGTCTTCGTCGAGCTCCTTGTATTTGCACAGCACTCACTCCACAGAGTGCTGACCCTGCACAGAGCTGTTGGACATTACAGCAATGCAAACAATCAATAAAAGTAATGCTTGCCAGGTTTGGCCAGCTGGGATTTCCATTCCTTGCTTCTGGTAGAGCCTTACCAAGGAATTGTCTTACCTCACGCAGCTCGTACTGAGTTCTGTGAACCATAAATAGAATAAGATCCTGTATCTACACAGCACAGCACAGCCTCAGTGTTGGTACGTTCTTCCTCCCCCATCTTCGGCTGGTTCCGAGTCTAATGACTTGTGGCCACTAATACACCAAGGATAACTATCAAAGCTACATTTGATGCACAACTTCTGACTGAAAATATGTAACAGACTCACATTCCAAGCAAATGTTATTCAAATAAGCTCAGAAAATGTGTTGCTTAGACGAGAGACTGCCATGGACCTCCAATATACCACTGCTTTTTCATGTGGTAGCGCAAAGTGCAGCAGGAAAGTCTAAAAGGTCTACAGCATTCTAATTAATTATCTGTTGTTATTAATAACAGATCGGACAGTGAAATTACCAACTGCATTCCTACCGCAAACTTCCATGCTCTGCGATTCGCTTTTGATGCTCTAGAGGTGGTCTCATTTGCTATTCAAATTTTAGCTTCCTCCTGGTTACAGGCAGGGCCTGCCATCTCTTGAAGTGTTTAACCACAGAGGCACCATCACAGGAGCATGCGGGCATATATATAAATCCTGCCTGCATTCTGCTACCCCTTTCTTCTTTCCCTTTCCCCTTCCTCTCCTCCCGCAAAACAGCAGGTCAAAGGAGTGTCAGAAGCTTTCTCACACTTAATGCTGTTAAGTCAGCTAATTGAATAAACATTTGTTTAACATTTGCTCCTATTTCACTAATGCACTGTGAGAATGAGAAGAATTTTATTCTCCCTCTCCCCCATCCTCCCCCTTCCTCAGGAGTGCCACTAGCTGTTATCGCAGTGACTAATGTGCTGTATGTGGCCATTATAGTCTTCAACTCTGAAATTACACCCAGGATGAGCGATAGGCTCTGCCTGTATGCTGATTGGAGTTGGATGATGATTGATTAGAAGAAAGTCGGACTACGTAGCCATGCAAAAAGAACTGCAGTAAGCCACAAGCTTAAACACTGCAAAGCATTTCACCAGTGGCTTCAGAGCTATTAGATGTTTTCACATTAACAACATTTCTCACATCCAGGTTTGTGCATTTTATCTTTATTCTTTCAAATCCTGAAATTGCTTGGATAAGAGGGTTTTATATATATATTTATACGCATTTCTAAGAGTAGCCTGAACTTTTAGGGGAAATTGAAGAGGCTTTGTGTCAAGTACAGCTAAATCCAGCCTTTCTATATCAAACCCCTGCTAGAAAATTACTGTGCAGATGATAAGGCTGAAAGATATAATAAAAAGTGACTCTACTCAATTTACACTGCAATATTGGTATGACTGAATATTTTTCATTCAGGTGACTGATAAAATCACTAAACTGTATTGCAGATAAATAAAGGAGGCTTCTGTCAAGAATAAACACCATTAATCATGAAGTCTCACCCTCTGAGTGGCTGTGCTATGCAACTGCACAAATGCACCATCACAAGTGGCATGTGACCCAGTGCCTCTTTTCTTTACCCGCTTCCCTGGTGACGCTGTCTTCTTAGGAAACTTTTCTTTTTTTAGTCTATTTACAACATTTTCAAGTCCAGGAATATCTTTTCCATTCAAGTTTACAGGCAATTGCAACTGAAATCTAAATTTCAGTGACGATATGTTCAGCTAAAAATTGGTCCTGTGAGACAAAGCGAACCAGCGCAGACTGCGGCTGCATGGCTGTAAATCCAGCCTTATAGTGAGAAGTCTGCATTTAAACTGGTGAAGATGTAACTCCAAAGATGTAACTCCAAACTTTGTAACTCCAAAGGTGAAACAAATGGGGGAATTTTATCAGCTCCCCCAAAGCCTCTTTTCCTTTTCTGCCCAAATCACATTTTCTTACAGTTGCATTAGATTCGCTGTTTCCAAATAGGTGCCAGAAATCTTTTGAAGATTCAAAGACAAAATTTTTCAGCATCACAAATCTGACTGAACAGAACTGATGGGTTTCCTTTCCAAGAGGGACTTCCAAGCTAAAACTGGACATGTGCTGAAAGAGACTGACTGTTACCCAGAAAAAGCACAGTCATATGAAAAGAAAACCAGACAACTTAGGTAACCTTTTTGTAACCTGTTTTAGAGCAAGTGATGATTCAATAGTGGCCATGTTATTAAGCCGGAATGAAGCAGTGCCCTACGCACTAATGAGGTTAAAAAATGTAGTTAGGTCTTCATGTTAAAGGCACTTAGCAAGCAGTTTGCTTGGCAAAGACCAACTCTATGCTGGAGCAGAGGACTAATCACACAGGCAGGAATCAAATCGACTGGAAGAATTAGGAGACTTGCGGCCCCGAGGAATGTAATTCATGCAGAAAAGCAGTTGTCAGAGCGAGGCCAGGGAACTGTGTGGGAAGAAAGCAAAATAAACAGCTCAACAAAGAAAACAAAGACGCTCAAATAGTGGCTTTTCTAATGCTTGAGTACACTGAAACTTCAGTGGGTGCGCATGACAAAAACCTCATCAAAGAAGACCTCTATCCAAGCAAATACACCGGTGAATGGCGCAGTGGTTCAAAAACACTCAGAAAATGCCTGAAGGTCTTTTACAAAATATCCTTGAAGTTGTTATGTGCAGAGGAGAAGGCGCACATATGTACATGTATGCGTGACTGGGGAAAGAACATCCAAACGGTAGGGAGCTAAGAAGAGAGCTGAAATGCTTTCTGCAACTCCTCCTCATTCATCTTTTTGCTGTTCACAGATGGGACCAGGACGCAGCCAGCACGCAAACACTGCTCCTGCCCATGTGCACCCTCTGAGGAAAGACTTTATTGCTCCTTGGGATCTACTCTGACAGTCTGAAGACCAGATTCCTGTACCTGCCAGGGGATCGCCTGACCAGAAAGAAGAGGGCGAGCCTGGTGTCAGCCTCACCAACGCTCCTGTGGTATGCTTGGGAAGTTTTTCTTGGCATGGGTGGGATTGGTGACAATAAAATTAGACTTTGAAATCAACTGATACTTAAATTTCACAAGTACTCTGCTCTCTTAAAAACATCATTTCCAACTAATGGGTTATTACTCCCCTAATTTAGTGTTTTGAAATTTTTAGAGAACTAAGCTTTTAGAGTACTTACAAGTACCTCTCTCCTCATTTATTTCCTTCACTGCCATAAGCCCTCTCTGCCCAGCACTTGAGAATGTCACGCTTACTATTGTTTCAGCGAATTTGTGCTTCTCTTCTTCCCTTAACTCCTTCCGCTAAGACAGCAGAAAGCAGGAATTCTTCAGCCCCTTAAAATACCTGAAAAGCCTCTCACATTACCTCATATGAACACCCCCTTCAAAGGCTGTTTTGTGATGCAAGAAACATTCTTTTTCCAAACTATAAATAAATAAAGCAAACCAAACCCCTCAGCTTTCGTTTCATGCTCCTATTTTAAGTCATGTCCACAACATCACAAAAATGAGATTTGGGGAAGAGAAAGGAAGAAAACTTTCCTTCAATTCTAATTATACATGCTGAAATCAGATCTCAACTGCTTAAAACAAAAGCAAGCTGATAACAATAAAATACACATTTGGTGACCTGTCTGTCATATTGCACTTGCTACCAACATTTGCTTGTGAAGGGAACATTTGACAAATTCTAACTTTAAAGGACCACAACCTTAACAGAAACAGTGATGCAAAGGTTCAGCATTAATCATTCCTGTTGAGGTGTGGCAGGATTTGCTTCTCGTTTCTGTACTAACATTACCAGACAGCCCAAAATTGATATTCACAAGGATTGGCCACTACTACTGAACGTAGAGCACACCAGCTAGAATTTCTCACCTAACAGTACCACCTGCAGCAAAAACAATTACAAGGATGTACAGAAATTACTGTCTGCATAAAATACAGAGGGCAATTTCAGACATGACTCGTCCCACTCCACATCAATCCATGGCAGCTAATTTGGACAAGGCGGGGGGGAGGGGGGGGAGTCATTTTGAGAGCATTACTCTTTATTGCTAACTCAGTGTCAGTACCATGTGCACGTATATGCTGCACTGAGGACTGGAAGTCAAGGAGTCACTGAAAACACAGCTGCTTCTCAGCTCTCTGTGAGCATTGCTTATCAGGAAACCAGGGGACAGCATTCTCTCTGCCTCCGAGCACCACCACAAACACCAGACAAGCAAAAGATCAGCACCAACATCCACGAGGGCAGCAGAATGCACAGCTCTGTGAAGCACGATGTATAGCAAAGGTGAAGGCTGAAAAATCTAAGCTATGAGGGGGAAGAAAGAAATTCTGCCAACAGTTGCTTGCTGTATTTTCCACTCCGGTACCAAAGGTCCAGCTGTGGGGACCGGCTGGGGTGCAACCAAATCAGAGTGGGAAAATACTCAGTTCTCATGTCAGGCTAAGAAGTTTTCTCTTACATGGGCCAGTTTCTTTATTTGATCTTGCAGGCATTGAAAGCCATTGTGATGCTACATAATCTGCACTACAAGTCGGTTCTCACCAATGTTGAATGTATAATGACTGGAATACCATAGCCGTCAGAAGAAGCAAGGGACAAAGACTTCACACTGCAGTTCTTGCTTTATTTGTGTGCAGAACTGGAGTTTAAAAAGCATTCCTTGAGCCAAGCTGTATCTTTTAAAAACCTCAAAAACCCCAAATGGGTGGGAGCACCACTTCTACGGGGGCTATAGGGGGAAAATATGTGAAAAACAAGCATTAAGTAAGTGTAAAGCAAATGAATGTTTTGGCAGTAGTAGTAGAAGTAGTAAGTTCAGGTTTGAAGTCTTTGACATGCATGCAGTATCTAAGTGCTGGAATCATTATTAATTCCCTAAACACAACAGCTAGCAATGGCTGCAGATGAAAACCCCAAAAAGAACAAACTGGCCTATGTGGGACACAGCTGCACCAGCAGGACAACCTACACATCTGCTACCTCTGCACCTTCACAATTCAATCTAATGATCGGAGTAGAAACATAGTTCCTAGAAAAGCCTGATGTTCACGGAAGGAGTACAGCAAACCAAGGCAGAGACCAGCTTTGCAAGCTTTCCCGGTACTGTCTTGATGATGTACGCTGATAGGGAGCTTCCACAGTGAAGCTGAGAACACCTGATTGCTCCTGGTCATACAGCTCCTGCCCTCCCCACCAAATCTGTCTACAATGTTGTTAAATGGGGCTATTTGTGTTGGTGGCCTCTATAAACTGGACTAGACCATCAATCTTTTCTTACACAGGCCAGAGAAAAAGCCATGATAAATCTAGGCTGAATTTCAGCAGGAGATGCGGGACAGAAAGATGTGTATCTTTAAAGAGATAGCCACTTAAATCTGATATGTTTAGAAATTCTCTCTCATGTGAAATACTCCCTAATTTTCTGTTGATCCTTAACACCAGTGGTCACAGCACCCTATAAATAATGCTTTCAAGAGAAGACAGGTCAGTTCATTCCTTGAGAAGAAACGTATTCCTGGTTCATTTCTTCAGGATGTTTTGCCTCTGTGTCTAACCTTTGCGGGGTCTCCAGAAACTTACCAACATCCTTACAAAGCCAACTATAAATGCAGCCATAACCTACTGCAGGATCAGACCTACAGCTTCAATGCTTGAAGGGCTTACGCAACAGATCCTTGCCTAGTTTTTAATAGCAAGTACATAGGCCCCAGCTTCAATGAAAAGCATCTTCTAAAAGAAAGTCCCAAGTCTTCCTTTGGTCATGTAAACCATCCTAAGAGCAAAAATCAAACTGCATGACAGTTTTCTTTGAATCACTTCCTCTATTAATCGATAAAATCAGTCACAAACGTTGGCCCAGTCTACCCTGAGGCACACAGACAAAATACCTATTGAGCACATTCCTACGGGTAGAATTAAGGTCCTTTTTTTTAATTTATGCATCATATAATACAGAATATGCAAGGGGTAGCTAGTTTAGTCTCTTACATCTCAGAAGCACGATCAACAACAGCTTTCTGTTGTTGTTCTGTTTTCTGTTACAAATATGCAAACAAATATGGTCACATACATGCATATAAATAATAAACTGGGTTGAGTGAAGGGTGGTAGAAGCAAGGTGGTATTTAATTTCTGCCTTTTCTTTTTTTTCTGAAAAATTCAGAACTAAATTCAATCCATACTCCAAGATTATAGGCCGTGATGCCTTTGTAGGGGGAGGAGAGAAGCCAAGTTGGGGAAGAACTGTGTGAGAGTACGATGAAGATGCTCTGTGCTCCTACACTGCAGACATACTCAATGCTCACATTTCTTCCAGTTTATACCTACTCTCACTTTAGGGGCTTCCAATTCATAACACAGAAATCTCACCACTACACTTAAAAAAAAAAAAGAAAGCAAAAAAAGAGAAAAAAAGAAAGAAAGAACGCTAAGACTGTAACATTTCAGTTCTCTTTGAAGCAAGATTTAACATGAGTGGAAGAATTGTACTGAAAAAAAAGGAGTCTGTCACAGTCCAGTACCTCACAGGCCACTGCAACAAGTTTGACAGCAGCCTCTATAGAGTTGGCTTGCTTCTGGTTCACTGCACGTGAATACCACAGTCAATATCTGCTCACTCGACTAATACTGCTGACTACAGCACAAAGAACACAGGAATTTTGTCCAAGAAACCACAGGCTCGGAGCCTCTGAATGTGCACTATATTTAGAGCTTGCATTCTTTGCAGCTGATAACAGAATGAGATAATATAAATTTCGAGTAGCAAAAACTCTGGTATTGCAGCTATTCTGTGCATTTTTTGGTTAAATGATAAATTAAGACAATGACCCACTGATTTGCATCCTCTGTGGTTCTGTGCATGAATATTTTTCCTACTTGTTTTGTTCATGTTTTCCCTCTTATTTTCCATCTTTCTCAGACTCTGAATAGATCCTTCCACTAGTTTTAACTGTAAAAATCAAAAATAACTCAGGCCAAGTCCATGATAATAAACCCAAGAAAAGACACTCACCCTATTATATGAAGAGGGCGCATGCACATGCACACAAATGTGCACACTTGTACAGATACACGCACCCAGGGAGCATCCTAAATGCTCGAAGCCATGCCTAGTTATTCCTCAGTCTACAGCAAAATGTTACACGCAAGAAGGTGTCCTGAGGCATGACTTTGGTGGCCATTCATTTTGCTTCCATCAGCTCTTAATTTATGCTGGTTTGAAAGCCTGCCTTAGGGAACCACTTCTCACTGGCAGCCGGGAATTCGTCTAAGTGTTGTTAACAGCCTAGATGGGGTAAAACAGCCAAGTGGCACTGCTGTCCAGTGGTAATACATACCTTAATGCTGATAAAACTAGAAGCTGTTTCTCTTCAGCACCATAATCCATGCAAACCACTCTAAGAATCCCTTTCAACTGGATTCAGGTCCCCCCAGATGAACCTGTGCCAACCAGCCTTTCAGGTGTACTTAATACAGCGACCACCAAAGGATCTCCCCTCTCTTTCCTCCCTTTACATCATGCCAGGATCTGTCCTGCAAGCTGTTGTTGCTACCGAGTGACTGTATCGTGAATGGTGGTCAGCCAGCAGCCCACTGGTGAAGGCATGCCTTTCTCATACATCTGGGGACTGCTGTTTCTCTAGCATCTTTGGCTCTCCGTGAAGCACGAAAGAATACGAGGTGAACCCCACTTGTGCATGTGGCTTTATAGGGTGGCTGTCAGGGCACCAGACAGCCTCTGAGAGCTTGTGATAACAGCAGGAAAAGGCAGGGAGAAAGAAAAAGATGAGGTCTGTGTTTATGTCTTTTGTTGTTGTCATTTTTTTCTTAACACAAGAGATGAATAGAAATTTGGGGGAAAGTTTCTACAAAACAGTTTTTAACAAAACAAATCATTGCATTTTACAAGGTCTAGATTTTCCTTCTATATTAAAAGCCTCACCAAAATTTTCCTCGCGTTTCAATTGCTATAACTTCCCCAGCCATCCTGAAATCAAGCTCACTGTATAAGAACAAAGACTCTCTGTTAAAGCAATATTTATCTGCCGCTATTGTTTCTCCTTTATAAATCTGTAGTTCCTTGGCATTACAATTAGCTACTCCAGAGAAAATGATTATGTCACAAAGTATTATCCGCAACAGAAACAGATGAATGATGTGAACCAAATTTAATCTGGTGCAGTTAGAGGCAATTCTGTTGGCTTTCATGTAAATGTGCTTGCTAAAAATGGGGATGATTTTTAGCGATGAATCCTCATTTGATCTACAATTTATTTGCCAGCATAAAAGATCTTTTAAATAAGATACTATTTTCTCAATACTGTCTGTTTTTTCTAGAAGGAAGGAAAGCCAGGAGAAATGTAAAGACTTCAATGGAATGTGCAGAAACTTTAGACTAGAGCTTACCTAACCAAATCAATGTAAAATAATTTATGTAAAACAGCTACATTCAAAAATATTTCCCTGTTTTAATGCACGCACATTTTTTTTTCTTCCAGCTTTTAGAATCACAAATGTTAACAGTAGCAGCTACCAATTTTTTTCCACCCTTCAGTATATGCCACCAAACAAAGAATCATGTGTTTTCCAAACTTTGCCCAGTTTCAGATACTTTTTAAAAACACGGTCTGCTTCTGAAGCTGCTCTGCAAGTGTGCTTGCAAAGGAGAATTTATGATCTGAAAGTCTTATGGTAAATATTACTAAACAAGTAGTACCAGCTGAACAGAACACTGATTCACTATTTTAAATGATGCAACACTACATACTGCATGAAAGAGCACAATTCTGGCCTAGACTCAGGCCTCCTCTTCCCCGATTTTTAAAAGGTCTGGCACTGAAATGAAAACTCCTGATGATTACACATGGGCATCCAACCCTGCTATTTTACTTCTACGAATTACCATCAGCACACCGCTTTGTCACCAAGAGGCATGCGTGTTGCCTACAGAGCCTACGATGTGCATATCCATGGCATAAACTAAAATCAAATAAGCTTACCAAGACACTGGACCACAGCGCTTCCTTCTCAAATGCCTGCGGTAACCATGTCCTTGGATATTAACTGCTTAAGTTGGTGCTGCACCTTACCCACTTCCAGGGACAGGTTTCTTGGGGTGCTTCCTATTCAAGATTTCTCCCTGCTTACAGAAAATGCTTTCATGGATGATTTTGGAAAGATTATAACTACTGTCATCTTTTCATGTCCTAAGATCTTCCCAGCCTTTATTCTTCAATGGCTACAGGCTAAACCATAAAACTTCTTCCAAGTCTTAAAGTAATTAAAGCCAATTCAGCCAGTGATGTTTTTCACACTGGCTGGGGCTCTCCTTCCCACTGTAAGAGAGTCAATGAATCCTCCGACAAACTGAGAAGCTCCTGGTCAAGTCTCTGGCTTAGAGGTACACTGAGATAAAGTGGCAGGTAGAAGATTTAGGAGGTTAAAACACTAAGATTTTTAAAAGAAGTAAGAGTTTAGGAAAGAAAGTATAAGGTTAAAATCAAAATATCTGTGATAAGGTTAGGAAAATGTCCTATGAACCGTATAGCAAGCAGTTTCTCTCAACATCAAGGACAATTTGCAAGGCCAACGCTTTGCTCTTCTCATATTTGGACATCCCCCATTTTACTGCAAAATCAGGGGGTGATGAAAGCTAAGTGCCTGGGCCTGACTTTTCTTTCTTTTTCACCCTTGTGTAACTGATGTCTGTATAAATTAGATATGAAATAACATATCCAGGATCAGACTCTCTTTTTATGAACTTGAAGCTGACTGCAAACAGAACACATGCTTTGTTTTAGTGCCGGTGCATTCACGCAGTTCAAAATATCTGTTCAAGGGATTACTGCTAGGCACATGCATAATTATCTGCATGTGCGTAATTTCGGAGCTTTTGACTGCCAAACTTGGATCCCTGCAAGCCTCAATCAGCAACTAGAAAAAAGGAGCCTGGAGTATTGCTGATTCAAGGAAGTTACAAGACAGCAGCTTTAACTTGCAGCTTCCTCCTGGCTGTGAGCGTGCAGTAACATCGGCTCACTTTCATTTGGATTTCCTTGCTCACGCTCCCTTACTCACAGCCCAGGGCTAACAGAAAATGGTATGGCAAGAGAAAGAGAGATGAAGACTAAGTGGACGAACGTTTGGGAACACGCATGGTTCCTGCGGTATGTTCAGCCCTGAAACTTTAACTTTGTACTAGCCTCCTACAACATGCCCATTAACCACCCTGAGGACGTGCACAGGCACTCTGGAGCCATTCCAGACATTGCCACTTTGCAAACGTCCCCTGCCTCACCTCTGTGGGCCAGACTTTCTTCACAGCCACAAGTGGTACCTGGCAATACTACCTCAGGTCTGAGTAAAGGCCATCCAACCCAACTCTGTAATAAGCAGATCAGGAGAAACCTGTTAACACAGCGCCCTAAAGATGTGGGGATGAGTGACCACAGAAACTAATTTCTTAAAGCACTGCAGTTAAATCTGTGAGCAGAAGTTAGTCTTTGCCTTTGGAGCCTTCTCTTTCTAATTAACAAAACTCTCATCCTGGCTAAGCCGAATTTTTAAAATTGTGGCACTATAAAGCTATTTACATTTGTGTTGTCATACAAATAGTCGAGATGCTGTTATTCTGCTCTGCTCACTGCTAACGACTCATTCCAACAAAGATATCAGATGACTAAGAGCTAGCTAACAGCAAATTTATGACTTGGCTCCTAAGGAGTGAAAAATAAAAACAAAAAAGTAGCATGCTCAAAGTATTAATTTATGTTCAAATACCCTCAGCAGCAGCATGATTTTGAATCACTGGACACTACTTGGAGAAGGGGTCTCTCTCTATTGGATGGCCTGGCAAATGTCAAGGACTAAAAATGAGCTTAGCTTCAGTTTCTGCTTTAGTACCTGACTTCAGAAATCAATTTTGAAAATTAAGAAAGAGCTAGACAAAAGCAACAACAAAGGAAACCAAAACAAGCAGTGGGATTATTAAAGCCATGCTTCTTTTGGTATGTTTTAATCATATGATATTTAACAAGTAATTTATCTTGCTAGTTCAATGAAAAGTAGTAAAACTGAATTACAGTTTACTGGAAATATCTTGAAAACTAAGATTCATGCCTTGAATTTGAAAAAAAAAAAAAAAATAGGAAAACACATGCTCTGGATCCAATTACAGTGTTCATATGTTGCTGCTAAAGAACGACTGAAGTTTCATACGTCTTCCCTGAAGTATAAACCAAGGATGTACTGTGGAAATTCCAGGATAACTAAGCAGTCCTAACAAACAGGTTTTGGTAACACAAAGTGACATATTTCAGTACATATTCATAAGGGTTGGGGGTTATTATTGGTCTGTAATTGCAGTTGTTCTAACACCTAATAAGCCATGGTTGGAAAAACAAAGGCAGGTTAATTTGTGATTTCCTCTACTCATTCAGAGGCAAATTAAGTGTCAAACAGCTAATACAGAACATATTTCATTTTATGAGATTTTAATTTAATTCTGCACCATATCGTTGATGCCTTAATGTAGGGTGGTTTATCTAAGAAGAAGAGCAATTTATAAACCTCTTTCAATTGAAATCTTTAATGATAGGATACGATAGCATAATTACAGCAATGCCTGCTAGTCCTAGTATACATAAGCATCTGTCAGCAATTCTATCATAAACATAAACCCCTGCTTTAGGGGTTTATAACTCAGTTATAAAATTTGGCTCCAGGGTGAAATTTGGGATATAGTTTTGCCCATCAGCAATTAAACTACAAAAATCATACATGTAAATATGAGCATATCTTTAGAGCTGGATGTACATAAGAGACCTGTAACACCTTAAAAATTCCTCCCCTTGTTTTTTTTTTTTGTTTTTTTTTTGATTTGGCCACTGTTCAAAACTATGCGCATATGTTGTAGATATCATGTGGTCAAGGCCCCCTCCACATTTTTTCTGCACTTGTATTATTCCTAACTAATTTCACTAAGGCTTGACAGGTTCTGGAACACATTTCTAGGAGCTTGGATAATTGGAATTATTCCAATTCTTTTGCTTTTTTATTTTTATATTTTTTATTTTTCCACATCTGAAGGTGCTATGAAGCCAAGGAGAAAAACTACTCATGCAATGAAGTCATTGATGAAACTGTGGGTAAACGTATCCTCACTGTTGCTCTAGCCATTTTCTCTCAGAATTCTCAAATATTTTCTCGTATCTGCTTCTCTTGTTCGTTTCTTCTTCCTTCCTTCCTTCCTTCCTTCCTTCCTTCCTTCCTTCCTTCCTTCCTACGACATTAGGACTGCATTGCAAACAATTGTTCCAAAAGATCCCAAATCTAACACTCCTAAGTGATACTTTCACCAGGGTCTGTAAAACTCACAAGAAAACTGTTGGCGTCTTTCACATACAACCATTAAAACATATTCCTGAAACCTGCTAAAGCATGAGAAACCTTAGAACCTACGAAGAAGCTCTTGGAGTCAACACACTTTTTTTTTCTTTTTAAGTTGCGTAATTGTGAATTTACATTTAATTACACTGACCATAATGGCCCAGGGGTCTATTAGAGCTCATCATTTTAACTGTGGCACAAACTAAATGAGCAGAAGAATTGACAGGAGGTTATGGAAAAATAAATGGCCAATATCAAGGAAACTTTCAGCGTAGAGCTTGGGCCAATATCAGAGCATGTTTGCAAAGCGACTGCCTGCAGCCATACGGCACAGCGTTAAGATCTCCTGGTCTCTTACAAGCCTCTGCAGGGCCCGGCTGAGTCAGGGCTCCGAGGCAGGGCCGGCGGGGTAGCGGGACATGGGGCGTGTGTGACTCACTGCTCTGATCCCTGCAACCGAGCGCGGCGCCAGAGGGGAGCACCACCGAACTCCAAAGGAGGCAACGTCTTTAGGAGCTCTTACGGGAACCCTGGCACTCTGTCAGTATAGATGTTACTCCCCATTTCCCATAGTCACCCAAAGCAGCGGATGCGAGGTACCCACACAAAAGCCCCTGCCCACGGGTGCATCATGGGGCCAGACAGGATCCCATACAGCATGGGATTAGGAGACTCGGTGGAGGCTCACAGCTGGTGCTCAGATTTTGGAAGAAGTCCCTCTGCTAATGTAAGTTAAAACACATCAGTGATCCACTTTGGATCTAATTCACCAGCCGACCAGGCTCAGGCCTGCTGCCCTTGCTCTGGCAAGCCATGGAACCGGTACCCTTGTTTGCAACAACACAGGAATTGCTTCCTAGGACTTCCTACCATGGTCTTGCTCACATTGAAGACAAATTTCTCATTAGCTTCAGAAGGAGCAGTACCCTTTCCTGAGCTCCCAGCCACAGGTTATTTCCTTCTGCTTTGAAAACAGTGGAAAAAAGTGCCAAGAAACATCTAGTCAAAATGTTCATATACACTGCAAAATCTGGGATGACCGTAATGACTTTGTATGAGCCTGCCTCCTGCAGTTTACAATGTTTTTAGCAGCAAATTTAAATGTGTATTTGAGTATACTTTATAACGTGTTTGACAGCGGTGGAGATACTGATGCATCAGAGGAACTCAGGAATAAATCACAAGTTTCTGCACTCTCCCCTTCTATAAATACCCACTTTTCCTCTAATGCCCAAGAAGACTGCAACACAGATTTATTACTTACCTCCAGGCAAATCTGCTCTAAAATTACAATTCAGTAATAGAAGACTGATCCAAAAAAACTGTTAGTAAAATATTGTGTGTGTACTTGGGCATGTAGTTAGGATTGTTAATATCAATTAATTCTGCTCACAGAGGAGGACTTGTTTTAAAACAACTTCATTTTTCTTCTGCATATATGTAATTACACAGCTGTAACTAATAGCCATAGCAAAGCAATCTGCCATCTAAACAACTCACATTATTCTTCAAAGTATTACTTGTGCTTTTCTTCTTTTATTTTCTCAGTATGAGAGGTGATTAGTAGATATGATTAAATGTATATATCAAGCCTTTTAGCAAAGTACTAAGCCTTGCTTTTCAGCTTCATTTTTAATGGTATATAGCAGATTTCTGGACACAACTGTTTTATTCTGCAACGCTGATATCTGTCTCCACATATAGAATAAGATAATATTTATTTCTACAGGATTTCACCACTACCACCCTTTTCTAATGCATGTTATCACTGGTATTCATTTCTTTTATCTTTGTGTAAACCATGTGCTCTATCACATTTGCCATTTTGTTTGGGTGACATTCCCATCAATCAACCGATTGCCTGTGCGTGCACACAACAGGGACTATGAAAATTTACCAAAAATTTCATTATGCTTCATAGCATTCACTGGAAAAAGAACCTTTGGCACAAGAGGGAATTTTAGCTATGAAGAATCCCAAGCCTAATCCAGACAAAATACATGTTTTGCCTGGCTGTGTTTCACAGGGTTCGGCACTTTTTAATTTAGTATTTATAGAACAACAGCACACAGAATAAATGTCAGCAAAATATATAGGTAACACTTGCCAGCCACCTACCAGAACAGGAATTCCTCAGGCACCAGCCTGGTTTTGCTTTATAAACAGACACCCTCTATGCTTTCTAAAAGTAAATCTCTCTCTTCGGCTACACTGGCAAAGTGCTCCAGGTGCACAGTTTTAAGCATGGCAAAGATTCACGTACTTGCCCATTCTTCAAGGTAGCCCAGTCAGCTGAAGCAGAGGGGAAATACTGAATACTCACACATGCAGAGGAGGAATGGGAGATGGTTCGTAATGGTAGCGTCCCTCATGATGTCTCGCATCAATTGGCACAGGAGGGTGGAATGCTGGAAAGAGGTGAGGCGGATCTGAAAAAAACAAGCGAGGTTCCCAGATCTGAGTATCTCCGTTGACTCTTTAGAAACAGCATTGATCAAAACGGAAAAGATAGTTAAAATGTGTGCCAACAGCTCTAAAACTTACAGGTCGAATTTTGCTTTCCTGCTGCAGTCAGTCAGGTCTGTCTGAATGTTTGGCCCACTGTATTTGCATGAGTATCTACTTACTAATTTCAGTATTCTCTTTTTATAGCTTAAATGGAAAGGGACATAAAGAAATCTTTAATAAATAATTATGTGCCCATATGTGAAGTGTCAGATCAAAAGGACCATCAAGCCTTTCATAAGCATTCCTGATTTATTTATTTTTTATTAAAACAAGAACATATATCCCAGGAAGAAAAGGGAAGGCAGAGAACACAATACAATAAAAATGTATACCCTCAGAGATGTGCACAGTCCTACAACGGAAAGAAAAACTGAATCAGCCTGCTGAGAAACGACAATCTGGAGTAAATCAGACAGTGAAGTTAAGAAGGAAATGCAATGGAGCAACACCGTACTGGAGATGCTTAATCGCATCGCACGGACAGACAGACACATCAGGAGGAATCTGCCTAAGGACAAGGGGTTTGTTACATACACCACTCTTAGAAAGGACGAGTGCTTGCTTTGTCCCTGTGGCTGCAGACCCGGAGACCCTCAGCTGCCGTACTCCCCTGCCCCGTTCCCTCCAAGGACGGGGCTCGCAGCTGCCACGAATCCGCTCCCTACTGCTTCCAGAGAGCCCCAGCGACCAGGTTGACAAAAGGGGGAATGCGCCTGGGCTGCCCCTGCTCGCCCCCACCTCCCGCTGGGGCTCTTGTCAAGGGGCCGAGCACAAGCCCACCCCACATCTCCCCACCACGCCTGCGGTGGGATCGCCTCCTGGTTGTGGACGAGCACCTCTGTCACTGGCATGCACAGAGGCTGTGGGTCAGCCCGTGCCATCCCCGGCTGCATCCCAAGTGCACGAAACTCAAACAGCTCCCCGAGAAGTGCTGAGCCTCTCCAGTGGCACAGAGCAAACAGATCCTGCCCAATTATTACCTGATTGCCACTCGGGATGAGGTCATGTGTTTATCCGACACTAAAAGCTGACAAGTACAGACATTAGGTCATGTCATGGATTTACTAAAATGCTTCTAGAAAGAAAAAATCTTTAATTATGCACTCGGTGTAAAACCAAGCCTGCTTCAGTTTTGCCTGCTGACTCTTAAGGTATCTTCTCTTCGTATGTGCTGCCTTTCCTATTCATCAAAATGTAATCCTCTTCTTATATTATGTTATCTATGGAAACAGTTGCCTCACGCCAACTAGTGATGGTAAAAAATAAAAATAAAAAAAAAAGGATTTTTCCCTTGGCATTTGTCTAAAGTTGGTTTGATTTGTTATTGTTTTGAAGAGGGAAGGAAAAACTAGAGTAACAAAAATCATGGCCCTCAGGGAAGAAACACAGGAGATGAAGGGAAAATCACGTACATTGTGAGGAAATATTTCCAATATTTCAGGGAAGTCTGGAAACATTTGAAATTGCCTGCCCAGTTTCAGGGCTTGTTTTTGTGAAACATCAGCTAGCGTGCAATCAGCCACAGCACATTTCTGCCACGCACTGACTCAGGGCTTAGCACCAGAAATGAAAAATAATTGTGGCTTACTAATGGGAGCCGGGAACCTGACCTCATGGCAGCTTTCAGTCCAGTTCTGCTACACAAACTGGACTTCAGCGGGAGGAGCAGAGGGTCAGGGATAACCGGAGAGCCTGGCGAGCACAGAGCTGTCGTCTGAATGAAGGATGCTTGCTTCCACCTCACGAAATGCATTCTTTACCAGCCAGCAATGTGTACATGGGAAAAGGGGAACAAGAGATGTGTCTGAGTGTACCTCTCTGCTCCATCTCAGGCAGGATGGGTCCCAGCCGGCCGAGGCTGCCCCACGCTGAGCACCTACCCCCGAGATATGCAGGGAAAGGCCATTTAACCCTCCGGAGGGCCAGCGCTGGAGCTGAACGCGATCATCTATCATCCCCTATCTGGCGAAGAGAGAATGCGCTTTAAATGACTCAAAAATGGTATTCCCCTCTGCAGGGCCGGTGCCGCGCAGAGCACCAACAAGTTGTATTGAACACATGGGACATAAATCTCCAGGAACACCTTTCCGAGTCCTCTCACATTAAGATCCTTTGTATATCTTGGTTGCATCTTGTTTGCAGTTTCCATCTGGGAAGCAGCCGTACTCCATCACGGCACAGGGAGCTGTCTCCATCGGCCCTGCACCGACCGAGCAGAGCTGCATATCAAAACCCAACATAATTACCCATCTCACCGTTTATTATTTACACATGAGCAATACAGCTGGGGAACATCATAACTCAAGTGTATGTGTAATAAGTTACTACACTGTAGCCATCTCCTGTTGCAACCCTTAAGAAAAACCACATGATGACTTTTCCAAAGTCAGGCTAAAACTGCTGGAGCAGAATAAAGTGCCACTAAACCCAGCTACCTCCTATTTATCATATAATTTCCTGACTGATGGTTCCGCAAACCAGCTGCTAAGTGCTGTGTACTCTACTGTCAGCAAACTAACGCGCTAAATGGGAGACAGGGAGAATAATGTGCAGAACCAGTGGAGTCAGTTTTATGGAGGGAATTCAGATCCTGCCATGTTTCTGTAAGCCCTCCGCACAGAGGAAAGCAGGGAATACTACAAGCTTGGAGAGGCCAAAACCACTCAATTTTTAAGAGCGTTGAATATTTACATGGAAAGCCTCTTGCATCAGAGACCTGCAAACACACCCATCATCTAGGGCTTCGCTTGGAGTTCACCTGAAACTCCATAAAAATGCAATTGCTTGACAGGCATGTACATGGAAACACGTATTAAGAAGTCTGCAAAGCACTAATACAAGCCCCAGCCAGCTTCCCATTAAATATTTCATATGCCACACAGCAAACTGCTTCATTAAGGGCACCACCACTGGAATACTAGAGCACATCCTGGCACTACTGTTTGTGCAGTAGCTGAGCAAAGAGCAAGTCAGACTACTCACGGGTTGGAATTGAAACTGCACCTACCCAACTCTTTGCTGATCAGGGTACTCTACCTGTTTACAAAACCAGGGGTAACTCAGTGCAAAAGCCTGCTCTGACTACAAAGACATTTACATGTTTCCCATTTAAAGCTGGAGGAGCAAAGCTCTCACACTTAACAAATAGGAACCTTCCTATCCTGCTAAGGAAATTATTTATTGCCATTTGCAATTTCTTAAAAATTCTGGCTGAGATGCAGACTAGCACAGCATCTGCCAGGCAGCTTTCTTATAGACATCCAAAGGCAACTACGAATTCCTGGACAAATCCTGCAAGAAACCCTTACATCCTTGCAGAGACTCCCTGACGTAAGCATGCAGCACAGGAGGCAGGATGGACAGATGCTGCCTGTCTATTTGGAGCCCTCGGCTCCCATTCAGGAGAAGTATCCGATTCTGTGTTTAACTCTCACTATTTTCAAGAGCTCTTAAGGACATGCCAAGGTACTGGAAATACACTTAAAACACATTCCTTGCATATTGCTGAACATGGTATCTGTTGCCTTCTCCTGAATTCTCTGCTGCCTGCTCCTGCAAGCTTCCTTCAGACGCTCTTCTGTCTCCTACACAGTGAACAGAGCCTCTTTAAAACAAAATGGGAGATACAACTGTCTGAAATGCTGCAAACCAATCCATTTTAACGTGGCAAGACTTTCTGGGAAATATGTCTATTTATGCTGACTTTTTGTTGTGCAAAACTTGCCTTTTTACTTCTTCAAGAATCTTTCTTACCTTCTTAAAGAAAGTGAATAGGATCATCTCCCTCAAATTACAATCACTCCTATACAGGAAAGAAAGAAGACATCTCCACTTGTTCTCTGAAAGTCAGCAACCTATGGCTCCTCTGCAGCATCAAGGGAAAGAAACTAGGAAAAATGATGGGCGTGTATGTTCCTTGGTGCTGAAGAATACATCTGAACAGACGTCTGAAGAGATGCAGCAGCCAGCCAGCAGTGACTCAGTGCAAGACCCGGTGGAAGGGCAGATCATTCACACTGGCTCAAAGCACAGAATCATTAAGGTTGGAAAGGACCTCCATGTTCATTAGGTCCAACTGCTGCCTACCACCACTATCACCACTAAACCGTGTCCCTAAGCACCACGTCCAACCTTTCCTTAAACCCACCTAGGGATGGTATGCAACACCCTGGGACAATGCTGAAGAGGTCAGGCTGCCACAAAACTCACTGATGTTACAGATAATCTTTCTGTTGATGCCATAGTCTCTCAAATGAGCCTTATTCAGTTAGGGGATGGCTAAATTTGCGGAGTTGGGCTTTGCTGGCATGGCAAGGCATGTAAAACAGGTTGCCCTCAGCTAACCGGTCTACTCAAGCACCTTGTGATCCTTGCCAAACCCTTGAGGAGGATGGCTGCTGAAATGACAGACTGCATTTCTCAGCACGTTGAGAAAACATTTACTACTGTAGAAAAGGCCTGGATCAGCTTGAACGCACTCAGTGCAGCCCCAACGTCTGCACCTGTGCTGCGAGATCATGGCACAAGCAAACACGGGATTCAAGCACGGGACAGGAAGCGCTGGTTGTGTTTTAGCACAGTTGTCATCAGAACGATCAGATCACCAAATTACATGCCAGAACTAAGCCAGGTGCAAAACTGCATCTGAGATGTAACCTCGTTTGAGGTGAAATCTTCTCCCCACTAAAATTCATTTGGGTTTTGATGCTGAACTCAGTGGTACCAAGATCTCATACCAGATGTAATAGAAACAATACCAAGCAAAATATAGCCTCTCCACTAATGTCTTTTCAATACGCAGAAGAGTTTTGAAGAGTTTGCCAGCAAATTTCTACACTTCCTTTGGTTCATAAGCTGATCACCAGATGGGAGTTTTCTAATATTCAGGTTTGCAGAGTCCCTAGGGGCACCACTGTTTCTTCACGCACATTTGCTTCAACTGATCTGAACTTAATGGGATTGCCAGGTTTTATGGCAAGAATCGGGTAATATTTTTTTGCCAAGCTTTTTTTTTTTTTTTTTTTTTAATTACAGCTTGCATTAGGGCTCAGTAAGAGCATGTCCTGCTGTCTTTGGGGGACTTTTTTAGTTTTCCTTCAACCCAGAGTGAGTTATGCTCTCTACTTATGCTTATACAAAGGCTTTAATCAGGAAGACAAATGACTGAGCCACATCCACACGGTAATGCATGCACTTAACTCCGTGCACTTTGAAGAGTCTCCCCATGGTGACTGGGGTTGCTGCTCCAGCGGTGCTGGTTGCCATCTGAAGCACAGCTTATTTGCAGGCTGATCCACAGATGTGCTACGGCCAGTTATCTCAGGAGGCTTTTCTGCATCTGGGGGTGCGTGCACACTTCCAGCGCGGAGACTGTAGTGTTGACATGAATGGGACCACTCGCTGCCTGACTTTACAGAGAATGAGCTTTTAAGTAGGGGAAAACAAAGAAGAAAAAGCCACGGCAAAACCACAACGAGACAAATAAATGGGTTAAACTACAAGCGGACAGAGGGAAAAGGAGAGAAATAATTTTTAATTGGTAAGTTCTCTCTAATTTCAGAAACACCACACGTTAATTGTGCTAACATGTAGTAGGTGTACATTTTTCATTGAAAAACACAGTTTTCAATCAGACCCTGTCCCTTCTACGTGTCTGTATTTAATAACAATGAACAGAATTCCCTCCCTATCCTCTGCTTCTGTTTGCTGAACCCATAGATTGATATTAAATATAAACCACAGGAGTTCCAGCCCAAACCTCACAAACCAGAACACAGCTCCAGCTCTGTGCCTCTTGTTACAGCTGAAAAAATAATGTCTACCTTTGCAAAGCTGAAAATGAAGACTTCAGGGCAACTGGGATCCTTGGCATCCACTTTACCCCTTTTCAGGTTGTAAACTTAAACACCTTGTGGGAACATGTTTTATTGTTTTCAGTAGTTCCACAACAACCATCGTGCCAGACGCTTGAAGGAGGAGCAGTTATCTGTGTGGTGGAAGAAAAGTGGCTGGAAATGATTTCATCAGCTGGCACCAAGAGGTCTTTAATATGCCAAATTTGCTGCAGGTATTGGCTAAAGAGCTGCTGGATTGATTTCAGTTTGAATGCCTTATTATTCCCCCCTGTCACCACAACTCTGCTGTCTGAGAAGCAGGCCTTTTCTCTGGAATACTAAATAAACTTCCTCAAGTCCATTCAGCTCACTTCAGCGCACCCTTTGCTCAAGAGAAAAAAAAAAAAAAAAAAAAAAAAAAAAGAAAAAGTAGTAAGAGACAGGCTTCTAGAGTAAGAAATACGCTACTTCTACAAAACACCGTGAACTCAAGATTCTCACATCCTCTAAAAATATAAATTGTGGTTCATCACAGGCCAGTGACTTAGAAGTGACTGTGTCCACTGTGACTGGGATGGATTCACGGGTAATCAAAGGGCCGTGAGTGCTGCCCTGATCAGGCAGTGGTTGTGTTCCTGCCCAGCTGAGCAGGGTGCCCGCAGCACTGCCTAGCAGAAGCGCTGCCCCACAGCTCCCCCCGGGAAAACGTTTTTCAGCAAAGGAAAATCAAGGCACCCTGACACAGTTTCCCCAAGGACAAACAGCAGATGGGTAGAAATACACCAGGAATAGCCCACCTCAATAGCGCTGTCCTCCTAGCAAGCGGCACTGGCTGCTTCAGCCTATAAGCAACCTCAGAAAACCCTCACGAACATTAGCAAGTCGTATACAGCCAGCATCTGTGCATTGGCCCATGCTTTCAGGAAAAAGACAATGACGAGACATCTTGGCCTCGTTACCAAGTTACTTGGAGGGAAAATGTTTCATCTCATGCAGCTGGCTCTGGGTACAGCACAGCTCATCTTTTTCATAACCTCTGGATCCCATGCAGCGTTTCTTAACAAACTTAATAACGTGGTCTCCACAAGAAAATGACAAATTGTCTTCTGCCAGGAAACTGACAAAAGAAATCCCTCCCTCCATTACCTCAAATGGACTCTCCTCAGTGAAAAAATAATTTATCTTCTGCCTTGCAACATGCTTTCTGTTTTGCTGTTGTTCTCCCTAACTTCTTGTGCTACCGCACATCAATGCATCCTCTGCAGCTACACATCAGCCCCACCAGAGTTACGGAAAGCAACACAAGCACCCTCGTTTAACTCGACCGCCTCAGGCAGGGAGTTTAATCCTGATGCTCAGGAATGCTTCCCACCTTTGATTACATGTGCGTACAATCCTCAGCATCCTCTCCTCTAAGGGGAACAAATAACTGTACGCAAAACTGCTGTATATACACAAACATTTTTCTATGTCTGTACGTTTACACACAAACACTTTTGTACATAGGTACACGTGCATACACATTCCTGTAACGTACAATTTCAGTGGTTGAAGGAGGGCTGCAAAGTGGAAACTAAGGAAATGGAAAGATTTTAAAAGAAATAAATCCTGATCTACACGGAAGAGAGCTAAGGAGAAAGCTCACAACTCAAAACTAACCCCAAGCAGAGGTTGAACAGGGGCTCCCTGACCAGTGGGAGTGATGAGCTGCCATACAGCAGCTTGGTTATTATCTATGGCTCAGCACTGGTCAAGGAAAGTATCTGAGCACCCTGCTGTCAGCCACATGTATTAACATAGTGATTACAGATATGTGCAAGATGCAGATATAAATGTGGCTACGGAGAGATAACAGAAAGGTAAAGCCTTGAAAAATTCCAGAAACATCCCTGTATGCTGCTGATTTGACATGGAAGCGAATAAAGAACGGTTGGGTAATTAAACAAGCTTTGGTGACATTTTTAGAAGTTGGTAAAAGAACGCTGGGAGTCAGTGTGAAAACATTACTTGTTTAGGTAACGCTTTGGAGATGTGTGCGTTCTTCTGTGTAGCAAAATCAAGCCTAAAAGCTACTTCAAAGGTCAAATTGTGAACAGTTGGGTATCAGAACAGCACGATGCAAATCATTGTGGCTAAACAGCTTTCCAGCAGCTGAGGTTCTGGACCACAGGGTGAAAGACTTACGAACAGGTTATACTTAGCAGCTTTGATGAGTAATTTATGGCATGATAGGAATTAGAGAGTGAAAAGTATAATTAGATCAATTAGGTCTATTTTTAGATATTAAAAGAGTTCAGATTCTATGGGATGCACAATCAGATGAAGTCTCGGCGAGACTTTTTTTTCCCTGCTGTTCAACTTGATTTTTTTTTAAATTCATCCAAATACTCATAATTATTTTGCTTCTTTCTGTACCATCCTAAGCAATTACTCTCCTTCTGCGGTGTTTACACTCTTCAAGCTCTTGCAGATGAGTAGATAGCTATTGCACGTGCTCTCAGGCCACTCAGTAATATACATTTATTGCATTCTTTAATCTTTATGTCCATAATCTAAATTAATCACAGTCACTTGGTTTTGCTCCCTGGGTTCCTTCCAGTTTGGGAGAGCTACATAGTTATCACTCCTGCACTTTAGGGCATCAGGCCTTCATGTAGGCTGACATGACATTGTTCAGGAGGAAGAAGTCTTAGAATTTTGTGAGCCAAATAACCTATTTCTGCAAATTTCTCTCTCCAGCAGGGGTGTGTGTTTCCACACACATTCTCATGTACCATTATCTTCCATCTTCCCACTGTGCTACAGTACCTTTGTGATGTGGTAGCAACCTATACCACAATTTCTAGGGGACTGATGGGGAAATCGGCACTGCTCAAGCCAAGTAAAGGCAGAAACTGGCTCCTGCTTGTTACTTCTTGACATTGCTAAACACTTCAGTTGGAGTTGTGTTCTTCGTCCTTGCTCCCTCATGTTCCCCCTCAGCTTCTTCGAGAGTTTCTGCCACGTATTTCATTTTTATGCTGGGTACTTTTTGTTTCAGATCATTACAGAAGATGGAAAGTAAGGCAAGTTCCCTTAATTTGCCATATTGACATCTATCCTAAGCGCTCACTCAGGCTATTTTTGAGAATGTCATATTGTCAATATTCAAGCCAATCTGTGTTAGTTTTTCAAGCCAAGCTTCACAAGGCAAATATTTTTATTGAAAAGGGCCTTAGTCAAATTACGCCCCTTGTCTGTGCCTCAGTCTGGTCACTGTTAGCAAAGATGTCCTTTGTGAAGCACTCTGACAGTTCAATGAAAAGTGGTAATTAAGAGCTGAAACGAGAGAATTAAACCTACCATGTTCTGTCTACTCATTATTTAATTCCTTAAAAATAATAGTTTAATTGCTCAAAACTGCTCATTCTTTACAAATCTCTTTTGGGTTTTGCTCGTGATTGTTTTAGGTTTGTTTTCCTGTGTACAGACAACTTCTAATAATTTCCTAATATACAAACAGAGGATTACCAAACAGCTTTACATAGAATTGTGCTTTTTGCTGGATTACTGTGAGGATATTGTCCGCAGACAGCTTTCCTCCCAGTTTCCTTTTCCCCACCATAGGGCTTTTGTCTCCACAAGGCACGGCAAGTTCCTCGTGAAGTCGTACCCACAGCTTCACGCTGTGCCGGGTCACATCCATTCACTCACATCTCCTGAGCTCTCCTGCCTGGCCCGTGTCCAGCTCACACACACCTCACTGCTGGGACTGCGTGAGCAGTCTCAGCAGGGAGGATGAATGGTGCCATTAAAGAGAGAAAAGGGAATGTGGAAGAAGCCAGATGTGAGCAGGCAGAAGCATACAAATATCATAGTGGGCAAAACAGCCCTCAACATTCGCAAAGATCTTTCTACACAGCAAAAGCACACAAGCATGTTCAAATTCCTCACAGGAGTCTCCACCTTTGCATTTTGTGCCTACGGTACTTGCTGCTATAGGGCCCCAGCCCATAACTGAGCTTTTTGTCACTAACATAGATGATTATAGCAACATTGTCTTCTCCTGCCTTAGTCCAGGCTGACTAGAAGCAAAGCTACATTACCTGCCTATGGACATCAGTGTTCTTCAGATTGTTTTTTAAGGGACAAGATGAGAAAAAAGTAGAGGTAGGTGGACCACAACCCCACAAATGTGAGAGGAGTGAGAAGGGACTGTTCTGCACTGCCATGCAGTGAGGGAGCACTGCAGAGGAAGTCACTGCTTTTTATTCTCATCCTTACATCCTTCAGGAGAAGCCAAGGATGATATTAGGAGACACCAAGAGCCAGTGGAGGGGAAAGACAGCCAAATGAGGATCAGGCAGACAGCCCACCATTCCCTGCCACCCTGCCAGCAGCCACGGGAGGCTACGGATTCTGGGCATTTCAATGGCCTCAAGGGAACGTGGGGAAACTCACAGAAGAGAAATGCAGTAGGGGTCCAAATATGTAGAAACCACTTCCAGGCCAGGAAATTCCTGGACTGCAAGTGACTGGGAGTTGGGAGAGTACTTGGGGGTGCAAGGGGAGGAGAACCACCTGCCCTGTTCCTACAGAAATGCCTGGGCATCTGCTTCTGGTCACTGCTTGGAACGGATGTCAGACTTCTGGTGTGAGCCAGTTTGGCCTCTCGTGCTCTGTGCAGTCCTGGCCTCAGAGCTAAGACGGCTGCAAAGCCCTTCCCCTTACATTCAGCCAGAGCCTCGCCAAGAGCAGTGCCTGAGCCATGGGACGCCAGCAGGCTGCTCTGCTGCCTCCTGCGGGGCCTCTGCAGCTCTAAGAGGCACGAGTAGGAAGACTTCCCAAGCCTGTAAGAGCAAATTTTTCAGTTCCGTGGCTGTGCAGCACACTGCCCAAAACAGGGCTTTGGTCTGCGGCTAACATCAAGCACACGGCGGTAATAAAAATAACTGAGATGTGTGTGCCCTGCCCACCGAGCAGCAGTCCTCCCTTCTGCATCTCAGTGCAGTCTGGCTACAGGAAAACGGGGGACTTCACCGGGGACTTCATTTACCCTTCAGCAGAAGAAGAGACAGCTCTGCTCAGTCACACCCCTTGGCAGTCTTGGAGTTTTTCCAACACATTAAGCATCGGTTTCCCGCCAGTGAAGTGTTTGATGCTCTACTAAATGCAGTGGCACTTGGAGAGGTATAGTAACACTCCATATGGAAAAGCTGTTTGACTCAAAGGTTGGAGGTCAAAAGTTTAAATGTTCGTGACAGAGACGACAGCAGTCCTTTTCTGGTCAATAACATCAAAGGGTTCGCCAGCTCTTAATGCTACCATTGTTGCTTGTTTGGATCCTATTGAAATTCTAGCATATTTATTGCACTCCGGGAGCATAAGGACTTTTTGTTTGTTTTAATCTCTACGCTGAACTGAAGGAGTCTGAAGTGTTGTGATTACTCTTATTCCTGAGGAGAATGCATGGGTGAACAATGCCAGAGGATGGAGCATTGTAGTGCCAACCAACTTGGAGCTTTCTTCTTCACCAAAAAATATAAATGATGGATGGAAACATATGGTCCCTGTTGGATAGCGCTGGAAATCTCTGCTCCTGAACTCCCCACATGACTGGTTTTAATTGTTTTGTGCTACAGTAGGGGGCGAAAAGCATTTGCTATGATCAAGATCTCCATTTTGCCAGTCATTGTTGAGCAGCATTCTGTATTAGCTGACTAACAGTCCCATTAGACAAAACCGTGGCAGCGTCAGGAATAGCAGCAAGGTTCTCCGAGACGAACTCGAGTGCTGTAACCACAGAAAGTATCACTTCTCCCAGCCCTCCTCTGCTCTCTGAACTCGTGCTTGCGGTTAGGCAGAAACTTATTACAAGATCTATGCAGTGCATGTTCCAGGCATTGTATCAGCCATTGATACCTCGTGCCTTGCCAGAAGCAGGATCCAAGTTCATTTGTTACTACCTTCCTCAGATTCCTGTTCCCCTCTCCACAATGAGGATTAGCAGTTTAAGTTATGTTTCTGACCTCCATCTGGCTAGGCAGAAACAGATGTCTGCGTACTTGGGCACGATCTTATTTCAAAGTGGGGACTCTGGGTTACTAATGACGTTATAAAGGCAATAGCATATGTTGGCTCTCAACAGTCCATTGTCTAATTGGGATGGTTTTAATCAAATATAAATGTACCCAAGTTTTCACAGCTAATGAATAAATCCCCGTTTTAAATAATGACAATAATTTCAAATTCTCCATCGAGGCAACATCCCGAGGCATGCCTGCATGAGCAGCAGCCATCGCAAAGGGCTGCGAGAGGTTGCAGCAACATCCGCTTCAGCGCAGTTTGTTATTCAAACAGCCCCTAACTGCCCTTCCCAGAGGTAAGCTGCAGCCAAATTGTTTTCCTTCACTTCACAAACCAGATATGCATGGCTTATTTGAACAGCCCGAAAGTTTACTTTAGTCTCTGTTTAAATACCTTCTACCACATATTTCAAACAAACAGTTCACTTCATTAGAAAGGCAAACAGTTTAGCCACAGAATACTAGCACTTGAGGAGAACCACACCGGGCAGAGAAATCCTCTGCCCCTGTGTCAACACGGCCCGGTCGGCAGCCCCGGCAGCATCCATGTGGAACTGGGCTTCAAAAGCCTTTCCACAAATACTTCACACGTCTGTTTGTAAGTAAATGATAACCCCGAGGAGATTATCCGCAGGGCTGAAAGCCCCCGATGACTATCGCCGCGGCTGCACGGGCACAGAGAGAAAACCCAAAATGTTCCTTGCCAGCCCTGGGTGAGCTGTGGCACAGTTAACTCAGTAGCAATCCAATAATATAAGCTAAACCTGCTAAACTGGAAAAGCAGTGCTGCTTTGGTACTATGCTTTGGCATATTTGGCTCTACAAATGGAATCAAATTTTTCCCCTTACCAATGGCAAGGTTACCCCACCTCTCTCAGTATTTAACCCAGTTGTTAAATTGGCCAGGGCAGAGGCCCGTAGAAAAGAGGGAAAGTTGTTTCATCAACAATGCGCCTTGCCAGACAAAGCACTAAGCTCTTTCTTTCTGGAAAAACTGCACAGAGATTTTCAATCTCCTCAAGAGCTCCCCACGTACTCTCAGACCCAAGAAGCAGTCAGGAAAGGAGGAGGAAGGAAAAAGCCAGCGCCGTAGGCCGCACGTTCTGGGCATCACTGGTAAGGCACAACCAATGCTATCTCCACAGCTTTAGCACACCCTTAAAGAGTGAACTACGGACTGCTCGGACTCTCTTAGATACATCCTCAGGCAAAACCAACCAACTAAAATCTAAAAATCCTTCCGAAAATTTGTCAGTAGGGCCTGAGGGCACGTAGCTGGGAGCTAAGTGTTCACAAGCCATGAGAGCACTGAAGTTACTCAAATGGTCACATCAAGAGGAAAGGAATAGATAGGACTACTGTTAATGGGATTGTAAATCGACTATTGTGAAGTATGGACATGAATGGTAGGACACCCAAGCAACTGCAACTTCAGTCTTGTAGAGACTGAAAACGTAATTTCCAGTCATTTACATACTCAGGGTGAAACTCAGGTCCCACTAAGTCAATGAGAGTTTTATCATTAATTTCAATGTAGTTCTTGTGATTTTATCATCATTCTTGTTTTTCTTTTCCTTTTTTTTTTCTTAAGGCTCCAGCCTTTTTAATCATGTCACTAAGAAAGAATCTCAGCCTTCTTTTTTTTTTAAAAAAAAAAAAAAAAAAAAAAACAACACACGTATGTTTCCAGCTGTTGTGGCTGCAGAGAAAAGCTGGAAAATGAGAAAGCCCCGGGTTTCATAACCTGTGAGCAAACAAAAAGAGCCAACACAAACACACATGAGCACACATGTTGGTACAGGATCATCAAACAGGTATGTATGTTTTGCATGCTCATATACACCAAATTATGATCTTGAGCAGTTAGGTACTTGGTGATGTCAGGACAGAACATCCTTTTTCCAAACAGTATCATGAGGCGTTAAAATCTGTATGTTTTAACCGTGGCTATCTTCAACTTTTTTTGTACAGGTCAATACCAGAATTGCAAAACACACATAGCAATAATTTTTATTTGTCTAAATAGATGCTTCCTGTACAAAGGGTATTATTTGTCCTCTCTGTCAAGGGTTGAGTATTCTTCTACATTGTGCTTTAAGGCTATAATCTGTGTTTTTGAGGATTGTTTATTAAAAAATGAGAGGTAGAAAGATCCTTTCTGAGCATTATAGTGGAACAGCTGAATTTAGGTTTAAAGTGGAAATAAAACCCCCTAAGTTTCCGCATGAACTAGAGAAAATAACAGTCTTATCCATTTCTTTGAGGGGCTATGATAATACAGGCAATAAATTTACTATTATTATTACAACTGATAACACAAGCTGAGCTAATGGAACTAAAATATCTTCTAAACCAGTTCTTGGAGAGCTGATAATATTAACCTTTAGGTGCCAGGAGTTGGGGATTTCCCAGCGTACCAAGTTGGTTAACTTGTGGATGCTAAAAATAGGAATCTAAACCCTGCTGCTCTTGTGGGTTATGTACAAACAATACGATTTTTTCAAGCAACTCTGATCCATTCAAAGGGGTAAAAAAAAAAAATCCATTTATTTCAAGATGCTTATGGCCCGAGGCTTCTCTAATACAAAAGGGAAAAAAATAATTTATTGTTTATGACATTCCCCAATCTTCAACTTGAAACAGACCATTTCCATAGAACTTTTTTTTTTTACAGCATTCCACAGTTTTCTCTTGCAGTTTTTTGTTCCCTCGCACTTTCAGCTACTAGCTGAAAACTGCCTATCCATTGTTTTTACAGAATCTTTGGTAGGAATAACTGTAAGCTACAAAACAGACAACAACATTCCCTATTCCCTTTTTTCATGTATTTATTCTATATATTATTGATGATAGCAAAATAAGAATAGCTTGCACGTACGCATCATATTCTTCCTTCTGTTTGATCAGCTGAAACAAGGAAAAGATGCACTGGCCTGACTAGGTATTTAACTGACACATACTGAATTTTATTTCTGAATGATCTCAGCTTCTGTAAGAAGTTATGCCTACCCAAATAACACATTTTTTTTTGAGTTGATGGTTCAAAGGTGCCAGAGCTAAACTAAGTTCCATCTCAGACATCAACCAACTGACTACAGCTTTCCCTCCAGATTTAGTTTACCCTCTTGCCACAAATGGACAAGCTTTTTGGAAGAGTCAGTTCAGAGATAAGGAAATCCCCCATTCTCTAAACCACAAGTATAGAGAAGAATCCTAGGAACACAGGAAAATCCCATCAGCCCATCTTTCTCTGCAAGTTTTACTTCTACTATATTCTTTACTTGAGCAGTCTCTAATTAGTTTCATTTCATCTACCCATACTGCAGCAGTAAAAACCTCAAATGAGCTAAAGACAATAACTCGTGTAAACATCTTCTGAATGTACTTTAAAAGAGTGAAACACAGAAAAAGCATGCACTGAAGAAATCCAGATCTCTGGTTTAGATCCATGAGAGATCACCAGGGCTTGTCTTTTCCAAGTGTTTAACTTGGGGTGACATGTCTTTGGAAAAAAATGACCTCTTACTTGATGCCCAAGCCCAGGGTCATCCTTGAGAGACTCTCAATCATGCTTGAGTTCAGCAGCTTTCTTGATAGCAGAATGTGAACAACTGGCATCAACAATAGTCTGCGCTCTTAGATTCTTCTTGGTGACATATTCTCATTAGTCAAAATGAGATGGCAATACTTCACTGATGTTTACGATAATGGTGGCACAAGTTGCCTTTCAGTGCAGGCCAAGAGCAATTAAGAGGGGCTTGCCCCTTTCTCATGTGCAAACATGACCAAGGCTATAAAGTAGCGACAAGTATATTTAGCATTTTCTTCCTTTCACTGAAATGGAACTCCACAATTTGCTGAACAGCCCCGAATTGTTAAAGCAGGTGGAAGCCAGAAAGCTGTTTTTAGCAGGCCTGTAGATTCCTTTGTACATCACGGTTAGAACTTGGGGGTGAACCCACGACAGAGACAGTTGCCAACACCAGACCTTAAACTGTGACACAGTGAACAATCCTGTGATGAGGCACAGTGGAAGATGAGACCAACAGAAGATGTTTCAAAAGGAGCAGCATCTACCACCTCCTCCGTCACACAGAAGGCTGGTCTGTTCTGATGGAAATCTGCGAAGCCACTTCCTAGAGTGCTCGGGCTGTAAGTTGCTTTTTAGGCAGAAGTGGCATGTAAATCCTCATGACAAGAGGTACACGCCTTTTGTTCCCTCTCATCTGAAAGATTTTGGGAAGGCCAAAGTGAGGCAAGAACCAGGACTGAATGGATTTCAGGGTAAACACTTGAGCACTAGGCAGGCCCTTTTGGGAGACTCAGGGAGGGCTGAACCATCGTGCCAGGCACATGCAGGGACTTTTTGGCCAGGTGGGAAAGCAGTTCTCAAGATGAAAAGCTCCCTTTGGCTGCCTTCACTTCTGGCATTCGTTCCTATTTGTATCTGATTACAAATTTGGCATAGCATTTGCTTTTTGAAAAAGAAAAAAACCAAGGGAGACTCTCCTTTTCAAACACAGGCTTGGAGAGAAAACAAGTCTCGAGCTCCCTCCTCTCCCCCTTTCCAAGAAGGGCATAATGGGGGGGGGGGGGGGGGGGAAGGAGGGGGGTCAGCAAACCCTCTGTAAGTAATCCGCAATTAAGGTCTTTCTTAACTGAAGCACTTGGCTCGGGGCGGATGGTGTTTGTCCTGTGCACGTGACGGCAGCAGAGAGCGATCTCTGGCTCGACGCTCTGCACCCTGAGCACAAGGAAGCTCCTTGTTCCCGCGTGTTGAGCTGGTGGGTGAGGAGGAGCCTGAGGACCACGCTGTAACAAGAGCTGCGTTAATGGGACACAAATGGTTTGCACTGCCGACCAGCTCTATGTGCTCTGAGGTTGTCTGACTCAGAAGCCAGTTTACTCATCCTGCTTACACAAACCCAGCAAAGCACACACCAGACCCTAAAAGCAATCAGGGAGCCTGATGGAGGCCTGACACGCGAAGAAGCTTGATAAGGTTGCTTCAGGTTGGTTAAGTGCTGTTGTGTGTGCGCAGTTCTTTAAGGAAAGCACCTCTACCAGGACCAGGGGCATTTGCTACATGTATGGAGCCTGCCAAGACTTCATGTGCACAAACGAGATGTGACCGACATATATGGACACCTCTGGATGGAGAAGACCTCCTGAGAACTGGGAGCTGAGTCTCCCACAAGCAAGTCACATTAAGAAGACCTGGTATGCTCCCTCAGCCCAGAAATGGCAAAGCCTCCAGGAACCAGCAACAGCAGAGCCATGCTAATACAGAATTTGGATTCACAGCCACAGTCCTGGCCTGTTTACCCAGGCAGTGAGCCTGGAGCTGGGGCAGTCTGCACAGAGTCCACCACGCGGGGCATCAGCACCCGAGCTGGGCACCGGTGGGCACAAGTACCAGCACCAACCAGAGCCACACCACCTGAGAGACTCACAGGCTCTGTGCTGACCCCACAGCCTGAAGGTAAGTGGGAATAAGCCCTGTTGTGGCAGGATGCTACACTAACACTCCAATGATGACTCCTCATCATTTACAGGGCAGCCACGAGCAGAGCCAGCACCTAGCGCAGGGCACGGCTGTGTTAGGCATTCGTTGTCATATACGGACACATCCACCCTCCTGTGGAGCTGTGGAGGCTCAGGCCTTGCCATCCCTTAGCAGACTCAAGACTAAAGCAAGCCAGGGAGTTTCCAGCCAATAAAATAAAATATAAAGGTGTCTGCCGGGAAGAGCTTTTCCAGCCAATGTTCTCTATTTAATATCCCAGCGACTCTTCATGCGGTGTTAGCCCCAACATGGAAAAAAAAAAAAAAAATATCGTGAGTTTGGCCATGATCCAGAATCCACATTCCCCAAGCAGCTGAGAATTACTATGGGGACAATTCGGTACACACTGTTTTTCATTTGACAGTTTCAGCCTCAAACCCCGAGGCACTGGCACAGATGCGTGCTGCACTGTGTGTTTAAATCCTGCCACACCGCTCCAGCCACAGCATCTGGAGCGGCTGCAGCCGCCGCTGCCGCCATAACAGGTACTGCTTCTGCTGCCAAACCAGCTGGGGAAGAGGTATTGGCAAAGATCTGGCATACGGATGTGTGCAAGGGCTTTTGAACTTTCTTTTTTCCCCGCACTTGTTGGCAGCAGCTTATGCCAACACAGACACTTTGAAATGACAGACAAGAACATGCAGAAATTTGAAGGAGAATCGGGAAATAAAATAACAGCTAAAAAGAAGAAAAAAGAAAAAAAAAAAATGCAACCAGCCAGAGGCCTGCAAAAATGCAAGTTTTTGGAAACATAGGGGAATAGGATCTGTGTGGATAATGAGCACTATCAGGAGACTTCTGTGAGAGGGTCTTATAGAGCTCATTTGTTGCTGAAATAGGTACAAATCTGTCAGGCAGCAACTGCAAAGAGGAGTAAGAAAGGAGAAGGGGAACGGAGACTGGAGCTTGGCTCACAGATGAAGAGAGAGGGAAGCTGGCTCCCCGCCAGGATTTTTGTGAATGGGTGGGTGTGTAGTATCCATTTCCTCTGAGTTCCAGGGGGGAAAAAACAACAAGAGGGTAGGGAAATGCTTCGAGTGATATGTTATTTGGTCATGCTTCAAAAATGTGCAACTACTGTCACATAATTTGATATTTTCCTAGTATTACGGGTATTTTCTAGCAGCCTGACTCCTTCTTTCTTAACAAAGATATTTTTCATAGTGTGCTGAATGTATTCCACTTTTATATACCAAGTATCTATTCATAAAAAATGCAAGCCCTTTAAGTGAAAAATTCTGAATTTATGACTATAAAAGACTTTAATGTACCTTAACTGTCTTACATTCTCATGCTGATTTCTGCCGAGCTAACATTTTCTTCTTCCAGCATAAAGGGGCAGCAAAGGATGTTAGGAGAGGTCTAAGAAATGGTTTCACAGGTGATGCAAAAACTAGTTTCTCCAAAGCACATTTGAAGCATAAATATTTTACTGTATCATTGGCAAAACAAGTTCGGAAAGAAGAACATCCGATGATCAAAACAATGAACTGAACAGATGAAAAAAATTAGAGCTTTAATATGGTGAGGTTTGGGTTGTTGCTGGTTTTTCCCTAGACATGTGATCAAGTCTTGTCCTTGCCTTTCATTGTTTGGATCTGGTTTTTCATTACAATCGTTTCTTAATTATAAAGCACGTGAATTGTGCGGTGGAGATATTCTAAGCTGAAACAATCACGTAACGTAAAACAGATTACTGCAATTTGAAAGTTAGCTGCAAAACAAAGCAAGCAAAACTAGTCAGAATGCTCCACAGAGCTCAAAGGAGTGACCGAATTTAAGAGAAAGCAATAGACAATAATTAGAGCCAAGACAGAAAGAGAAGGGCCTAAAATTAGGCTCCTCAGCAGAGTACACAAGTCATAGATTTCCAGAAGTCATAGTTCCCTAAAAGTGAACGTGCATGTGTATGCAGGGGGAAGCTGCCTTTGACTTCAAGAGGGGTATACTTTCACCTTCGATTTCCAAATACATGTATGTTTTTATATATTACTCAAACACTATCAAATCAAAACAGCACCATTAATGACAGATAATTTTTTGTACTAACAAAGACCATTAGAAAATGTGCTCTTTTCACTGTTTAGTAAGAACGGCGAAGCTCCCAACAAAAGATGAAAATAAGAGAACGGCCTTTACTCAGGGTGAACACCAACACTGAAACATAACTCAGTCCTGGCCCCTGGAATGAAGGGGTTTTAGGTTTCTCCTAACCTGCATTAAAGTTGCAGGATTACCCTGTGGGGGCCCAGGAGCTGTTTGTTTAGCTTTCACACTGACAGCTTCATACAGGCTTTCTAAATGAGCAGTCCTCAGTCATCACAGGTAAAAAGGGGCTTCTCACCAGCCCGTGACCCCCAGAGTAAACCAGCCTACTTGAAACCAGCTCTGTGCCACAAAGAGCGGAGATCAATCTGTACAGAAACCCTTGGTAACTTCCCCCCATCCCCAGCTCAGCTCCATTGCAGGATTTAAGACCTCGAGGCCCGCCTGTAAGAAGGGCCAGCCTCCAGCCTTGCAAACCAGTGCGTGCTTGAAAAGTGTTTTGAAGATGTAAAGAAGAGTCTGTCACTTAATAGAGCTTAAGTATTAAATAACGATAACCATTTAACATTCCTGCACAGCCTTTTGAGTCAACAACTTGTCACTTTGGGCTTGGCTGACAGAACCCTACAACAGCCACATAAACCAAAGTTATCCTCGCATCTCTTCAATCCCTCCTTCAGGGTTTGAATTTCTTAGCAATAATTTATTTTGCTTCAAATATCTTACCTTCAGAATCAGTTATATATTTTGTTGCTGCCCTGCCATCTTGCATGAATTAATTTTTCATTCAATTAAGAGTACAAGCACAGAAAGGGAAAAAGAAAAAAATATATATCCTTTCAGCAAGATTATTTAAAGAGAAGTATAGATTCAGGCCCTGACAGTTACTAATGCTTCTGGTACACTTTTGTTTGTTTGTTTGTTTGTTTAATATATATAACCATTATCATTATTCCAGACGGATCTGATAAGCTGTGTATACTTAGCTAGGGTATAGTGTACATGCTGTCCATCATTCACCAATAAAAACATTCTTATTTTCTGTTCAGAATAAATTCATTTCAAGCCAACCAGCTGCATCCGATTTTCCATGCTGAACAGCTGTATCATGCTATATTCTAAAAGGTGATGTCAGCTAGACTAAGAAGACTCCATGCTTCTAAAATTAAATGGATGTTTTATTGAGAAAAAACATCTATAAAGGTAGCTGGGACTACAGATACACCGATCACTTCACTATGGTCATGCAGACTGCTGTCTCAGTGCATCCACCAAGTTGTTTCTTACCAAACCAAGACTTCTGCTCCCATCTCCAAGTTCAATGACAGTTCCTTTCAAGAGCCCCTTTTGATACCTATGATACATTTTGAAACCTACTATCATTCTTCATATGATATTTTTCTGTTACAGAGTACATCAGGCCACTTCCTCTCCTGTTGTCTTCTGTCATTTATTTGTCTGCTGGATATAGGAAAAGACCTACTGACATTAAGAAGTCCTTGGGTTCCTCGATGCAGAGGACCGGTTTTAGCCTTGTTTTTTCACACCCACTTTATTCTATCCATCTTTCCTCCCAACACTGTAGCACTACAATCCTCCCCTAGAAGCCAAGGCCAAATTCTCCAAATTCATTCATTCACCAGGGATCCTCTCTGCTCTCTAGAGGCTATTGGGCAGGCATCACTTCTGCCTATTTTTGCTATTTTCTGCCTGCTTTTGCTATCAGGTGGTGGTTTTTTTTGGTTTGTTTGTGTGTTTTTTTTTTTTTCTCCAAACACCTTTCCTGACAATTCCTGTTGTTCCCAAGACATCCTGGAGAACATCCATTGTGTTCAAATTCCCAACTGCAAATGAATTTTACCTGAATGCTGCATCATGGTACATGGCTGATTACCTAACCACTGACTAGCAGTCATGCTAGAAGCACCCTGACATATATTTATGGCCAAAGTTAACTATTGCTAGGTCAGAAGAATTGGCTATGTTTTATAGTTGACAGATGTGTGAAAAAGTGCAAGTACACAACTGTACTACAGAAATGTAAGGACTACTGAAACTTAAGAAACTTCTGAGAGATACTACCTGATATAACAACTTCATAAGAGGGAAAGGATTTACATTAACTTCTTGATGGTTTGAGACAGGTGAATTAAACATGCAGGTTTAGAGGAGAATAGTTAATTTGAGATAAGATGCTCCAAAAACACCCTATGATTAATACTTACAAAAACTTACAAAAACAGAATTTGCCTTTCTGAAAGCAGACTAGACCAAACCAGACTAGAATTCAACTCCTAGAAGGAAAACAAAACAAAGTACCAAAGGTAACAAGCCTCAGATCTGCTGGTGAGAGCAGAAACAATCCTTCAAGAAGGCACTTACAAAATGACAACGGTGTGACCCTGCAAGAGGCAGCAGGAATCATGGCTATACATACAGTGGAAGCAAACACAGCCATAGGAAATGTCCAGACTGTGGACAGAAACTATGAGGTTTTCAAAACTTTTGGGGAAGAGCTACAGAAAAGGACCAAAAAAATGCATGCTCAATACAGTGCAGTAGAATTCATTGCAAGAAGAGTTTAAAGTGAAAATTTTAGTGAAATAAAAGCTTGAACACAGACGGAATTCCTTATTACTTACAGCGAATGTGGAACTAGATACAAAAAGGGCTCCACAAGAAAACTTAGTCTAGCAAAATGTGAACCATAAACTGGGAGAACAGCTTATACACAATGGGCATCTGAGAGGTTAGGGACAAGACTGCCATCTGGAATGCTGACACATTTCTTCCCCAGCATGGGTGTTCTGTTTCTTTAAGGGTATTTACATCTGCTTTACATGTGTCTTAGACGAGGCACTTGGATGAGAAGACTCACACCTAAGTTTACCCATCCAAAAGTTTAGTGTTTGGTCAGTCGAACGTGTTTTTAATATACTGACAAAAAAAGTCAAAGACCAAAGTACCTGCAGGACTAATTCACTCCATCTTAATGAAGGTGTCTGTGTGTCCTGGACTGCTCTCTGCACACTTCCAACTCCCACCATTGCCTAATAGAAAACTCAAGGTAACTTCTTACACCGGTCACACCAAGCTTGCTCTCCCTTCACTATGTTCATCATAATTCTTAGCCTTGATCTTCCAACCATAGCTTCTCTATAAGGAGAAAGGAAAAAAAGTAACAAAAAGAAAAAAAAGACCACGTAATGAAAGCCTTGCAATACTAGACATACACATACATGTCTAAAGCAACAGAAATGTGGGCAGCTGAGGTATGCCCAGCATCAAGAAGTTGGTTCTGATTTCCATGCGGAAACAACTAAACACAGGTAGAGCCAGAAAAAACACGTGGGGCATCTTCAGCTTCTTTCACAAAAGGAGGAGGGAGCTACCCATGGATTCTGGATCACGGAGAATGAAGACAAAAAGAGACACATCAATATAACCCATGGGACACTGCAGAGAGCCATGCTGAAAGCAGCTGACAATAAATGCGCAAACATTATCAATTTTTCCCTAGATGGGGGGCTGAATATAAGAGATTGTTGTTTAAACTTGATCACCAGAATGAGGTACATGCATTCTTTGCCCTAAAGTCTGCTGGTTTATCCACTGTTAAATGAAGGGCTCGTTGCAGCCAGGTGTTCTGAGTCAGGGTTCCCATTAATCAGTATCTAAGTATGCTGCACAGACGCTGTATGAAAAGAGAAGGAAAAAGGTCTGACAGAAATAAAGCACAAAGTGAGCAGAAGCCAAGAAGAAAAAAAAAAAAAAGAAAAACAAATAGGAACAGAAACAATCCAAGTCTGAAATAGTTGGAAAGTGGAACGGACATTCCTCTTCTTCTGCTATGAGAAAGACGCTTTCAGTTCTACTGAGGGGCTTTGTATCTTCTCCTGTCTTTCTAACTAGTCTATAACACAGCTCTATTAGGCAACATGGATTAATTGGTGGGAACGCCAACCATGCTGTAAATCCAAGATCACATCAGCACGGTTCTACTAAGGTTCTGTTTGTTTTTTTTTTCCTTGATTACTCAAGAACTTATACACACACAAAGAAGTATTTAATAAACAAAGGACTATTATTAAGACAAATTCCCTCCTCCTCTGAGGCATTTGATCCTGCTTCCAAAAACTTGGAACTGAATAACTCATCAGAATAGATCCAGAAGACACGATGAGGTTAATCCATAGAGACATACTGAAACCTATCAGCTGACCTATTGATTATTTGCAGACCAACACTGACTTCTGCGGAAGACTTCAGTAGGTCATCAAGTCATCTGTTGAATCAGGTCATATTTTTCAAGAGGAAGACATATATACTAGAACTGTCGTTCTCTCCCTTGCCACTACAATTCATAGAATTATAGACATGATATACAGTCATCAGAATAAAAGAAAAATAACTTGCTTGAAAATATGAAATTTCAAATGTCTCTTATTCCTTAGTGGCACCTACACAATTAAGCAGAGCAGTTAGGTACAGGATAGATCTAAAGTATTTCTTTCAATACCCTCTTCAGCAGAAATGCTATATCTGTATAAATTAAGTGACCCAAGTTGCAGTGAAGCAGCCCATTCTCTCTTCCTCACTTCCTTGCAAGTTCAGGACAGATCTCTGAGCTGAGAGACGTTAACTCTGAACTGAAGCCTCTGCAAAGGAATGGTTTGTTTCTGAATAAATTGGGTTATCCTTCATTTAAACAGGATGACGAGCAAACTGCAACCACAGCAAACATCACCGCTCATGCAACAGATCAACTGCATGGAAATTTTGCTGTAACTTCCCCCAAACACACAGACTTTTTAGGCTGCACGCATGGGTCCTTCCTATATCATTTTCTTTTTCTGCCATTGTTATATGTTAAGACAGCTAAAAGTGGATTATGTTGGTTTTCCCTTACAGAGGAGCAATACAGAATGCCAATTTTCATACCTCTCCCCTCCTTCCCCCCACCCTGAAAACTGAGCAGTCACATCCTTTGCTTGATAACAGATGGTTGTAACTAAGTCATTCACCAGCCTGGACTTAGTGGTACATCTACGATATATAGCATGCACTTTTACACGAGGCCAACAGAAATGGTGAATTCAGACAAAACCCTTACATTTATTAGCTAGCTTTAGCACCTGACTTTCAAGTCAGCGTCACGTGAGTATCACCGAGGATGCAAAAGACTACAACTGAATCATCCACGCGACAGGCAGCTTTACTTGTAACAGCATCTGTGAACATCAAGCAGCTAATGTACCAGTTGTGAGAAGAAAGCTTCCTTACTGACAAGTCACTCAGGCTAATTGAAGTCCTACACTTGGTTACTGTAAATGACAAACATCTCAGGATCTTACATAAGAAAGCTTTCCTTTGATACAGCTGCAGGCTTGTCATGCTTTTTTGAATTATTGTAAAATAAAGACACAGGACAGGAGGCTTTTGAGACTCCAAAAACATAAAGAAAAATAATGGAACTCATTACTGAAAACAGTTTTGACTTGTTTGAGGTCTGCTTTTGCTAGTGAATGGAACAAATGATGTTACTGGGCGAAAGCTGCCAAGTTTCATTAGAGTACTTCTGTGAAAGTGTATGATCTCAGAGGCTATACATGTTAATTTACAGTAGAGTTTAGATTAAAGTGATGAATGTGTATCTAGTGTACATTTAAATGCAATTTTAAAAGAAAACCAAGCTGGGCCTTCCTGTTCAACATGCCACTGCAGATTCTCTAGTGTAAAAGCAGAGCACCTCAAGCAATTGCTAGTTCTCTATTGGCAGGACGACACTGTATTTAATTAAACGTCCACTATAACTGAAAGTTCATTTCCTAACCCTGGGTTCAGCTATCAGAATATAAGTAGTTTGAACAGTGTTTCATATCTGCTTGATGGGTAAAAGCTGTCAGAAGGTCCTGTCAAACACGAAGCAGAGTAAAAGATAAGATGACTCCCAGTAAATTCAGTTGCCTCTTTTTCCTCTTTAGCTCAAGATGCCGGTTACCATTTCACTGTTTCCTTTTACAATGAGCAGCTCTAGCACTCCTCCCTCCTGAACCTATTTTGGTATTTTTCTATTATGTTTGACACACAAGGTTAGACATTGAAGTACACAAGGTGAGCGTGTGTGCTAAGCACTTAAGCAGAAGTATATGAAGTCCAGTCTTCAGCAAGAATGTATACATGCATTTTATCTCCCCATTTGTAATATGCACCCAAACCACAGCTAAGCTTGCACAGCTATAAATTAATAACAGAATTGGAGCCTAAGTGTGTCCAGGAAGAGGTTTTAGGCTTCCTGCTTACGTCTCTCACATTTCCTTTGAAAGGGATAGGTGCTATCAGGCCAGTTGGGTCTGTATGTTACCCACAAAGGGTAAAATAGTGCAGAGAGCCTCCAGGTTATAATCCGCCCAATCCATAACTTACTGTCAGTGCTCAGGACTTCCAGGAGACGATGTTCTGTGTGAGAACACCAAACATCCTGTAAGTTCAGCCACAGTTTTGCAGGAGCAGCTCTCTGGCCTGCAGACACCGCTGGTCTCCCAGGGCTGGCCCAGGCAGCAGCAGGCTGAGTACGACGCAAACTACAGCTATTTAGAAAGCAGCATGCTTTATGGCAAGTAAGTGCATATGTTTTGAGGAAAGCTCCTTTTTTTTGTTGTTTTTTAAATCATGTCTCTTTAATCTGAAACTGAACATTAAGCTTGTAGAAACTGGACCTATCAGTGTCTGATGATAGCTATGCTGATACACACGCAGCAGCCCCTCTCCAGTGCGACATAGGAAAGAGAGGGGCCTGCTTTCTGTTATGGGGCTGCAGCTCTACTGATTTCAGCTCTGGTATCTGGATAGAGCAGAAAGAGAACCAGAGCCAGAGACGTGGAGACAAGCCCAAGGAGCTGTTGTGATGTTTCAAGGAAAGGGCATTCAGAGACTCTCTGCCATTCTTCACAAACAGCAGCAATATCCTCTTACAATTAGGTGCGAGCAGGACTCAGAACCATCTAATTAGCTGAACAATAAGGTAATCAGTGGCAAACTAATGTGTACAAAATAGGTACATATTTTTAAATGTCGGGAGATTTCAGAGGGTAAGGGCATGGGTCAGAGACAAGCACTAAGGCATCAGAATGATACTTGAGTGGTATTTTGTTTTACAACAGAAGCTCTCCAGTTAAAAACAAAGGCCGGTAAAATAAGAAGTTCTGTTTACTGGGTCCCTAGACTTGCCATCTAATACATCAATTCATCAAAACACTGCATGCTTTTTGCATGACACGTGTCTTGTTCAATCGATGGAAAGCTGCTAAAAATCTCCTAAATATCCTATTCTAAACAACATTTAGCAGCTACAGCCAGAGCCTGATTTTGATTTATTGAATAATTTGACCGTAGAACACCTTAAGTCACAACAACATTAAATGCAATAACTTTTCATTCCTTTGCTGAACACCATATGAAATTAAACAAAATAAAAATTGACAGCACAAAGTTATCCTGAATCCATTCCAGATGGATTAAGTTCACTGTACGTATTAAGTGGAGATTTTAGCTTGGGTTTGACATCACATTTCATTGACTCCCAAAAACAAATTAAAAATAACCCAGGATGTGTTACCAGTCCCATTTTAAATCTAAATATTTCTGATACTAATTACGGAGCAAAGGGAAAACGTTGAAGACATTTTGACTTTAACAGCCCTGCCATTCTGATTAAAAAATATCAGCTTTACATCTGCAAGAAATTTATAAAGTGGACTCTTTACAAATTGTTATGGAGCAATTTGTGCACAGTTAGTTCTTTGTTTAATCGAGAAATCTGCCCAAACCCTGATTGTGTGCTTATTTCCCTAAGGCTGGGAGTGAAGGTTATTTCATTATGCCTTTTGGGAGCAGCAATCTATCTAATACGTTTCTGAATTATTCCAGACTGAGCTGAAACTGAACATGAGAACAAAGCCCTGCTTCCACAGCAGAAAGACTAGCCTAACTCCCAGCTGGGAAGATTTAGGCAGAGATTTATAAGTACAAACACTGAAGAAATTTGCAAGTAATTGCATGTATTTGCTCTCTGTTGTGGTATGCAGTAAACTAATATTTATTAAAACATATCAGCGCAGTACTGCTCATTATACCCTTCCCAGGCTCTTCTTGAAGGGTTGTAATGAAGGTTTGTTTTCTTTTTTTCCCTTTATTCTTTCTGAGCAAGAGCGCTAACAAAAGAGGGCAAGAAAATCAGGAGCATTGCTTGATGCCTGCTGCTTATGGATGTTATAATGTACACAGACTCCCCGTAATTAAAATATCATATTGCAATTGCTGCAAATGAGCAGACAGTAAACACGACGCTACCTGCCCTATTTTATCAAGAATAAACATTTCTTGGTGCCTAAGTGCCTTCACTAACCATCACCTTTGGAAAGGAACCAGGAGATACCGCAACCTTGCCATTACCTACCTTTTGTGCTTCGTGGTACATATATAAATACCCATTTCCTTAACATTCAGTTAAATTACTGCTGTGGTTTGAAATGTTGGCTTAGCAGCAGCAGTAAAGCCTCGGTGGGCTCAAGCACTAGTTACTTCAGAGACCACTTCATTCAGTGTGTGGGAATATGGCACTCGAGATCAACTGATTTACTGTCATAGTGGGACCCTCCTTTAACTGCAAAACAGATGGGTCTTTTGGAAGGGAAAGATCTTCCTTCATGGCATTTGCTTCTCCGAAAGCTTTGCCAAAGCTCAAGTCTGAGCTGAACTTCTGTCACCTTGGAAGACGTTTGCTTTCCAAGTGTTTCCTAACAAAAAGGACCCCTGCAAAAGACATAGCATAGGTATCTGATTTTGGAGAACGCCAGGGATACCCTGAAAGATTTACTCCACCTGAAGTTAGTCCAAACTGCCTATTCCAAATATAATTTGTTTCAAAAGTCTGTTTAACATTGCCTGGTGACAGAAGCGTACCTAGCTAAGGCATTGCTTCCAAAACCGTAGCGATTCTCAAGCAAAGAAAGGAGTGGCTATGGACATAAATTTCTCTCTGTAATGAACATGTGTACATTATCCTCACCAGGTACCCATGAATAGACCTTCCCCCCATACTTGAAACTTTAACAGAGGCCTAAACTGATGGGATTTTACAGTTACATTGTTATCAAACTTATGCTTCAAGGTGCATATTCTCCATTTCCTAATTTTATCTGAAAGCAAATATTCAAAGGGAAGTGTTTATAACAGACTTGTATAAATTTTGTTAAAATTTAATGCATAGTCAATGGCTCATAATTAGGGTTTTAAGGAATAATATCCTTATTAAGTGCTTAGCATAACACACTAATTTATTACTCTTTCATGTAAGATATTTGTGTAGTTCTTCATATTTTGACATTACAGCTAAGATAAGCAGAGTGTGGTGTTTTCAAACCAATACTTTGAGTTTAGCAGATTTTCTACTCCAAAAATGAAAGTTTCGACTATCAGTTACTAGGGGTCGAGTTAAGGTAATTTAAAGTTGGTAAGAATAATGTGCCTATTTACCGTGTGGGTAATGTAAGATTTATGACCACCTTAACCACTGATTTTCTTGTTTATAAATGCTGGGATTATATAAACCATTATGTAAACCATGAGACAGGTTAACTCCACTGTTGTCACTTAGTGACTGTAACTGGTTATTAAAGTGAGCGTTTCAGGAATTTCCCGTGAGGTCCCTGCACTGCTCTCTCCACACAAACTCCTCTTTTCCCCAGTTGGGGTACCCGAAGGTCCTGCCTCAATACGTAAATGCACCCTATTACGGACATCAATCTTGTTAAGGACAACAATTAAGGAGATGCTTAACTTCAAGACATTTCTTGTAACAACCTGCTGTTGGTGGAATACAATGATATGAGTAAATGCTGAGAGATGCCAATGTACTGAAAGGAGGAGTTAGTATTTTTCAAACACTTTTTTTTTCCAATAAACAGGGAAAATGTGTCATCATGTTAATATATAGGTGTGAGTAGAGCTGGCAAGGCTGAGAATTGCTCCTCTGAGACCTGCTGCATTCACTACACACCTGACAACACCTGCACTTTCATTACATAGCAAAAACAACCACATTCATTGCAGCGTAGCCTGCTTTCACCTTGAATACAGGCAAAATACACATGAAGAAAAATATTCAAATTCAAGTCGGGAAGTTGAGGCCAAGATTTTCAGAAAAAAAGACCTCAAAGTTAAACTCTAAGAGTGAAATCTTCAGAAATATTCAGCTTACTAGGAATGCAGTAGACATTCAGCAATGTTGAAGAAAGCATTCTTCATTTCTAAATTACAAAGCCTTGAAGAGCTTTCAAAAAAAAAAAAAAAAAACAACAAAAAAAAAACACTACAACTTCTCAGTGCTTGGCACTTCTGAAAATGAAGAGATTTACTTTGCTGCATCAAGCTGTAGTTTGACTCTGCATGGCTCCCGTAGCAATGCTTACAGCCTAAACAGTCATTAACTATCAAATTATTGGCCCAACCTCAGGTTTTAAACAGCTTCGTGTGAAAAAATCATGACCAGTAAAAAGGCTTTTTAAGAGTGTCTATAAAATGAAGGGTTAAAAAAAATAATAATAACCAAACTGAAAACCAGGCTAGGAACAGAGATTTGAATCCACTTTCATGAAAGTCTTTCTAGTTAATTAGTAAGGCATGGGCTTAGCACATTAGACAAAGATTTTTGTTTGTGGCTTTGCCACAAACTTCCTTGGAGATCTCCAGCAAATCTCAACCTCTCCACTTGTCAGTTGCTACAAATATGAAACGGATCTGTGCATACTTTTTGGAGAGAAAAATAGCATTTCATATGGAACACATGACATGAAGCCTCTTTTAATCAACTCCTGGAGTTTTGCTTCATTTTTTGAAAAATAATGTGGGTCAACAATGAAAACATTCCCCACTACTAGCTGTGTATTGACTTTATTTACGAAGAATGATGTTTAACAAATCCTTTAATATCTTAGAAAACTGCTTTCTTGAGCAGATGGAAAGATTTACTTTCCTTCTTTTCCCCAAAACTACACCTTGTTAAAACAGGGTATGTACCAAGAAATAATGAAAACAGACAATGGACTAAAATCACTTTGGCATCACTTCTAATTGAGCTATTTTTAAGAAGTACTTCATCTCCTCTCTTGCTTTTAGAACATTGTAAGATCTAATCCTGAACATACTCGGAAAGGCTTCAGCTGGTTTTGGTGGGGAAGGGCTGCTTCCCTAACAGCTCTGTGATCAGTTTGTGCACTTCACGGGATGAGACCCTTAGCATCTCTGAACAAGCTCTGCCCACCTGCGTGGCCAAGGCCAGACCCCACTGTTCCAGGCTGCACCACCCAAATCAAGGAAAAGCCCTGTTAGCCACCTCTGTCAAAGACCTGTATGTTCCTCCTAAGCTGCAGTCAGCGCTTGGATAGATACTGAGGAACTAAGCTGACTCCTGTTCAGTGCCCAAACCCTGTCAAGAGATTCCTGAATATTTTGATTCTGCTCTGCCACAATTCAGGTCCTTGCTATGTCTTACAGGCCATGCTGTTATTTTCCCAACCAGGAAAGCTTTGCAGAATGTGTGAGCTCAGGACAGGATCTTCCGTGTACTTCTGTACATAAGAGTGACCTAAGTTGTTGTAAGACCTTGTTGTAAGAAGAGGTTTTCTTCTTACAGCACGAACACAAGAGAAGTAAATCTCATGTGGCTTTAACCTGGGGCCAGGAAGAAAAGTATACAGAGAAGTCAGGAAAGAGGTAGCCCATTCAGGCATGAATGAAACTAAGACTGGAAAGGAAAGGAGTGTGCACAATATTTCATAGAAAATAAGGAAAAAAATTGAAGAGGTTGGTGGAAAAGGAAGACCAAAGAAAAAGGAATTACATACAAGGAGAGCCTAAAAGGTTCGGAAGACAGACAACTTGGAAATTCATCCATTTTATTTTTGCCTCTTCAAACTCTTGGAAATGTAATTTGAATCTATACTAAGCGTTCAACACAACAGTTGGTAACTAAAATTCACTGAAACAATTTAAATAGTAAATACTTGCAGTTCTCACAGATTGTATCATGTTTAATAGATATTTTGAGTAGAAACTACTTCTTGCAGCGTTGGTATCTAAAGCTGTTATGGCCACTTCTGAAAGAAATTTTTATTTGCTAACGACAGTGCTCTGCTTCTGAATGCCATATACATATGAAAATGCTTAATATACACATACAGTTACTACTTTTTTTCCTTTGGTTTTCTTTTTCAGATTGGTTAAGTACTTCCTAAACTCTGACACAGACAATATGGTGTAAACGTAAGACCTACTCTGAACACCTCTTAGTCTGTTCCACACGCAGTAGCCTGAGATCACCTTCGATCACAGTTTTATTCCTCACTAATAAAAAACATAACATGCCACTACGACTAATATAAAGTACAGAATTCCCTACCATTGAAAACTTTTTGGCTAATCAGATGCTTAAAGCCCTAAAGAAATTTGTAATATAAATATATATGCATATATATAAGCATATACACATATACACACACCTATATATTTATATAGACACAGATTTTTAGTAGCACCTGCTGTAGCAGATTTATATAAAGACTTACAAAACTCTATTTTTATAGCTGATTATAACTTTCTGGAAACTTCATTTTCAAGAGTTATGTTTTCCACGCCTGTTCTCCTATTGAGCAAAATCAATTACCATATTTTTGGTTTATGTAACAGTGAAAACCTGTTGCGTGGGTTTTTTTTAGGTTTGGTTTGGTTTTGTTTTTCCATCTTCATATATTGTTTTCCTCTCACAATGAAAGAATGGTTGAACTTTATGGTATGAACTTCCAGGATGGCTGAGCCTCACTGATTGCTAGGTACTTTTGTTATTTAGAAAATACTGATCCTCGTATTTGTACATATACCATGGTAACATTTGCTAACAGTGTGAGAGTTGGACACTTTACTTCTCTGTCTCCAAGAGGCACTATTCCTTAGAGCCTGGAAAAAGACAAGCAGAGTAGTTAGCATTACAGCCCAGAAGACCGCTTGCTGCCTCGCTACAGACAATGCAGCTGAGTCCTTGGACAGGAGCACCAAATTCCCATCACACTGCCTGAAAAGCTGAGTCTCTCCCCTTCATCCCATCCAGGCCATTTGTGTTTCAGATGGGAAAGCAAAGGAGCAAGGGCTGTTTGCAGAGCTGCTCACAGTCTGGCTTGGTGTAGCCGAGCACATTTTTCCACCTGAAACACACTTAAGAACCGTGTGCTGTAATACAAACTGCTGTTAAACCACAGCGTTGACTTTCAGTTTGAAAAGATGCTTGATAATGGCACCTTACACTGAAATTATACAAAAGCCATTAAATTCAATTAAATACTTACAACTGGCAATTTTCATGCATTTGTCATGGGGGTTGGGGAAGAAGAGTTCTCACATTCCCTGTATTTTATGAAGTCAGAAATGCATCAGCAACCTACGGAATAGTACTATAAAAGTCCAACTTGCTGACAACTAGCTCTAATGTGAAGTTAAAGGAGGAGGCAATTTAACAACACATTATTCAAAATATTTGCATCTTGAAGACGGCAAGCATAGATTATTCTATTTATATACATATTCAATACATGTATCAAAACTATGGCTAGAGCCCTTGAGAGCATGTGTATACATAAATCAGACAGGTGTGTCTGTGTGTATAAATTTAGGCTGCCAAGAATTTGCCTGTATTTCTTTGGAAGACAGGTCTTCTTGAAGGGATCTACAGCACCTCACATCATGACATTTTTTATTGCCTTTACTTTATTTAATCTTTTTTTTCACCCCCCTTAGTTTCTGCTTCTCCCATCCTCCCACTCTCTCCGAATTAGCTATTAGGGAAACAATTCGTATGGGCAGAATTTAACAACCTTCACAAATACAGTAAAAATTAAATATGTGCATTACTCTTAAATTATGTGCAGTTTGGAAATGTAAGTGTATGAAGGTCATAGCCATATATATGCTAATAACAGAATCATACAGTTTTATATAGCCAGCATTAGCTATAGGGTTTCCCATAATATTTTTATATGTAAAGAAAACTAATATGCTATATGTGCATTACAAGCACATTTCAGCATACCACATAACTTCCAAACAGAACACTTGAAAAACAACCCAGAATACTTGTGAAGGCGCTCTTTTGCTTTCTTTTTAAAGTAAAATCACCACATAACCATTGACCAAGTACTCCATAGGCAACAACAAGGCACACCTTATTTTACCTCAAAAGGATTCAATTCGCAGATACTGCTGAATTTTTTTAGTTAGAATTCTTTTTTGTTTGCTTGTTTGTATAAAATACAATATACAACCAGCTTCCATAATTTGAATTAAGGCCATCAAGCTGCTTAATACAAGTTCAGGAAACTTAAACTTAAGGACTTGTATGGTGAAGTGGAGATGAATCCCTTAAGCTATTCACTGCCCTCAGATCAGAAAGTTCACTTTTACCCCTGTGTCAAGGTCACTGTTTTCACTTATCCAACACGAACCTTCATCATCCCTTTACTCAGCCAGCATCTGAGTCTCATAACATCACGTGGACTCTGCAACACCTTCCTGAGTTAGGGAAACAAGGAACAATACTGAAGAAAGAAACCCAGTTCAGAGTAATATGCCACTTTGTTTGGAACTGCAGCTGCGTGCCTTTTTTCCATCTTCAAGATGCAGATATATAATGAAGAGTTACGTGGAAACTGTACCAACAACAAAATACATCAAGGAGCTGGAAAATGCTTGCTTCCTATTGCATCACAAACTACAGGACACGATTCCCACATTTGTTATTGCACTGCTGCTATTTCACTGGAAGCACGGTTTGCCCCTTGAAGAACAAGGCAAATGCTTCTTACCATAAACAAACCTTTGTATGTGCAGATGAGTCTATTTTAATAAATTACCACTGATGATTTACAACAATGCCATAACCTGAACTCTCTTCCCTGAGCAAAATGGCATTAAAGCAAAACCCGCTAGTTCAGGCACACGAGTAAAACAGCAATGGGATGATTTCCGACTCTGAAGCCAAATGTCATCACTTCCCTTCTTTACGGAGGAAAAAAAGGGGGCAGGGGAAAGAGAAGAGAAGAAAAAGGAAAACTGCCAAAAGCAGCAGGCTAAGTAGAGTAACCGGAAGCTGACAATTTACTGCTAATGGTTCAATGTCTGCACGGGGCTGCTCAAGCTGTGCTCAACAAAAACTCAGTAATAGCCAAAGAGGGAAGCAAAAAAGGCGAGATGTTTGGTTTTACTTTCTGTCAAATACTGTTAAATATGAGCCACTCTAAAAGAAAAAAAAAAATAGACCGAAAGAATGCAATAATGCTTTGTACAGGTGGTACCAAGGTCCCTGGCTGGGCCTTCAGACAAAACCATTCCCATGTAAACCTTAAAGAGGATTAATCCTCAAGGACCACTGTAATGAGACCTTAAAAGGCTGAACAACAGCAGCCTATCACTGAGGGAAGCGGTAGCCTGCTCCCAGAAGTCTTCTCTAGCAGAGTTACATCAAAGCAAACTGGGACCAGATAGCAGGATTCTGCAAGAATCCCTTATCTCAGCGCTAGCGGATGCTTCTCCTCTGATTGTCTTGAACTGCCACCTGTCCCAGGCATCTTTGAAGGCAACGCTAAGCCTGTGATGGATCTGACCTCCTTGAGCTGAGATTCTTTTATGTCTTTCTTCATTTTCTGCTCTGTTACATTCTTTCCCTGCAACGCACACTACATGAAACAAAGGGAGTTCTCACTCCTTGACTCACTGTCCCCAGCTATTTGAAAGCAAAAAAAACAATGTTAAGGATTATACTCCGCCCGCAATATGGAGCTGTCCTCAGGAGACAAGCCTCTTATTTTTTGAGAGTTATAACTAGATGGCTTTTACACGAAGGGACTTTACAATGAGGTTCAACGTTGCTGGGAGCCAAGATATGAAAGCTGCATATCAGAGATAGCTTAAAAAACAAAAAGCTTCATAATACATAAGTATATGAAAGATCACATTACAAAAACAGGCAGGAAAATAACCAGGAAGCAACAAGCCTCAGAAAAAAAAGACACTAAATTACTGCAGAGCATGCACACATCCTATAGTACACACAAATATCCTATAATATCCCTGTCCAGCATCCTGTAACGATGCCGGATTCACCCCAGGTGAAAACAAAGAGTTGGCCAGTTCATGTCAAATAGCAGCTTTCCTACCTGAGATGCAGGCATACACAAAGTATATACCGGCTTACACATAGGGCTATGACTTGACCAGGAATGCCAAGAGCCAGCGTTTCAGTTTGCAAACAGCGACAGCCTGGAAAGCACACTGCCCCTGCTTGGTGGCACGTACTTCCAGGAGGCATCAAGCAGTTACAGGGAGCGAAGATGTGTGCAGAGAGTTGTCCTCAGATTTTATTCCGATAGCTATGAGCCATAATATATAAGTCACCAGGGTCCTAAAAAGGCTGGGCAGAGGAGGAAAGCTGCTACAGCTCCCACCCCTAATTTCCCACTCTTGCGCTCAATCAGTTCTAAACCAGTTTTGAAGTCCTTTTCTTCTGTGCACACTGCACTGTCAGAAGAACAAGAAGCCAAGCATAACTGGGCTGAACAGGACATTGTCAGCAGCACCTCCCAGTTCCCTGCACTGACAACATAAAAGGGTGTCATTAGTTGCAGTTAGGTGAGGCTCACGGAAGTGCTACGCAGAAGGATGGAAGCAAGAAAGAGAAAGCACCTTTTGCTTTTGAAGCTTCCTGGGAAATCACAGCTGGAAGAATTCAACCAGCCATGTAAATAGCCAGACTCCGCATCAAACTACCGGGCTGGATGTGTTTCCTCTTATTATTACACCCAGATATGCAAAGATTGTAGAAAAAAAAAAAAAAGAAAAGAAAAAGAGGAACAAATTATAGTGTTTGAATGCTAATTAAAAAGACATTATAGAAAACATTGAGTGGACCACAGCATTTTCTGGAGCCAAGACCTATCGCCCATGTTGCCAAATTAGCTTGGCCTGTGGCCATGCTGCACTGCATGCTCAGAAGGAAAGGAAAGTTGAAGACTTCTTCCCATCCATATGAAGATTTCTTCCTACCCACATCCCCACAGCAAGGTATTGTGCTTCAGAACCACAGAGCAATGTGAGGCCGGCACCAGCCTCCCTAAGCAAATACAGTGGTCACTTCTCAGCAGCCAGCAGAGCAGCCTCGGAGGGCTGCCTTCCGCAGGGGACTGTGCCAGTGCCTTGTGTAGCCTCAGCAAGGTCTATCTGTGTATATGTCACCTCTTAAAGGGGTGGCCTCTGCGATGCCTTTAGGATACAACAGGGTGATTTTGCATTTTACCAGCCTTCAAGCATGGCCTCAGCAGCACTGGCCTATGCCCTTCTGGTCCAGCAGGATCCTGTATGCCCAGGAGAGCCTCACATGATGGCACAGTCTACGAGCAAATCCTAGAGGTGGAGGCTGGCCAGGACACAGGCACAGGATGCCCTACCCTCCCATACAGATCACCCTTTCGGAGTGACAGACACACAAAAAGTAACACCTATGGGAAGTACCACTACAGCAGCACATCCTCCACCTGCCTTTCTGGTTTAAGCTGGTTTAGAAAGCACAGAAGCATGGAAGACACGACTAAAAGTAGGATTTGTGTTACAATCTGTGATGTACACGGAAAGTAATTATCTTCCTTAAAGAGATGTGCCATTTCCCCACAAGAACAGAGAAACACTTTCACAGGCCAACATTTTGGGTTTCATCCAGCCTTTGCAATTTTTTCCGTGGGAGCAGACAAAGCCAGATCAGGTCTTCAGTCTTTATTCATTAGGGGCTTCCTCCAGATGGCTTTATTTCCCTGTAAGCTTATTTAAATTTTCTGTACTCAAGTTGACAAATCAAGAAAAACTGAAAATCTGTAAGAGTGCAAATAAGCACAGGCTGTGGTCACTGCTGGTCTCTGGCAAAGTAGAGGCATTTATGAGCTTCCCCAAGTCAAACATCCCAAGTATTGGGCAGCTCCATGATTAGCCAGTGATATAATGACCAGCATTCCTCTTCTCCCTTCCAGTGAAAAGAAAACGAAAATCCATTCCTGTCACAGCAGCAATGAATGTTGTTTTTTGTTGTCTGGCACCGATTTTATTGTCAAAAGCACTATAGCTCACTTGTGTTGATGCCAACTCAAATATCATCCAGCATGAAATATGGCACTGGTGCCAACAGCCTGCTATCACCGTACCATGCTGGTCCATCCCAGTAAAGTGAGCAGCCACTGTTTCTACATAACACAGGCCTTGATCCAACAAATCTTATTCATACAAATAACCTGATTTCATTTCAGCAACAACGTCTAACAGAATTCAAGTCCATAGCTGGAGGCTTTCAACAGTTGTATCTGCAGGCAGGTTGGCAAAAAAACATACAAATCAAATGCAGCACCTCTTTACACCCAAGAGTGTGACATACCAGAATGAAATTTATTTCAACACATTCTACCTCATTAGTTATTTGCTTCAACACTTGGTGTTACACTCAGCTGTTACCATAATCAGCCATTTATTTCAAAGTATGTCATATGCCATTACTTTTGGCTTGTTACCATAAGCTACTTCAACAGGGGACTCTAGATAGAGGAATATCAATGTTCAGCTCTTCATTTGCGAAATGGTAACACGGATCCTTGGGAATTATGATTTTAAATTACAACTAGCATGAGGAGCAGGTAAGATGAAAGAGGAGACTATAAGGCAACTGGGAATTATTACAAAGTTCATTGAAGCCAGCAGCTGTTGATTCATTGAATTCACTGGGTTCTGGATCAGCGCCGTTTGGCTGTTTGGGAAAACCGATGGCTCAGGGCAGCATTGAAATGTGAAAGGGAAAACAGAAGGAACAATGGGGGACCCTCTGTTCTACCTTATTCAGTGTGAAGCAGGAAACATGCATAATTGAGATTGAAAAGAGATTCCATTATCTAGGGAGCTGTGCTGAACTCCAAAAACTCACTAAGACAAATTCTGAAAGACAATATAAAACGTTCTCTTGCTCCTGTTGGTTTTTTCTTTGTTGTTGTTTGCAAAGTGACTACTCATTTTTAAAAGGAAGTATGAAGACAGAGTACAAACCTGTACATACACAAACACTTCCATGCCAGTACTCTCTTTTATGCTGCTGTGGACAACACCACCACGTTGCATGCCAACGACCACATTGTATTACAGAAGCTATGCTCTTTTAAAACACAGCTACAAATACCCCGATACTTGGTGCAGTCCTGGTTTCCCACACTGGTGATTGCTGCCTTGGCTGTAAGTTATATCATCACAAACAAAAAATGGTAACCACTATAAATTTGATCGAAAGGGTAAGTGTTTCTGCAGTGATCTCCAAATGCACTGAATGAGCCAGCTCAAGGGTCCCAGTTGTAAGTAATTTAAGCTCTGCTTTAGTAAGAGCTTAAAAAGTACCATGCCAACTACCCAAAAAACAGGCTAAGAGGAAGCTAATTGGGTTGCTAGGTGTGAATAAGAGGAAGCCTTTCCTCCTACTTAACTCAATAAACAGAAATTGAGCTGTACCACTAGCAGTCCTGAAAATCATTCAACAACCAAAGCATTTACACTATCTTAAAACCAAAGGCCTGTTCGGTCCTGGAGCCCAACAGGAGGCCACAGCTGGTGCTGTGAGACTTCCATAGGACAATCTTGAACTCGTGCCATGTCAATAGGAACTACACTGCTGTTTAAAACCTCCCTGGCCAAGATGGTGCCATGGGGAGGGCAGGTCCACAGTGTGCCCACTGCCTGAGGCATGCTCTGGGACACCATCCTTCAGCGCCCACACATCCGTGTTTTCCTCTGGTCCTAGAGGCAGCAGCATAGCATCAAAGAATATCCGAATTGGAAGGGACCCACAAGTATCATAGAGTCCAACTCCTGGGTCCCCAAAGGACCACTCAAAAAAAAAATAAAAATATCAAATCGTGTGTCTTGAGAGCATTGTGCAAACGCTTCTTGAACTCTGTCTGGCTCAGTGCCATGACCGCTTCCCTGGGGAGCCTGTCCCAGTGCCCGACCACCCTCTGGGTGCAGCACCTTTCCCTAACCCCCAGCCTGACCCTCCCCTGTCCCAGCTCCATGCCGTTCTCTTGGGTCCTGTCGCTGTCCCCAGAGAGCAGAGCTCAGCGCCTGCCCCTCGTGAGGGAGCTGCAGGCTGCCATGAGGCCTCCCCTCAGCCTGCTCTGCTCTGGGATGAGCAAACCAAGGGACCTCAGCCGCTCCTCATATGTCTTCCCCTCCAGCCCCTTCACCATCACTGTAGCTCTCCTCTGATAATCTCTTAACAGAGTTACTTGCTCTCCCCAAATCCAGGGTTGAAGCAGAGAATGATGGTGCAAATGCCGATCTCACTCTGACAAGCACTGAGGGCATAATGAGATTACCCCAAGGGACTGTGACAGAGGGGCACCCTGTGGTTGTTAAGATACCCCACAATTTAATCGTTGCTACAGATTTCTTCATGAAAACAGGGCTATGGCAGGGGAGATGGGAATAAAAAGGAATTGAACTTGAATGTTTATTTTGTACATTTGGACACGTTGATTTAAATTCCCATATACAACACCTATGAGGATCCGGCTACCTACACAAACACATAAGGCCATCTGAGACCTCTACTCTATCTGAGACTTTTATACAGAATTAATGGATATGATGTCAGACGTAGATGGAGACCAGTAGCTTTACAGGGTGGCAGACAGACCAACTACAATCCTTTCAGACATTAAATAGCACTTGAAACCTCTGCTTAGGTAATTGAACTCCCTCTATTGCATTGACCAGATGGAAGACCACTAGTGCAAGTGAACTGTCTTCCTGGCAATGTAAGATGCTTCACAGAGGTTAACAAGTACAAGACTCACACTCATCAACTCAGGAAAACCTGCTTCAGTTCTCAATGAAAGCCATAATCACAAAAAATACAAGGACTCGTAATCATGAACCAGCACCTGGTTAAGATGTCCCCCATGCTTTCCCACAAGGACTCAAGTTGTTGCAGCCACAGAGCCCCTTACAGATACAGGTAAGGCATCCGACACCAAAAGCTGCACAGGGATGAGTTCTGGCTAACGTTTTTTAAGGCTCTAGGCAGCCACATCCAACAGGCTACTTTTCAAACCATGTATCCTTGGCTGAGAAACATTTGGAGGACAGAATATTCAGAAAAAGATGACTGACAGACAGCAACCTCAGGCATTATGGGATGCTTCAAGTTTTGAAACAGATGATGCATATCTTCCTTTGGCCACTAGTTCTCTACATACCTGTCATACTTGGCTAAACCCTAGCACTATGAATCCTCAAAAACGTCACAAGAAAGATCGCTGATAAGAAATAAAAAGAGAAAGCTAATTATCTTGCCTGTTGTCATGGCAGTAATGAGCACAACAATTCTGCATCAGGCTTTGGGATTTATTTTTTTTTTTTTCCAGAGTACACGGCAATGGCAAATACCACAACTCTCAACATTCTTGCATTAGCAAATCTCTGAAGAGGAAACCTCACCGTTTTTTATTTTGTTTTGATATTTTTTTCAACTCAGTTTTAGGGCTTCCAAATGTTTTTGTTTTGTTGTTTTTCTTTTTTCCCCATTCAGCTGCTGATGCATAGAAGTTACCATGTAGGGAAACAAGATCAGTCCAAACCCACTACAGACCTTGTGACAAGACTCTTAGAGACAGGAACGTCCATGTATCAAGGGACACGGCAACTTTTAAGAAGCTTTTCATTCTCTCCTGATTTAGGGATAGCTGATCCGCCTTGAGGCTAAAGAGATGGATTACATTATTTCTTGGCTGGTTTTCAGAGTTCCTAGCTATGATTCTATAGCTCTGAGCAATGTACTCTGTCTCCTTCCATGAAGGCAGTATACAACAAATACACACTGTAAAGCATCTAAAAATGCCTCACCTGACAAACCAAATCAAATCTGTGGAGGAAGTGAGTGTTTTTGCATTTATTCTCAAAAAAAAAAATAAAACAAAACAAAAAAAAAAACACATTCTCTTAAAACAACCCAATGAAAGAGATTAACAGAACCAATCTGGTCCTCGGACGGCTCCACACGCAGCAGTGCTCAGTAGTCACATTCTCTTAGGTGCAATAAAAGGACAAAATACTTTTTTTTTCCTTTTTGAAAATTTGATCCTCGGGACATTTTTTACATTAAGTCCAACAGAATTAGTCGTAAGAAATATCCTATTCTACCTTTTGCCCAAACAGGATCACCTCTCTCCAGATCATGCCCTGTAGTTTCCAGTTAAATTTAATACTAATTGTAATGACAAGATAAAAAACGGTAAATACGTATCTTTGAATACTAACCTAAACTTTAAGCTAAATCAAAGCAAAAAGCCAGAAAGATCACCCTTCAATTTATCAGCTACATTACATTTCAAGGCCTTTCAAGTATTGGCAGTTCTGCAGTCTCATGCTGAGGAGAAAGAAAATCAGGTAGAAAAAGGACGTTTTTATGTGCCACTTCTAGCTGTAAATCTTTTCAGTGCAATTGTAACTTCCAAATGAGAGGAGCAAGCAGGGGCAGCTACTCCAGGGCTCTAAAGAGTCCATGCTTCTTCCACAGGACTCAGGAGAAATAGGCAGGAGTATTTACAGGGAGCAGAACTTCTCAAACATGACTAGAGAGGCTTGGGAGACATCCTGCAGAACAGCTTTCCATTTACAAGTAGCTGTTAAGCTCAAGAGGTCTGCTGCTCCTTCCAAAATTTCAAACTGAAGGTGTCTCTGACACTAAGCTTGATTTTGAAAGCAGTAAGATCTTTCTGTTGGAGGCCATTAAAATAAGCTATTAAATTTTAGATTTTTTTTCCAAAAGCTTTCATGCAAAGACGCTAATTTTCTTTTCATTAAGACCAACTTTTTGGTTGCTCAGCTGACATTCACTTTTGTACCAGAGTTTTCTTCCCTGTGAATTTTATTAGATGCTTTAACTTTTTTTCCAACAACCCCTACTTGACAACATTTAGAAACCACTCCATAAATCACTGTCAGAGGATAGTTTTGTTACTACAATGCTTATGCCCCTCCTCCAAATACTGCTGCAGAAAGGGTTGAACAAGTAGGACCCAGACTTTTAGAGGTATTTAAGAGGCTAACCTCGTGCTGAAATTGAAGAGCCCCTAAATGTCTTTAAAGACTCTGGCCCTAAATCTCTGCAAGGATTCCTCACTGACACTCACCTACCGCTCTCCAACAGGGCTGGGGGAGAAAATGGCTGTAAAGAGCTGTCCCTGGCCACCACCACGCGGTGACGCAGGGAACCTAGAGGTGTGCTAAGAAAAGTGCCTGCCATGGGACTAACCTAAAGGCTCTCGGCTGTCCCACTGGAGGCCCAAAACGTTTCAGGGAGAGGACAAAAGAGGCCACCAGCCACCACCCCATCCCCCAACCCAGAAAGGGACCCCCCCTCCATGAGTTCATTTGGTGGTGGCAGCTTGGACAGCTCTTACCATCCAATGAGCCACACACAGATGACCATCACAGTGCAAGCCACACCACCATGTAAAGTCACTGCTTTTTTATTATTGCATTTTAATGCAGTGTTTCCACTTACCATTTGTAGAAACAGTCTGATCTCCTTTTTATTATATTTCTCCCTCCTTTTCTATGGGGAAGATGAAGGAAGGGGAATTCTTCTAAGGGGAATTAAAACAACAAGCAAGTAAATGATCAAGTGCACCTAGTGAACTAGCACTGTTATTTTCCTTGCTTTGGTCTTTTGTTCGTGTTGCAAATTGATTTTGAGATGACACTAACACCGGGGAATCTAAGGGGGGCAGTTATGAGGACATGATCCCTGCAAAGCACAAGTCCAGACACATTTGGTGGGAACTGAGGGCAATCAATGCATTTGGAGGGCTAATCCTATGAAATGTGCAATAAGCAGTTCCCGCTTCCCCAGATAGATACAGAAGCTTCAAAACCAGCAGAATAAATCCCTGTTAAAAAAAAAAAGAAAAAAAAGAAAAAAAAAGAAAAGAAGCAGGGTGAGATCCTGCTTTCAGCTATGTTCAGTGCAACCGCTGAGCTGAAGGGACGTACCAGAAAGAATCCTGCCAGGGCCATTCCTGTGTATATGAATTTTTAGATCAGAGCCAACTGAACTGTCACTGCTTTTTGCTTAAGATAATTCTTCAGGCTTTACTAATTAGGAACTAACAATTCTTTCAGATGAGCTGTGAAACGCAGGGAAGAATACCAGCAGTATGTTTTAAATCAAAGTGTTTACATCAGGAATGATTCATTTTTTCCATGAGGAATGACTTGTGAGACAGGCAGTCTTAGCACTGCCATAAATCTGCGTGGGAATTAAAATTGGGGAGAGAATAACAAAAGGAAGTTGCTATCCCTGCCTCAGCCCCACCTCTGGAGACAGAATTTACTTTAACAAGGGGCTCAAACTACCACCATAATCAGTGTTTGAGAAACACTTTTTTTTTCAATCCATTTAAGAAACACTGCAAAAATCCACGCTCAAGCTCAGTAATGCTGCTCTCCTCAGTAAAGAAAAGCTGTAACATATGAACGGAAACCCCAGCATTTTTGTCATCTCCTCTAAAGCTTTTAAACAGAAAGAAAAAAGTTTTAAAAAACATCCTTAGTGACCAGTGTTTAATTGATGCTTGAGAAAATCATAACAATGACAAAATAACTGAAAACAAAAATATCTGTTTTAGGCCTGGATGTGTTTTTGTTTTTATTTCTGGGAGGACAGAGGTCTCTGGACTGAGCACGAGGCCGCTCTCTCATCCTTGGTTGCTAAACAGTTGAGGAGCTCTTTGGCGGTGCACAAGGGCCGCCAGCTCCATAGCATGTTTCATCCCAGCTGTTTGAAAAGCTGGTCCACTTGAAACACAACCATCCTCCCCACCCACACTCTGCAGGAGAGCTAACTCCCCCTCGATGAGGTATTTATTCCACATATATGGTAACTATTATTTCCAACGTTTACAACATCAGTCATTTTAATTAGGAAAAAAATTATAACAACAGAAAATCCTGCAGCGCACATACACAGAGACACGCATATTTACATGTAGAAATGCAAGGCATTCAAGTTGTTTCTAATAACTGCAGCTCCTGGAGCAGACATGCGTTCCACACACAATTGACTTAAATGCTCTTTTTCTTTTCTTGCCATAAAAATATACAGATGTCCTTCTTCAAAAAAAAAAAAAATTATTTTCCCTCTTCCTGTGTTACAGGAAGCCTGCCCACACTTTTAAATACAAAGTGGGTATATATAGAAGCACAAATTAGGCATCTTGAAGAGTCTATATTTTCCAACCACAGGGAAACTAAGGAATTACTGTGAGTGTTTACATACCCAGCTATGGAGAATTAAAACAGTATTTTCTATCCATATGCCCAGGAAAACTGGCAAGAAACTAAGGAAAAGAACAATAGCTTCGCTGGTTCCTCACCTGTTGCTACAGTGGGACTGGGATATGATTACATTATTCAGCCTTGTTCATATGGCCCACTGTAAGTGTCAGCCTGAATACTGTCACCACTTCGATGAAAGCATGTCTTACATATATAAATGATACAACTACTATGAAAATTTCAGTAAGCCTGTCTGCTTCCCTATAAATCTAGCTAGACATTTGTCTCTTTAGTTGTCTTTCTGTATCACATCTATTAAAGGTAAATAAAAGCATGATGGCTCTTTATATGACATTAATAGCTTGAGGGATTTTATAAATCAGTGAGTAAAACCCAGCAATTCACTACAGCAGCAGTGAAGTGGGTCTGCCCATCTGATATTTTTCTGGCTTAGACTTCTGCTTTAGGATCTTGTTGTTCATTTAAAGTTAACTCATCACTTGTTTCTCTATCACTATATGTAACTTATGCTGTTCCCTCAACTTCTGACATCAATGCTTCCCTAGCAGTCCACACATCCTAACTAGCTCACGTTACTGGTCACAATATAGACATAGCAGCTACATCAAGTCTTGGGAACTCCAGTCAAAAGAGGCAAATTTAATAACAGAAAGCAAAATAAACCAAGCCCAAACCACCCAGGCTCATTCTGACTGGGTGGACCCTACTCCTCAGTCTGAATCTTTAGTAGTATCAGAGACACTTTGATCCAGATTTAAGAGGTTAGTTAGCAGCTGGTCAGATGGTCAAAATGACAATCACTAAATTTATCATAAGGTTTGTTGTTCGGTTGTTTGGGGCTCAGGGTGGGGCGGGCAGTTGTATGCTTCCTTTCCTTCCAGCTGTAGTGCCTACACACAGAAGTGATTTGCTTCCCTAACAGGACTTTTGTTTTTGAGCGAGACTTGGGGTCTGCGTTAACAAATCCTCAAAGCTGTACGCTGCAGTTGGTGTCTCCTATCTGCAAGTTTGTATTTCTGTGTGCTGCTGACTGCGAGCAGTACTCTGCTCTGCACATCCACGCTTCTCTGGCAGGCAAGTCTGCCACTAGCGTGCTGCTGCACACCCTTCCAGGCAGAAGGATGAGTAACTCCCCTCCAGGGTTCGAACAGGGCTGCGTAAGAGCGAGAGAAGAGGACAGTGTGCAGAAACAGAGTGTGTACATTGGAAGAGAGCTGAAAAGCTTCGCTGCAAACTTTTTCCCTAAATACTGATCTAGACTACAAAGACAGCAAATGTTCGTTTTCTCATAATGCCTTCGTTCTTATTAACAATCAGGCTCTTTTTTTTTTTTTTTTTTAAAAAAAAAGGAGGTCGGTGAGACTTAAGGTTGCGCGAGACATACTTTGATCTGCACCCTGATGAGTGAACATTCCCCTTTGCTGCTAGCCCAACTAATGAAGGGATAAAATTAGCTTTTATCCCTGGCACTTTCTTTAGCAAAAAAACATGCACTAATCAGCTGTCCTCACTAATCAGTCGTCTGGCTAATGACCTTTTGCCTTAAAACACTAAAATTTCTGAATGATGTGAAGGAAAAAAAAAACAACACAGACTGGCCCCTCTTTGTGGGTCTTAAACCTATCATCTGGAACTGGAGACTGGAAGGTTAAATGGCAAATCTGTATCCTGACTAGGTGATAAATCTATAATCAAAAGGCACAAGCCTTGACACCTCAAGATGTACTTCATTACTACACAACTAAATGATTTTTTGCTGTTTAAAAAAAAAAAACTAAAAGCAGATGAAAAAAAATTGCTTAACTCCCTCACATTTTGCCTGTGGATAAATCCATTCCACATCTGTGTTCAAGTGTCAGTTAATTTCTTACTTTTTTATTAATGCCTGAGCAGGAATTCAGAAGTTGAAAACATTTGCCTTTTTTTTCCCTGTACAACTTCAGGGGACTATAGCTGGGAAAGAAAATGACAAAACTACCCTATTAGCCTGCATGCTTGTGAAAAAGTGAATCCTTAAAAATAATAAAAGCAAACAATAAAAGCAGCAATGTAGTTTCCAATCACCCCCCAAATTCTTATTGTACAAGGTACAGTCCTTTCTCCCTTTCTGCTCTTAATACTGCACTTCAACATTGTTTCAAAAAAAAAAAAAAAAAAAAAAAAAAAAAAAAAGACCTCTGAGGGCTGTTTCATTTTCCTTCTCTGCTTTCTTTAATGAGGCTTTTTTTTCTTCGTGTATGAAGGGGGTGGAGCAAACGCAGCACTGGATCATTGAGGAGGATTAGCAACAGATGATATATCCTGTGGAAGTTGCTTTGCAGTGGCCTGTGCTAATTTTGAGCTGCCATGCAACTGCTCCCTGCTTTTAACTTGAGACAGAAAAAAAAAAACAGAACACATTTACCTCAACCCTAAGACAGACAAAGGAACTGGCTCCGGGGACGATGCAATGTGACAAATAAAATGACACTCAATTTGACAGCCTCAACAGCCTTCCAGCCTTGCTCCCCGAAACAAATCTGCAGCAAATACTCACGGTAATGAGGATCCATGTAACCATTTCTGGGGTCCATAGTAAACAATGTCCCACGATAAGGTACAGAAGGTTCAGGAAGGTGCGATATAGATCCATGGATCTCCTTCTTTATTAATGAGGCCCTTTCCTCGCTAGATGTTGAAGGCTCTTCACTGATCTTGCTGAGGCCTTGCCCACCTTGTGGCTGCATTGTGATTGCGTTCCTTCTCTCTCTGTGATAGGTCTGTCCAGGACTTTCATCCTCTGGAAAAAAATACCAAAGAAGAGAGAGAGAGAGCAGAAAGAGTGAGAGACTTTTAGTCCATTTTTAGCAAATAAAATAAAAAGTTCTCCCCGCCACCACCATCGCTCGAAACGCCGGGGCACAAGTTAGTGGCCGTCGGCGCACGCCGGGCTGTGAGGGATGCTGTGGGTACGGGCCGAGCACACCAGCTCGGCTCTTGGGCGGTAGATCATCGTCACCCATGCACTGATGCATTTACCAGCGGGGCTATCAATCCTGCAAGAACAGACACAGACTTGCTGTATTTTTTTTGCCACTGGGACAAGGAGACTGGAAGTTTTGCCTGCCTGATGGGGAGGAAGAAAACAATTTGTCACAAACAGCAGAAGATGAACCCCGCTAGCTGAGCCTAAATCAAACCTCGCCACCCACTGCTGCTCTGCAGCGCTGCTCCAGTCCTTCAGAGGCTTGCTTTTGTGGGAGTCTGGAGCCTTAAAGAAAGGTCATTAGTGATGAGAGGCAAGGTGGGCAACAAGGAAATGGGTAAAATTGCCCAAAATCCAGCATCAGCGGCGTAAGGCAGGCACAACTGGGGACAACTGCTCCGGCAGTGCCACCACAGGGACATGTGTGGAGGATGGTGGAGCACACACCCTCTGTCCTTACTCCCATATCCACAAATTAAAAAAAATTCAGTGAAAAAGGGGGAAAATGAAAGAGTGAGGAGGGTGGAGCCCAAGCCTCAGTCTGGACGACCCCTTAGGCCTATGATATCGCATGTGTGCATTTTAGCATGGGAAGGCAGAAGTATCTGCAGGCCTCCTCTCCACATGTCCATCAGGCCACGGCTCTTCACCTGCTCGTCTCCAGCATCTCCCTCTGAAGCCTTTTTGCCTGCTGTGAAGGGCCCTATGGCCTTCTGATGATGGATCCACTGGCCTGCCTTGCCTCACAGCTGGGTGTTTAACCAAACCTGGGCTTCCCTATGAGCTGCAACCCCTGTGGGCCACACATACCCTCTAAAAACCACACCAAGGGGTTCTTCCCCTCAGAAGGCACATGTGGCTTCCCAGGTGTACTTTACATGTACCAGAAGAGTTTTCTTAGCTGCACAAATATCTACTGTAAACACCCCCCGTAGTTGTATTATTGTTTCATTAAAACAGACATTTCTCTAAACCAGTGCACAACTGCTGGCTGGATTCTGGCAGATCCCATGTTCCAGGTACAGCCTTGCTCTACAAACCACCTTGTATGTGTCGGCATATACCAGTGTGTCTTGAAGAAATACTTATAAATACTCTTAGCATCAAAAGTTGTTCAAAAGTATATTAAGAATCTCAGATTAAACACTGGGTGCAAAAAGGTAACTGGAAAGGAAAATACAATACCCTTAGGAAATAAACGCAGCTCAGGTACACTTATCCTACAACCAACAGGCAAAGCAGGGTTGTTTACAGCAGTGCCAAGATTTCACCTCAGTTGTCAGAGGCCAGAATATTTGAGGTCAGGGCCACATTTTTACTTACAACTTGCCCTGCTGCACTCATTCAAACAGCAAAGGCACCAGCAGGCAATTCACCATGCGCCTACTCTCACAAGTTCACCACCAGCGTAACTCAACCTATTTGCTTTCATATAAATTAGATTACAAACAGGCTCCATGCGTATTAGATACCCGGAGTTGAATTTGGCGCATTATACGCACAAACTAGCTACGCCATTACTTTTAATGCCGTGCTCTCCAGGCATTTCCCTGCCCCCTCTCCTCCAAAGTAGGGACAACAACAAAACCCAGCAGTGTAGCCTATTGAGCGCTTAATTATTTTTCTATCTCCAGGTATTACAGCAAGCAGGGTCTGCTGACTTATCAGCATCTTCCAGGGACTGAATTCTTTTAACAGCCAGCGGTAATTCTCCATACAGAGCGCTTCCCGGATTGGTCTGAGGAGAAAGAGTTAATAGAAACAGACAACAACGCTGTAGAGTTTAAACCCTTTGCCCTTTTCTATTTTTTATTAATATGCACAGGCACTGGTCCCTGCTCTGGATTAGCAGGGTTTAAGGTTTCCACTTTTTACACCAAAGCTGTTTTTAGTTAGACTCCCTTTTGCAGTCCTCTAAAACTTTAAAACTTATATGAGGTTTTTAGAAAACTGCTTGTATAACTGAAAAATAAAAAATAAATCACCCCAACCAAAGTCACATTTTCCATCACGTTTCTCTCTAGCTGGAGTCTTTTATGTTAAATTTCAACCTAGAGTGAACTTTCACTGATGAGATGTAAACTCTTGTAAAAATAGGGGATTACACTCTATTTGAAATCCTGACAGACCCTTAAGCAGAGCGAGCTAACCTGTGCTACCACGGTATGGAAAGCAGAGAGCCAAAGTGATTTGTGTGGCTGTATAATCAATCTGAGGATCAGATAGGATTTCAGTTCTTTTACTCTTCCATATAAAGATAATATTTGTTAAAACTGCCATCCTGGAATACAACAAGAAGCTCATGCCTGTCTTCAGGCTTCAGTTTTATTCTTTCCTTCTCAAAACACGCATGTGTCATGAATCAAGGTACTGGGGACTGGTATGGAACGATTTTTTAAACTGCTGAATGAAATTCAAAACCTACTTTCACTAACTTTGAAACTAAAGAAAAAATGTGTTTCGCTTTAATAAGTTTTCCCTTTTTTTTCTGGTTCCTCAAGAAAAAAAAAAAGTAAACAAAAGAAAAATAGCATTTTTTCCTCTGTATCAACCATCTCTCTCTGTCATGAAATTAATGCCGCTTGCTGTTAAAGTCAAGCAGTTTTGTATTCTGCCCACCACATAAAACTTCATGCAGATTTTTTTTAAAAAGTAAACATGATTTTTTTTTTTTTTGCAATAATATGGAATTTCAACAGACAAACATTTTGCTAAGCATTTACTTCCCGCTCCACCCCACAGAGCTGCTTTGGATAGGGGGCAGATGAGGGGGCTTGACAATCACTGCGCTCCAGAACACAAACAGCCGAGAGGTTTGGAAAAGCCCCCTGCTTACACCGAGGGGGAAACTTCTCCGGCAATAATTCTGCCTCGTCTCCCAGAGCCACTTCAGTGAGCCAAAGGGCGAAAGCTGTCTGATCTTGTTCTGTTTCAGCCGAATTGTTCTATCAAGTTTTAGAGTGAGTGCAGACAAGCTGCACCGGGCCAAATTATTGACGGAAACATACTGTCCACCATGGCAACAAGTGGGACTCTATAGCAAAAATGTAAGCAAACAGCCCACTTCCCTGGCAGCATCTGCCAAAGGTTCCTCACAGCCAAACACACAATGGCTGTTACTCCTCTTCTCACGATTTAGGAATAGCCTGCTTTAGGGTCAAAAGAAACATCTGATTTACTAAAATGTTGCAAAGACAAATTACAGTGAACAGGACCAATTCTCCCTCATCTCCACCTGCTTCCTACTGGTGGGTGCCCACCAACTTCAGCACTGTTCGTCCTGCCTTCTGCAGGTAGAAGAGACAGACTGGGGTGGGGGCAGAGAGTAATCAGGCCTCCAAAGCAATCTGCATAAGCCTCCCTTTCTTCATGTATGCCCTGTGAGCTAGGAGCCAGAGACACGTGTTACAGGCACCCAGTCTGGAACGACTGCATTAATTCAAGATTCTCCCATCCACTCAGAAATACCCGATTTAGTCCGGCTATTATGATCTGAAGCGGTTTTTATTAGAAGTGTTTAGCACCAAGGAGCACCTACCTCATTTAATCAACAGAACAGCTCGCACTGGACAGTGTGTCTGAGCAAACGCACTTCTGGCTGTTCAGCTAATTTACCCAGCAAATTAAAAAGCAGTGCAAACCACAATCAAGCACAAAACTCCATTAAACTTTCTTCCCACGTTAACTTCTTTCCTTTTATCACAGTTTCACAGACCTCAAGAGACAAAGTCAACACTTCTTTATTTTAAACCTCGTAGAATCAGCAACTATATATATAAAAAAAAAAAAAAAAAAAAGTTGAAATCTACTTGATATACCCTGCTGAAAATCACTCCCAGCACTCTTTAAAGATACCCCGGCTTAAAGGACACATCACCGGTCCGGTTAAATCTGTCCCTGCGCCAAGTTCCCCACCGCCTTCCTGCAGGCGACTGGCAGGTAGCAGCGTTGCTGCCGCACGAGCAACCTGCCGGCACGCTGCACCTGGGTAAGAGAAGAGGCAACATACTTACAACGCAGTCCAAAAGACCCTGGCTTACAGGCTCTCCAAGCTCTTCTCTTGACCAAAATTCTCTGGCTACCAGGCTGTGGACATTCCTCCCTCTCTTTTTCTCTCTCTCTCTCTGCCTTTCCCCCCCCTCTCCCTGTCTCCCTCCCTCTCTCTCAGAGGCAGTGCTTCTCCCATTAGAGGAATTAAAAGTGGTTGGTGCCATGCTAAATTTAACAAGCTCATTAGTATTCTTCCTGTGTGCTTCCTAGTGAACTCTCCCTATTCAAGCAGCTCTCTCTAGCTGAGGGGTCAGGCGGCTAATCATTAAATCAAACTAATGTCACCCTATCACAATCGGCCTAAGAGAAGGAGGGTTTATTATTTCAGTTTATGCTAAATAAACGGTTTTACAAATGGTCTCCAAGCAAGGTCAACAGCAGCTTCAATTACAAGACAAACTTAACAAGAGTTGCTATAAACCAAGTGCTCCATGTTGACCTAAGCACAAGCTCAGCTCCGCATATTGCCACTAGCAGGATTGTACAGGAATGCATATTGTAAAATAAAGGAGAGGGTAATCTTTTCTTTGCCAGAATTTGTGACTGCACAGAGACTGCTCATTCACCTCTCCCCAACCAGCTTGCTGCTCAGCTCAATTCACCCCACACAAAGGCTGAAGACCAGACCTCAATGGACCGAGTGAAACATGTTCAAAACTAGGCTCTCTATTGTGACTGAATTTCTTAACATCTTTTCAAAAAGCGGAGAATGCCTTGAGGCTAAAGGAAGAAACAGGCTAATGGTGAATTGGGAATACTGAGCAAATTTCAGAGCCCTTTCCTCCTAGCTTTTGAGGTTGAAAGCAAGCTCTTTCCTTTCAAGTTTCAAAGTCCTTTTTCCTCCCGCAGTGTCACAGAAGGATTTGAAAAGAAGGTAATTGTGCTCACAGTCCCCCTGATCAGAGCTTACGTCCTATTTCTGGTATTTCGGAATACTTCTTGCAATAATGGTGCATATAGCTCAATCCCTTAACCGTCCTGCACTCTGCAATTGCTCATTAAATGAACAATTGCTGGTATAAAATGCCTTTTATGTTCAAGGTCTGGATATAAGATAAGCATTCTAGTACTCTAAATTTGGTTTACTAAGGAAACTCTCCATCATTAAATTACAAAACTGAAGTCAGAATATCAGCCGTTCCCAGAAAAGTAGCATTTTAGGTTGCTGTGAACCAGAAGGCAGGGGGGAGGGGGATGCAAAAGAGATTGACTACTTAAATTCTTAATAAAATAGGTATCTACTAAGAAAGCAATTTCCCCCACGTTTAAGAAGATCTAAGTTTTTGAGACCTGTTATTTTCTTTCTTGGAATAATATAGTAGAGCAATTGCCAAGCTCATTAGGACATGGGCATGTGCAGCTTCTTGCATACATCCATTGATCACTACTTTCTGGTCACCTTAAGAGCAAAGCAGTAGGAAATGCATCTGCAGGATTGTGCCTGCCTTTAAAAGCCTGTGTTGTAACCAAAGTTTTGGTTTGGGTGGGTACAGTAGTTTAAATTGAGCACCAAGTTTGTTATTTCCCTGCATTTGGAGCAATTGCACATGAAGCACGCGCTCTGGAAAGGCTAACGCAGATACGAAGCACAATGTTCATAATCGCTTTTAAAAATAGAGCCCAACCATACGAGAGGCTACAAAATCTGTTAGATAACAAGTACAGTACTTACCTTCTTTGCAATGCTTAAGCATACCTTATACAAGACTTTTATTATAAATAGCATACACTATCTGAGCTCACCACTGAAAATGTATAGATTTATACTCCCGTTCGTAATGGATTTTCAGCTTAGTTATTTTTCCATTACCATATGTATAGTATTTTCCAGAAACTGAATTGTGACCTTTGGAATACAAATACACAGCTCTTTTCTCTGAATTTTTGTTTGTTTCCAGAGACCTGTTATATTCTTTTGTTTTTAAACAAAATCTTTAACTCTCACTGTAAGAAAAACGATTTATCAGCGAGACTAAGTAGAACTGCCTACGGACCCAATCCTGAAAATACTTACATAATACTCCACCCCCTGCTATTTTATACAAGTGATATGTATATTCATTCTACCTGCACATACAGCACAACTCAATTCAGTCCTTTTCTCCATGCAAGAGAAAGCCAGGACACAGTTTCTATGACTTCCAAAACTGAGCCTGATCCTGCACTCCTCTGGATCAGTGGCAGAGCTCCCGCTGACCCAAATGGGCCTTTACACAGCTAACGCTGCTCCACCACTGCCTTAGCGGTGCATTTCTACCACCTGAACCACGGCTCGCAGAGTTTTCCAGCCGTGCACGTAACTCTTCCCCAGGACTGCTGGGGAAGTTGCTAACTGTACAAAGCATCTTAGAATTCAGTTATAGAATTCAGATATAACTGGGAGTCTGTTTCTCCAAACCCTAGCATCAAATCTAGAGACAGATGGCAAAAGTCTCATTCAAAATGAGAAATCCTACTTCAGGAACACAGGGCTACCTATACACACAAAGGCACAGGGCGCTGTGGAAACCTCTTTGTCAGTCCCAGGATTCTTCCCCTCAAAACGCAGACGAGGAAGGCAGAAGGCAGGGCTGGGCTGCCTTGCCCCTGACCCAACATCTTGCCGAGCAAGGCAACAATATTTTGCAGGGCATGGGGAAAAAAATAAATAAGTAAAAAAAGAGCAACATCTGGGAATGTGTTTACTGACCTGATACTCAAGCCATCCCACTAACTTCAGTGACCTTGGATCAAGCTGCTGAAGCTGTCTGCTGAGCCAGATTCCCGCAGTATCCTGTTGGCCAAGCTTGCCTAGAGTCGCTCAGGTGAGCGGCCAGCCAGTCCGTACACACAGCCTGAGCCTCTGCAGCATGGAGCCCCAGCCTGCTGGGCTGCAAGCCTCGGTGGAGCTAACGGAGGCACCAATCCTCAGCAACTTGCAGGGTCAGGCCCCCAAAGAAATGGGAGCCTCCTTTCTCAACAAGCTGTCTCCCAGCCTATTTCCACCCAGGCTTTAAAATAACAAAAACAAACAATTTAAACCAAAACAGCTGAAAGCCATTTTCTCCCTTCCCAAATTCAGTGCTACGTGTTTCTCCCATTACAGACAGTGGATTATTGCAGTGATACTTAACACCGCTCGCGAGCGCAGCCCCCGATGCTCTGGTTTAGGTGTTAGTGACGACATCGGCTGCTGCGGAAGAAACACTAAACCCTGCACCCAGGTATCGAGCAGGTGGTGAGCTTTTAAGTTTACCTTCGTGGGGCCTACAAGGCCAAATCCTACTTGCTTTACTCACACCATAAGCCCAGGGATTCGGTGAAACTATTCGTGCAAGTAGAGCAAGAGGGACTCAGGTCCGGCATCAGCACTGCGCAGGCTATTGGGCAAGTGGGAAATGTCTTGGAGATGTTTGTTAACACGGTAAAAAGAATAGAATGCAGGAATAGAAGACATTTGAAGGGAGAATTAACTGGCAAAATTAACACTTAGATATATCATTTCTCATTGTAAATTCACAGGACCAGAAAGTAGGCAAAAACATTTCCCCTCCTTGGTGGAGTACATTTAATGTTTTGATTTTGCTACTTAAGGACTGAGAAACTCACACTAGGGAAAAAAAAAAAAAAAAAAAAAAAGGACCTCTTGCAAAAACAACCTGACTTTTTCATTTCCCCTTTTGTAAAGTGTTCCACCGTACAAAATTCAGCAAAGCCTACAAGTTGCTGTGTAACAGCCCCAAACTCTTTGCTCCAAGTCTGATGATGGGGGCTGAAACCAAACTTAGCACTTTCAGAATGTCTCTGGGACTAGTGCTCCGCTCTGACATCTAGCCTCTTCAAAGAACCGGGGTCTCAGATAGAGAGAAAAACGACTGCAGACATCAGGATCTGACTATTGGCAACCATTTCTCATCGGGGAAAAGCTCCTCAGCCTCTTGCAAGACACTCCAAAGCATCCTGATTTGAAAACGTTATGAAGTTCCTTCCATTAGCCCGTTATTAGGCTGTTAGTCACTGCTTACTTTGAGCGGGCTAATTAGTTACATCAAAGGCGCTACAATAAATTCCCAGGAGGGTTTTAGGGGGGAAAAATGTATTTCTCAACCATCTAATAGTGCGTTTATGCCTATCTGAGGGTAACCGCCTCGTTTCACTCGTAGACACTGGGGGACATATTCTGTGGTGCTGTCACTTTCTACCAAGCCAGCAGCAACACCGGGCCTTAAAGCTGTTTTACAAAGCCGTTTGTAGCCTGACGTAAATTAGATTAGCCATGCTTAGAAGCCAGGAAAAAAAAAAGCAAAATAGTGACAGAGGAGTTATAACCCCCCCTTGGTACACCATCTCCATTTCTAACACCTACAGGCCATACACCTCAGCAGCAACAGAATATAAAAGTTACTGTAATTAGCGTTTTGCATACAAAGTTAGTATTTCTTTCCTTTTTTTTTTCCCTCATATGGGTTCAAACTGCTAAATGCAATCACTATCCAGTCACTAAGCAGTTTGTAACAACCCAGAGCCATGACAACACTTCAGTTTAGATGGCAGATATCACCTATTTCCTTGCGAAATTTATTTATTTATTGCTGCATCCTTTTGCACAGTTGCAGTAAGAGTCAGTGTTTCCACAATATCCCTGTACTTCTGGCCTCTGAAGCATACCAGCTGTTTAAAAATATGTTAGAGGTTACTCTGCCCTGATTTGCAGTAGCTGCAATCACAGCTGAGAACAATGACTTCATCAAGGTCTCAGATTAAAATGATATATACATTTTTTTGTGTGCAAAGGTATACAGATATCTATAGATATATATACAGGTATACACACGTATGTATGTACACGTGCACACACAAATTCAGCCACACCCTACATTTCACAAAATCCAGCTGATTCTAGAAGAAGCTCTGGATGATACATGGATGTTGTTGCACAAGCACACACACAGGCATGGTGACTACCGGAACACAGAAATGAGCTTTTCACAACCCTCATCAGAAGTTTAAACTGTTCAGGAGGGGAAGAATGCTGAACAACAAATGCAAGAATTATAGCTAAGGATGCAAAAAAAAAACAAAGAAAAAAACTCCTCAGAAAACACTGAAGTCCTGCAAACCAAAGGATTTGAATATGCTTTGAATGTTCTTCTAGTCATTAGTCCATTAGTTAAAAACTGCAGAGCTACTAATCCACAGAAATTGTCGTATACTCCTTTTATCTACACTGTTTCTCCCCAAGAATCTGGTATCCTTGAGAAAACCACAAACCTGAAACCATCTCTTTACCTAGCAGATAGGTGCAGTAAGTATAAAAGTTCACAGACTGCCTTCCTTGCCTATACCATGGAGGTACCTCCCTCCTTTCAATAAAAGCCTCTCCTTACACCTTAAAAAGTGATGCACCTTCCCAGAGGCCAAACTCTTTCTCTTCACACCATTCTTCTGTTTTCTCCATCGTGCAGGATGCACAAGTTGTGGCAGAGATGCATGCTGCCATACTACCTCACAGAGTTACAGTCTTCAAATCCCAGTTACCAAGTATACTACCACCAGCTGAAAAGAAAAAGATGGAGCCCCAAGGACTGGTGCATGTTGACTAGGCAAAAAAGGATAGAGATCGCTTTGTAGGTAAAAAATTATGCTAATCGTTAATGTTTTCTGTTGAGTTCCAGAGATGAACAGAACATTTTTTGAGATTTCACTTTTCTGACTACATCTGCCTCGATCTTTCTAACCTTAATGTTCTGTAACAGATTTTAAGACATTGGGATATTTCTGCAAGCTTTTAACAATCTAATTGCATTTATTTAAATGCTTGTAGTTATTTAAATGCTTGTAACTATCTTAAGCAATATTCTGTTTTTCCATTTATCATCATGCAATGGACACCTGAAATCAGGCAGTTAAGTCATAATAATAGTCATACCTTCAAAACGTTTCCAAACATTTTTTAGTAAAACGTCACCCTCTCTTCCTATTACACTAGCCATGGCAGGTTAAGATTTCTTAACTTGTTAATTATGTGCATGGATGAAGGCACCAAAACAATCTGGCAAAAGGGGATTTCATTGTTTCCTTATTATTGTTGGCCACTTGGATTTTCAGGCAACACTCATTTCATACAAAAATAAACAAACTACGTTTCATTCCCTCCTCCCCGCCCCCCACCAAAATAAACACAGTTTTTATGGGTTAAAGGCTGGAGAAGAAGGGAACCACCTGAAAACTTAATTCACTTTGACTATTTTGAGTCACCATCCCCGGAGGTCTTCAATAAACATGCACATGTAGAACCTAGTAGCATGGTTTAGTGGTGGACTTCAGTACTAGATTAAAGGTTGGCATAGATGATCTTAGAGGTCTTTTCCAACCTGAGTGATTCTATGATTTACAAACAAGCAAAAAAGACCTCAACTGTCTCCTGCCCAGGGTATCATCACCTCTGTGTACTGAGAAAGAATGTGGAATTGTAGCCAGGAAGGATTCATTCCAGTTGAGAAAGTATTCTAACAAGAAAAATGGATTTTATTGAAAAGAGCCTATTAAAAAAAAAAAAAAAAAAAAAAAGTGGGAGGGAAGAAAAAAAGAGGGGAAAGGATTAAAAAAAAAAAAAAAAGACTGCCTCAAATTTACCACTAAGAATTTTAACTATTTCTAAAAGGGCCACAGACTTTTTCTAAGTACAGGAGAATCAGCACTAGCAGTCATGACTGAACCTTCAGTTCTTACGCAAGTAAAATTTTCATGGGAGAATTCACATTGGAGTCTGGGTTTGAAGATCCCTCTGTTCTTCAGATCTCTCCCTGGTCTTCCATAAGTCACTTCATTTCTCACAACTTTGCTTTCTTCACTCACAAAATTGATAAAATGCTGATGGACCATAATTTCATAAGAGAAATAGTATTCCTACAGAGCAAATAGTCACGAGAAACATGGAAAGATACAAAGTCCATTTGGTATATATATACAAAAAGATCCAGTTAGATCTGAAGACGAAATATACTGAAGAGTCAGCACAAAGCTGCCTTACATCATACCATATATTAAATGTTCCGATTCTTCAAAACATAGCATGACTCCCACTTCTGTTACGTAAAATGGGTGTCCACAATTTACACAACTTGTCCACAAATACAGAACTGTTGACTAATAAGTATTTACCACATCCCTCTACAGAAAGAAGAAAAAAATATGAGAAAAAAAAAAAAAAACAAAAAACAGGAAAACAATAAAAAGTCAATCTTTCAAACGTTCTTTGCCCTGACTCTGACTTTGGATTTACACTATCCAACTCTCCTGCCTGTTGTACCATTAGCAGAGAAATTTTGCCAGTGTCCCCCTCTACGCATCTAAGCTACCTTAAGTTCTGAATGATGGCTTAAGCTTCCTGAAAAACTGAGTAATAAAAATGGACTTGATCTACCAGTGTTCTCCAGCCTGCTAAATATTCAAAGATTGTTTTTTTTTTCTTTCAAAGTAGTAGTTCTCTTTCTTCTCCAGTACAGGACATAAGGTCCATCTTGCCAATAAGGTTTTTTTTGCCCCCTTTACAGAGCAACTAGTGTCTTTTGGAACTATGATACAGATATATTTCATATCAAACTGCCAAACCTTTAAGATTAATTATAATATTTTCATTTTAATCTCATTGTTTGGGCCTGTTTTACTACAAGCCTTGTGAAAGCAAAAATAGCAAAAGATAATCCATAACCTAAACACCTAATGTTACTTCTGCTGTTACTCATGGCATCATCAGCCATGCCACAGCCATTTTTTGTTTTAAGGCAGAAAAATTTGCAGATGATATCCTACAAAATGCAATTAGTCTTTTTAGATGTACCAGAATTGTAACATCAAAACGGGCTAGATGTAAAGAACAAATTCCCATTAGAAAATACAATTTTTTCATGGCAAAAAGATTGACAGTCCACAGTCTTCTCCTAGCAGAATACATATCTGGCTTGCTTGTTGCACCTCCCTTCTTAAGACTAAAAAAACCTTTTCCAGAGCAGTAAGGTTACCACTGTCAGCTTCACTGAACTGCATACTTCCCTTTCTTTCGGGTCTTATCTTCAAAAATCACGGAAACAAAGATGTAAACTTGGACATTAAAGGGTGTTAACATCAAAGTACATGCACTACTTTTGATATTAACCAAAGCCTTGAACCAGCAATCTAACAGACACAAATCAGCGGTGTCTATATAATTTCAGAAACTGTTGAACTGAGCTCTCTGCTGTGGCCTGCATTTGCTCACTGGCTTTTCAAAGCATAGTATCAGTATGTTTTTACAACTAGCTGCCGATCAAGCAAGCAGCAGGAATGCAATTCATCTCCCCAAACACATGAAGCCTTCCATTTGTTTCTTTTTATCTAATACATTTTGAAATTTTAAACTCTCCATCCAGGGCAATTTCCTCTCATTGGGGCAAACACTTGTTTGTATCCCATACAAACAAGGGCTACAAAAACTATAACCCTTTGGTTTACATAAAAAAATTACCGTATACCATCTCAGACACCTTATGTAGAGATGTTCAGCCTTTACTCAGAGTTGTCCCATCATGAACCCACATGACATAAACTGTGGTTCACAAGGATAACTACAGAATCCATTGGGCACAGGAAAATTAAGAGTCCTGTGAGAAAGCACCGTGCATAAAGCCCAGGGAAGCTTTCAGGTTGTTTCCACTCCGAGACTCAATCCTGATCACTGAGAGACTTGCTGATGTTAGTGAAGCTTATGAGCCAATGGGGCCTATTTTCAAGTTACAATTCTGTGTCAAAACAAGATGAAACTTGCCGTTTTGCTGGGAAATTCTGGGAAATTAAGTTTTGAAAGACTGTCTCGGAGACAAAGCTTGTTGAAGCCTCAAATTAAAGTGGAAACAAAATATACAAATGCCTGAAGAAGTTATGTAAACAGATGCCACTAACATACATGTATACTTCATCCTGTTACATCTGACTCCGCATTCACAACACCATGTCAGTACCCAGTTCTCTTCTCAGCACTCAATTGCAAATGCCCTCATTGAAAGATTTTTTTAACCATGTTAAAATATAACCATCTCCTCCAATATGTAACCATCTCCTTCTACACCACTACCTTCTTTACCCTAACCTCCTGAGGAAATAAAGCTAAATAAAACCATTTTTGACTGTGAGTCAGGAGTTTCTGTACTAAATAATTACAAAAAAAAAAAAAAAAAAAAAAAGACAACAGACAGGTGGAGGAAATGCTGTTACCAGCCCCTCCAACACCATCTTCACAGAGAGATTTATGTTTATCATACAAGAAAGCATCCAAGGAGCAAGGTGCAATAAACGTCCCATCAGAAGAAAAATCTGTGATCAGAACCAGCGCCTTACTAGACATCAGAGAATCAAGACAGAAAGCCATGCCCTGGAGGAAATCCCCAAGTAAGCCCATTCCCACTCCAAGCTGCTTTTGTGCTGCTAAGGGATGTGACTCAGAAAATTTCCAGAATAAATCTTCCAACTTACAGCACCCCGATGTGCTAAAATTCACATGCAGTGCTGCGCACTAAGGCACTATCTGAATGATTAAGAGGTCTACACTGTTTGCAAGTAAATGAGGATTCTTCTGAGGACCAGGCAGTTGTCTTCCAAGTTTCAGTCAGTCACTGAGAAGGAATACACAGGAATGCTTTCATACACCCAACTTACCACCCGCTCACAAATACGTAGGCAGGAAAATGGTGATTGACTATACCTTGTTTTTGCTAGACTGGCCATAAAACCTGTCACAAACTGGAAATTAGAAAAACTATACATGTACAGTCTTCATAAAGTCTAACAATTAAAAACGTGACCCAGGAGTGAACAGAGCCATCTTCATAGAAGAGGAGTGCAGTTGTAGAAACGTTAGACTTTGACAGCAGAAGTTGGGTTTACAGGCAAAAAGGGCCTTTTCCTCAACTCCTCCAGAAGACAAAACCACTATTCACTTCAATGGAAGTTACAAGCAGGAAACAACGGCAGGAGTGGGCCCAAAGGAAACAGGGAACAAATTGCACCTTAAACCAATAAAATGCCTATGCCCAGCAAGTTGTCTCATTACTGAGGTAAGTAATTACAATTTTAATGGAATGTGAGGGGATTTCTAAATCATTAGGCAATGTACACAGAATGTCAACAGCATGGCAGAACGGTGGGATACCAGCACTTGGAGGGACAGAGAAAATCAGCCAGAACTGCTTAATCACCAAAGACTCAGTCCTGGAACCACTCATCTGAGGAGTACTACCCAGGAAGATCTATCACATGAGTGCAACTATCTACATTTAAGGGCAGTAAGCCCTTAATTTATCCTCCCTTTTCCCAAATTGGAATGTTTTACTTGTAATGACTTGAGAGTAAGTATGTATTTTTGCCACAACTGTTTGTAAAACAGAATTATGACAGTGTTTGCCAAGCTTTGCATATACATGCACACATATTGCTATTAGAACACTAATGTAACAGGAAGGATCATCATTTGAACCCAGCATCTAGCCCTTAAGACATGGCAAAATTAAGGTGGCTTGTGGACCGTCATGTTCATAATTAACATCTATTTCAAGATGCATACAAAGTTACATATTGTTTTTATTCTACAGAAGCCCTGCTTCATGGGGTGGACAGCACATGTTTAGTTCTCTTCTCAGAGTTCAACCTGTGGCCCCTCTGCTTCATTTACTGCACTTCATTGCAATCCAGATCTCCAGATAAAATTACTCATTTCTTTCCGGGCTTTTAGTGCTCATCACAATACTATTGGCATGCTTCATGAGCATTAACAGAATGTATTTTACCATGGTCCTGTGAGGTAGAGAGATGGTATCATTCATCACATACACAAACTACCCACTTAATGTCCCTAATTGCAGGTACTCAGTTTAAGAACCTGAGAACCGTTTTCAGAGCATTTACCATGACTTTGTGATATAAATAATAATATTTTAATGTCTTGTATGTGGCTTCATATAGTGTAAACAAAAAAAAAAAAAAAAAAAAAAAAAAAAACAAAAGAAAGCTGAATGGAATGCAGAATGTGGCAGCCATAAGAAATGGGTGCTTCCAATTCAACCCACTGACCCCTTTGAAGCAATCAGACAAAATGCCCTGTAGCAGTAGTAAGTTATACCCTAGGACATCTAGGGCAGGAGAACATGAATATTTCACCACAGGTTCACAGACATTTGCTGATAACTGCAAATTTTGCATACTGAATTCCACCTTAGCCTTTGAAGAAGGTTGCTGTAGTGAGAACAAACTTTCTTCTTCTTCCACTGAAGTGTACTTCTGCTGCTCCATCTTTCATCTTGTTCTTTCTAAAATGCTGCATTGTTCCTACTAATATCTCCTCATCCCAGTCCTTTTTGCTGCACCCACACTCCTTTCCAAAAACCTCTTATCTCAGACTCGTTATATCTGACAATAGATGTTAGCCGCAGTCTCAGCTATCCATCCTGTCTCCATCCTGTTCCTTGCGAGGTGGAACTGCTAGCGTTCTTGCTCAGCTGTTCCCAACTTCTCTCTCAATGTCTTTTCCTTAACCTTCAGTCACATACACCAGCCAGCATACCCTGTTCCTGATGATTTCCCATGTCTACCTCCAAGTTCCCACCTAATCCCAGCATACTGAGCTGGGCTCCTTTCCCCTGCCTTTCTTTCCCCCCCCCCCCCCCCCAGATATTTTCTCTGTCATCCCCTTTTCCCCTCTGATGGTTCTCCCACTCTACAACCTGTATTTAATCAAACACATTTTCCCCCATTGTTCTTGGCATCAAACTCTGAGCTAGCACAGGAATACAGACAGAGGTGGGGGTGTCTTTCATAGGGCATTAGGAACAGTGGGAATCCTGGCTACCTGTTTCCAGTGGGTTCTTCAGTTTCCTTTCATTTGCTTTACATTGTTAACGTTGCCTTTACTGCAGCAAAAACTTGTAGTCTTAAGGATTTCCTTCTTAAGGAAGCATTAGCTGACTGGGGACTTTGTAGTACTGCTAGTGATCACCTGGAGAAGAAAAAGCACATGCTCCCTATCTTGACAAGAACACTTTCATTTTTTTTAATCCAGGATCAGCGAAGATTGATGAACTGTACAGTACAATTAATTGTCACTGTTCCCAGATAAGTTATTAAAGCTGTGGAATAATTAAATCACATCCCGTCTTTCTTCTTACATGGTCTGGACAATTTCCATGTCAAAGAAACACAGGTAGAAATGAGAAGTGGGAGAAAAACTTTAGATTTATTTACTTGCAGAATTTGACTTCAGATGGCTTTGAAACAGCTCACTGCTGGAGGACAGAATTGTGAAAGAACTGCCGTGAATGAGTACATGTGGGTGTTTGTAAAGAAGGCAAAGGATAACCTTAGTGATTCATGAAAACTTCCCAGGCATTTGAGTGTAGCTGGTATATGTTTATTTTTTAACCAATTTGAATTTTAACTTGCATTGCCAAAGTGTTTCATTTCAAAGTTGGGGGAAGTTGTATTTACCATCGAGAGATAATAAGTTTTAAAAAACTGCTAGCGTCCCTTAACAGCTAACAAATCTGGAGAGAAAATCAAGCACAGAGCAAAATTGGGACGAGGGAGTTGTTAACAAAAAAAATACTTCTCCCTTCAGCTCTACAAAGAGATCACAGAACAGTTCTTTACTCAAACCAGATTTTAGATGCTTCCTTCCGTGCGCAGTACATATGGCTTGCATCTATTTTTTCTTTAAAATGGAGTTACATTTCTTCCTGTTAGTAAACATATCAAGGATTCTATGAGAACTAACAACAACAAAACTTTTCCTGCTTTTAATGTAGATTGAACATGTGTATTTCAAATAGGAAATCATTTCTCTAACCATATGCATGAACGGAATGGCTTCTTATGAGCTAAAAAAGCAGGTAAAAAAGCCTTACATAAAATTGTGAGAATTTGTTCATTTTTATGAAACCATTTGAGGAACTCTGTGTCTAGCACAAAAGTACTTTACAAAGACTATGAATTTAACTTGAGAAGAATACCTGTGTTACCTTTTCCCCTCCAAGCTCCTTACTTTCCCACCTTTCTCCTTATTCCACTTTTTCTCTTTTATTCACCACCCCTTTTTTTCTCGCCTTTTTTTCCTCATCAAAAAGTCACTGTTGAGTAAAATATGAAAAGCTAGCATGAGAGCAAATAATTCCTTCCCACTGCCCTATCACCCCTTCTTCTTCCATCCTGAAGGCCAGAAAGTAATTCAGAAATAAAAGTTTGTAGTGATTTTAAGCTATGCTAACAAGCCTAATATCACAGGTTTTCATGCTTCCAAAATAACAACATTGTCCATCCGCTCCCCCAGCTGGCTCTAAAGGGTTTCATTTCCTTCACAACCTCCTCAGCTTGGTTTCAAATACAATAGTAAATCTGACCATGCATATCAGCAGCTATGCAAAAGTCCAGATTGCTGCTACTAATGCTATTTGTCCGTTTTGCACACCGATGCTAAAAACATCAGAAATCTGCATCAAAAAAATGTGCAAAAGCTACTCCAGAAACTAAAGCATGCGAGTATTAAAGATAAACACAGCTAGCGGAAATCCGATAGTGAATGAGAGCTAACAGAGATCTAGAGAGATAGCAGGATCTGGGGACAGCTTATGCAAATATAGGCACAAGAATGCTACCCACTATATGAAAACCCCAAGATGGGGGTGGGGTGACACAGCAAAATGGAAATCCTAGCTGATCCCATGGGCTACCAAGCTGCGCATGTGGAACTGGCCTTTAAGGGCAGCACAAACCTGAGATAAAACACAAAAAGGGTGCTGGGGAAGACAAATCTGTACCTGGGCTGGTGCTGGAAATGCTCTACAAATAAACTCTAAAAGCTATGCATGCTAGAGAAAAATACGCCATGGTGATGGCATCCAACATCATGTTGGTGACAACTGTGTACAAACAGAGCAATGAGTTTGGGAACAGTCAAAACAACAACTACAAGCCAGTAATTTTGAACAAAAAGGTCTAACGTATCCACCCAACTCTGACAGGCTAGTTATTTGATACTAATTGGGCTCTGCTAACAGCATGGCAAGAGAGGCTGTGGTGTAAGACTATGGACCGCAGCAATTTATCTAATCTTAACACAGACCTTTGTTATCACAGCTTGGCATCAATACTGTACTGCCCTCTGAAAGCCTCCCACTCTGGTATTTCCACAGTTGCTACTACACCGATCACAATGACTTTTGCCAAAGCATCAAATTTTCCCAGCAAAAGGCACACACTAAATAATGACAAGCCTAAAGCTCTCATTAACAACCTTTTCACCCATCCATCCATCCATCCACCCACCCATCCAAGAAAGCAGCACAAAGCACACGGTCCCAGCCTTTGCCCACATTTCCTCTTCCCATGGCCAAGCTGCCCAGACGTCACTGCACACAGAAACACCACAACAGCAGCTTTTCTTCATGGGTACCATACATCTCTTGGCAGGCTACAAACCAAACTATGTTTCTTCCATCTCAGAAGAGATACAAATAAACAAGGTCAGTCTTACCAGGCTTGCACACAACTGCACACCACAGACGTCATCACTGACTTGACTCTCAGCCTTTTAAATCAGAGGTCTTGTCCATATAATATTTCTTTCAAAATAGATGACCACAAGTACATCTGTGATGGTAAGAAAAGCAGCTGAGTTGTGTCCACACAGCAAGCCATTTGGAAGAGCCCTTACTGGCCAAACCACTTGTGTTTTTCTTGAGCTCAGTTCTGGAAATATCTGAACAGCTACTGCTGTACTGTCCCTCATGATATCCTTGTCTCTATATTGGAGGGATATGGATTTGATGGATG